>NW_005356042.1:9264608-9343838 GCF_000412655.1 Myotis brandtii
ACAGTCCTCAGCTGTGAGCCCCTTAGGTTATGCTCCTTTGTTGTCATTATTATTGTCATTGAAAGACCTATATTTAATGACTACTAGAGATTCTGAAATTCTTATGTGAGTGGCTAAGGCTGTGATCGGCTGCATCATAGCTGGACTTTTCCCTCTTCCCCCTCCTGCTTTCTGCCTCTAATTTCTACAGGAGTTGATCCTGAGGGGTCAGATATGTCCTGCATGCTAACCTCCATCTCAGAGCTGCTTCCCCAGCCTGTGAAGGTACATATATCACAAGTACCCATAGGCATCCTGTTATCTCTAAGTGTGATGAGCACTCTCCCCTACTTGGAACCCTCCCACTCTTCCCCCTATCTTCAGAGGCCTTACAATTACCCACAGGCCCCAAAGGATCTGCCCCCCACTTCCCATCTAACTTCATCTCCTCCCACTCACCCCCTTACTCTCTCTGCTCCAGCCATGCCCACCTCCCAAAATACATCAAGCATTTGCTGTGTGTTCCCTCTAGAAAAGTGTTCTCCTGAATCAGAGGTAGGCTTTTTTTTTTTCCTGTAAAGGGCCAAATAGTAAATACTTCAGGCTTTATGAGCCACAAAATCTTTGTTGCAACTGCAGATGGTCCCTGACTTACAATGGTTCAACTTTTCAACTTTATGATGCTGCTAATGTGATACGCATGTAGTAGAAACTGTACTTCAAATTTTGAATTTGGTATTTTCTTGGGCTATTCAATATGCGCTAAAATACTATTTCATGATGCTGGGCAGCCACGGCAAGCTGCATCTCCAACTCAGCCATGCAATCACAAGGGTAAACAATCAATTCTCTACAATGTAGTATTAAATGCATTTTGACTTACAATATTTCCAACCTATGATGGTTTTATCAGGATGTAATCCCATCACAATGTTAGCGTAGGTAGCCAGATATTAATAGCAGAAGAGAGCAAAGGGAATCAGACATCAAGGCTAATAAACTAGGGAGCTGCATCAAACAATAAACCTGCTTCACTAGGAAGTTGCAACATTCAGAGGTTCCCCAGTGGATGCATTCTCTGCCCTCGAGGCCTAATTCCCTAAACTGGAAGGATCTTTACCTGTCATTAACCAGGATTACTGAGGGAGAGATAAAACAATAAAGGGAAAATCCCCCTGCTGGGCACATGCCCAGCAGAAGCCAAGATGGTGCAGGGCGAGGTCCTTATACTTTGAGGCATGTGCAGTAGGAACCAAGATGACAACCATAAGGGGAAGGTCTGTAGCCTAGGGAAACGATGGGATTGGATGAAGGACACAACACTCAAGAAGGTCCAGGAAATGGATTCATTAGGGGGAGGGCCCAGCACAAGCCTGCGAAAAATTGGAAAATTGATTGGTTAGTTAGAAAGGGGGCTGGCCCCTACCTAAACCCAAGATAATATAATCCAAGCCTAACAAAAGCAAGGTCTCTCTCTAGTTAGGTAACACGTGTTCCTTCATGTGTTCACGCTTGTGCATTCTCTCCTCATAGCAGCCATGTGGCCCTAGCAGCCACACAGGCCCAGCAGCCACCCAAGCCCAAGCATGGGCTCCAAGGGGAAGCCTGGGTACAGTAACACAGCACTGGCAGGAGTGCAGCAGGGAATAGAGATTAAGATAGCCAATGGGGCCAGAGGCTGAAGTGGACTAAGCTTTGGCATGGACTTAAAAAAATGGCACAGTATTTCTGGACCCTGACCTTTCTTCTGGGTTTAATGAAGACAAAGTTAGACTTTTTTCACTGCAGGATGGATGGAGACTAGACACCAGGAACTTGGGGGCAGTCATTTATTTCAACCACAATAAATTTTACCACTACACCTTATCCTCTCCTGATTGTTTCCCCAAAAATGTGGGTGTTTTTTTGTTGTTGCTGTTTTTTTTTTACCATTCCATGAAAGGACTCCATTTCCACTGGCAACAATAATTTGAGGAGCATCTGTACTCAACTCTGTCATCTTAGCATGAAAACTGTCACAGATAATACATAAACTTTCTTTATGAAAATAGGTGGCTGGATTTGACGTGTTGGCTGTCATTTGGTGACCTCTGCCCCAGATAGTCCAGTGGTTGGCTCCCTTGCCTCCTTCAGGTCCTGACTCAAATGTTTCCTTCCTTTATCACACGATTGAAATTTCAACTTATCTCTCTTTCCTGCCTTACTTTCTCCGTATTTTACTAATTGCTTTGTTTACCTTCTGTCTTCCCCTACTAAGAGGAAAGCTAGATCAAGGCAGGGATTTTGTTTGCTTTAAGGGCCTTAATAGTAACTAGTTAAGAGAGGTGCTAAATAAACATCTGTTAAATAAACAGGTATTTCAGTATTTCCTCCAGTTTTTATTTTGTATGCCTGTGTGCTTGTTTTTGTTCTGTTCATATGCTCAAAGACTCCTTTTACCTTTTATGTCCCAATAAAGTGCTTAGCAATGGGACCCACTTGAGTTTTAAACCTCAGCTCAGTTACCTACTAGCTCTGTGACCTTGTGCTTATATTTGACCTCACAAAGCTTCAGTTTTCTCTTTTGTAAGATGAAGATATAACATTGAACATCTCATAGGATCATGATGGTGAAAAAACTAAGCACAGAACCTGTCATCTAGAAATCACTCAGTTCATAGGAGCCACAAGCCTTCAAATAATTAGCTCTTTCCCTTGATTAGCATTCTGCCCAGGTAAGATAAGGATCATGTTTACAAACTGGATCTTTAAGTGCCTTTAACCAAAACTCACATATACATGCTTGAGATCGCTTTATTTTTTACATATAGCTAAAAGAAATTCTAATAAGGAAAATGAAAGAATTATAACGACCTTTTATTGAGTGCTCACTTTGTGCCTGCTGATGCGCTGATAACTTTGCATGCTTGGTTTCTATATAATCAATAATGCATTGGGGAGAAGCAGTGGAATGACTGGTTGGGCATGTTGAGATGTAAATTTATCTGCGGCATTTTTGAAGACTTGATAGAAACAACTGCTCTTGCACTGCAGAATATACCTGTAGAATAAACCTGGTCACCTGCTGGCATTTGCTTTCAGTAGGGAATGCAGAAAGGAAAATAGCAATATCCTGCTTGAGAGAACTTCACCTCCATCCTTCCTTCCAGGGGCCCTGAACTTATTTAAATTCCAGATGGGAGCTCCCTCCTGTATCCAATAAGACTCTTCCTCCTCCACAGTAGGATCCAGACCCCTAACTCATCCTCAGACAACTGACACCAAGAGTCCATGAAACCAGAAATCCAAAGCAAGTAGATTCCCAGTGTATCTTAAAATGTGTAGTGCTGTTAAGAATTATAATAAAACTTTGGAAATCAGCACTTATATGAATGTAGTCACTAGGATAAGGGTTAGAAAATGCTCCTAGATTTCATCTGAGATGTGTCTGTGGCCATTGACCACTCATTTCTTGACCAAGGTTGAGAAGGGGAAAATCTCTTTTAAACAACCCTCATTCCATTCCATTAATCTTCCTGCTTCAAGTCATTTGCAACAGCTGGAGAAATAGATTTGCCCAGGATTGTACTTAAAGAGGTCAATAACAATATGAGAAATAATTACTATACCTGGAGAAAGTTGGCATCAATTTCAGCAATGATTGGGAATTCAAAACTGTATTTCAAATATGTTATAGTAAAGTAATAGCCATTTATTACTTAACTTGCTTGAATTTATAGTCAACTTGGGCGGGGTAGAGTTAATGCAGAAACTCTTAAATTTAAAGTTTATTTTCCTTCCTTTAAGTGCCAATTCCATCCCACTACACATATATTGAGTGCTTACTATTTTCAAGGAACTGTTTTAGGTTCCAAAGACTCAATGACAAAGAAGATGGGCCATCCCTGCAGGGGGACACTTACATACTTTTGGTGAAAGGAGATAATAAGCCATCACAAAATTCAGCATTTAACTATAATTAATGCAAGTATCACAAGGAAAATGTGCATAATGGGGAGAACTCATTTAGTCTTGGGGGAATTGAGGAAGTCTTTTGAAGAAGTCACATTTAAGCTGCAAATCAAGGAATGAGTAAAAATTAGAGAGGCAAAGTAAAGAAGAAAGAGAACTGTTTCAGGTGGAGGGACCACACACAAAAGCCTGGAGGCTGGAAAGAACCTGCTCTCTTTAAGCAGCTATGTGCTGATAAAAGTTAACAACCGTCTCTCCACAAATCCAATATGTGTATATCTATGCATACCTAAGTTTATTATAAATATTATTGATATATGATACAAGTAACATAATTTGTAACCAATAATGAAACATATAATATTCTCTGTTGTAAATTCTACACAGCCAATTGATTCTCACAGAATGCTTTTGTTGATTTTTGTCAAACTCTTATTATCTGTGGCCAACCTATGGTCACAACTGATGAGCAAGTGTAGTTCCCATATCAGTGTTGGTTGAGATTTTAAGTTAAGAAATGTAAGTGAAACAATGAATACATGTCAGAACTTCACTCATTTGTCAATGATGTGAGATACTTCTTTGCTGAATTGTATAGTAGTTTTCAAGTGCTGGAGGAATATGTCTTCAGGATTTTTGAAGGGTGAGGCTATATACAAAATAACAGCTACCAGACACAATACATTTTAACATTTAATTGGCATTGTTAACACTTTCTCCATCACTCTCAGCCTAAACTAGAGATCAGCAAAGTATGAGCCTCCTATCTGTCTTGGTAAGTAAAATTTTATTGAAACACAGCCATGCTTCTTTATGTACTAGAGGCCCGATACACGAAATTCATGCAAGAGTAGGCCTTCCTTCCCCCGGCTGCCAGCACCAGCTTCCTTCTGGCACCTGGGACCCGGGCTTCCCTCGCAGCCCCGGCTTCATCCGGAAGGTCGTCTGGAAGGATGTCTGGTCTAATTAACATATTATGCTTTTATTATTATAGATTTGTTATGGTTGCTTTCAGTCTACAACTTATGGATTGAATAACTGCAACAGAGGGTTTATTGCTCACAAAGCCTAAGATATTTATTAACTAGCCCTTTACAGAAAGAAGTTTTCCGACCACTATTTTAGATTGCCAATAAATCAAGCCCTGATTGTAGTGTTTGCCAATTTCTGTGGTGTAAATACGCCTCCTAAGGCCGATTTGAAGCTACCATGGTGACATCACTGAATGAAGTGCTAAGAAGAGATGTGGAGTAGTAGCATATCATTATAGAGATTTCATCATATAAATACAACAGACCTAAATAACTTCAAAAGCATAGACAACAGTAAAGTAGTAAAATAATTAGGAAGTAATGTTTTGTGTATTTATTACTCTTGATTTAATATAATTTATTTGTAAGTTCATATGATTTAATTTTTAATAATAGCTGTATTTAACAACTGACTTTTAAACTTCCTAAAAATTTAACAATTCACTCTCAGGACCATCATGAGTTGGCTGCAGCATATCAGTGTCCTAAACAACTGAAAGATATAATGTGTGGCTGGGGGCAGAGATAGATATGTGGGATCAAGCCAGGCAGATAAACTAAAGAAGGCCTTGTAAACTAGATTGAGGAGATTAGGACTTATCCTGTAAGGAATGGGATGCCATTGAATGTTTATAACTTGGAAGAAGTTTGATCTCTCTCATTTCCTATTACCTAATGATTTTAATCCCAGTGAGCATTTTTGGAGTGATTTCTATGTATCAAGCACCATTCTAGGTGTTTTGCAAATATTAATTCTCACAACTACATCATAACATTAATAATAGTATTAATATTGTGCCCCAATTTCACAGATGAAACAGAGATAGTAAGCAATAAATCATTTGCCAAGGACTTGATTAACGAGTGGTGGAGCTGGGATATGTGGGCATATTATAACTTTTCTCTCATTCAGGGGCACTTGAACCTGCAGAGAGACAGAGCTATCTCCAAAACATGCATGGCGGGTTTCATGACACAAAATGGAAGATCTGTTCAAACACTGCAGACATACATGGCAAAGATGGGTGGGGTAGGTCTAGGGTCTGTCATGAAGGCTATCCCATGGTAAGCAGATTCCTCTAAGTTGGAGCATCTATTTTCCGGAGGAAGAACTTTGGAAACTGACCACATGCAGAACTTGCTAGCTACCCATCACATGTGCTTTTTGTCAAAAAAAAAAATTAGTAACTTAAATCCCTCCAGAATCTACTCTGATACTTTCTTAGATATTTTATTGTGTCATAAATTATATGAGCAAGGAGGGAAAGGAAGGAATATACCAAACTCTAAATGGGATGGATTCTTACCATATAAATCTTGGGTGACTGCCCCAGAAGTCAAAGTTGATTCTTAACTCTAAGTAGAGCTAATGCATCTCTAAATCACAATAGACCTGATTATTTTCAGGGAAATAGGGAATGGGGTGGAATAACTGCTGGTTAGAAGCTGCTGTAACTGCTAAATGCATCCTAGACACTTGTGATTTAAGCTGAAATTTTTGCTTTTTAGGGATAATGAAAATCAGCCAATCTTCTAATTTGGTGCATTAGAGAGGAAAGAATTACGTAATGGTAGAGAATAAATGTACATCTTGCAACTGTGGCCTCAGGCAATTTGCAAACCTAACAGGGATGTCCCAGATGCAAACTCCAAAATGTGTCCAAAAAGAGAACAATGGAAAGAAAATGAAAAAATGCAGTGACCACTGCTCTGTTACTGGCATTTGTTTGTCACTCCCTCTTCATGACCATCTTCTTATCTTGTAACCTCTCTTAACTTTCTATATCCCCTTGCCAAAGGTCAGTTTCTGATAGCCATAGTTGAATTCTGATGGATGGGGGAATCTTTGGAGTATCATTAGAAAGAGAACAAAACAGTATAGTTCCCCACTGCTTTGCATAAATAAGTCTTGGTCTAACTCTGGCCTCGGAAAAATGACTAAGCATACCTATGCTTCAGTTTTTTCATCTGGTAAATGGAAATAATAGCACTACTTCCCTCACAATTCCCACATTGCTTATGGGAATTCAATGAAGATAGTAAGCAATAACTTACATGATTATGTCAACAACTAATATTTCTCAAGTGTGTGCTGTGCATCAGTTTTAAACACTTCATCTCCACTAACTCTTAATTTTCTCTGCCACCTTAGAGGGTGTATCACTATTATTCCCATTTTGTAATTAGTGAAAAATATCAAAAGAAAAATAATAGATTGTGTCCTATGAAAATCATATGAAATTCAAGTTTCAACACCCACAAGTCAAGTTTATTGGAACTAGCCACATCCATTCATATATCTATACAGTTAACCCTTGAACAACTCAGGGAGTAGAGGTACTGACCCTCCCCCCTCACACAGTCAAAAATCCACATATAACTTTTGACTCCCCCCAAACTTAAGTACTTATAGATTCTTATTGACCAGAAGCCTTACCAATAACATAAATGGTAGATTAATGAATATTTTGCATGTTATATGTATTATATAATATATTCCCATGATAAAGTATTCCAGAGGAAAGAAAGTTATTAAGAAAATCATAAGAAAGAGAAAATACAGTTACAGTACTTATTGAAAAAAAATCTGTGTGTAAGTGGACCTGTGCAGTTCCCACCCATGTTGTTCAAGGGCCAGCCATATTGCCTTTCACTGCTTTTACACCGTATCAGCAGAACTGAGTAGCTGAAAGAAAGACTTTATGGCTTACAAAAGCTAAAATATTTACAGAAAATGCTTTATTAAAAAGTCTGCTGATTCCTACCTTTTACCACTGCAGGACACAGCCAACCAGTCTATTTGACACACACACCCCCACACCCAGATGCTGGGGAACCAAAGGTGAATTAGCTAGGTCCTGGTTTCCATCCTATATAATAAAGAGCTAATATGCTGATTAGACCGAACAGCCGAACGACCTTCCACACATCCTTCCAGATGACCTTCTGGATGAAGCTGGGGCTGCGAGGGACTACGAGGGCGGCCGGGGCTGTGAGGCCCAAGCCTCTTGCACGGATTTTGTGCATTGGGCCTCTAGTTTGCATATAACTTACTAAATATGTGTGTGCACATATACACACATTCATCAACTTATTTCTGGACATCTTTTGCATATGCAAAACCTAACATTATCAGGCACACTGGAAATGCCCCACGATTAATAACATCTTGCACTGGTTTCCAAAGGAGCTGAGCCCTTTTCACAGTCAGAGGCCACCCAGCTGTTGAGGGCACCCCCTGCACATGCATCTATTCACACTTTCACCTGAGAGCCTCAGTAATTCTCTCATCTCAGCCAAGAAAAGCCCTATCACATATCTTCAGAGCTTTTTAAGTCTGTGCACAGAAAGGCAACTAGAAAACTGCAATAATTATCTGGGTAACGAGTTAAAAATCAGTCTTGCCTAAAATAACCTGGTAATGAGTGGGTCCTGCTATCATATTCACTAAAGAGGAACATTTCTCAAAAAACCAACCAGAATGGAGATTGTGTCAAAATTAGTTTACAAGTCGTGAATGCACTATCAGGGACACTGAATATAATTATCCAAAGTAAAACAGAAGCAAAACACATAAGGAAAACCTACCAAGTAAAGTTGAAGGGACTTCTTAAGTTGATAGTGACAATAGCTAACATTCATTGAGAGATTTCCATGTGCCAAGAATTAGGTTAATAGTCTTGTGTGGATCATTTCATTATAACTCAATGAGATGGTTACTATTTTCATTTCCATGTTGCAGATGAAAAAACTGAGGCCCTGAGGAGTTGAATTATGTGCCCATGGGCACACAGCTGATAAGTGAAGGAGCTAGCATGTGAATCCAGGCAACTTTAGGTCGGAGTTTACTAGTCTGTACTCCCTATAAATTAAAAAAAATAGACCAAGACAGGTTACTTGCTATGCCCAAGGTCACAAAGCTGGTTGGTTGCAGAACTGGGACAATTCAGAGCTTAAGAGACAATACCTTATATGGGGGTGAGGACACATGTGCAATGTTTTTGAAGAAGGAAAGGAGAGGAACATTTATTCTATTGCCTCTACTCCCAAATCATCATCATCATCATCATCATCATCATCACCATCGTCACAACAGAAGCTAATATGTATTGAGAACTTACTGTGATGGATCTTATTCAAAGTGCATTATCTCAATTAATCCTTACAATGCCATTTCATTTGGTATGAACTATATTATGTCAATTTTATAAATGAGGAAACTGAGTCATAGAGATGAGGTGACCTGTCCTAAAACACCCAGCTGGAAGACAGAGGGAGCAAAATCAAATAGTGTGACTCCAGAACGCACACTTAATCCCTGCTGCTCCCTGCTGCCCTCCCTTTGTAGACTAGGACCCCAATGTTTCTCTTCACCTTGGATCATCAGGATGCCTTCCAATCTCTTGCAGGGCTCCTTGCCTCTCTTTGCTGTTGCTCAGCCTCCTTCTAATTGCATTAGCTTTTTACATGGCAGTCTCCTCCAATCACCTCTTCTTCACACAGACACACATATGCATGCACACACACACAGACATACACACACAGACACACACACAGTATGAACTCCTTCAAATTAGCTAATCTGTGTGAGGCCTCCATCAGAAACAACATTTAAGGGCATCCTGACAAATAGTGGAATGAGGAACAGTATAGTGATTCAAAATCTAGGCTCTATCAAAGACACATATGAATTCAGACCCTGCCTCCCTACTTACCAGCACCAAAGATTTAGGTAAGTTGTACCTCAGTTTCTCAGTTTTCCTCACATATTAAGTGATAATTATGACATCTATGATAACGTAGGGTTGTCATTTGAATTTTAAAAGGACTATGTGTGTCAATATTCTAGCACAGCACATGGAAAATGAGCTTTTGGCAAAAGACTACTATTGTTAATAAAGCTAGGAAAAAAATAGATGAATAGATATATGGATGGATGGATGGATGGATAATGGATGGATGGGTGGATGATTGGATGGCTGAAATTCTAGCAAATAAGAACTGGTTATGAGAGAGAAGGAAAAATAAAGTTTTCCATGTAATAAAAAAGTTTCTTTAATCTGCACAAAATTGAAGACTCTCTCAAGCTGCAAGAGCCTACAGGATCAGAGTGTGACCAATAAATGAGTAAGATGTTCATTTCCTAAACCCAGCCCAGCAGTTGAGTCTGCTGGACATCCACCGAAGTTATTTCAAGATTCTTATTCCCAGCATTATTTGCTAATGCCTACAAGAAGGCACTGAGGAGATGAGAATAGATACAATAACAGGTAAGACTGAAAATACCATCAAAATAAAAGCTGTACCTACTTTTCTTAACACTGAGTCCCTAGCACATGGCACAGTTTCTTGTATTTTGTAACTCTTTTATTGGTCAAGGCAGGGTAAATTCTAGATTCTAAAGCAAAAAAAAAAAAAGAAAAAAAGAAAAGAAAGAAAGAAAAACAATTTCAACAAGTGAACACTGTGATTTTTATCTATTACGCTTGTCACATCCGTGTGAATTTTTTATTCGGTGGTGTGTGTGAGAGGGGGGAGTTGATGGCTCCCTGAAGTCACTTAAACCTCCTTCCATCTTGTGGCTCCACTGTCCCTGCAGATCCTCTGCCTTTGGATTGCAGACAAGGCAACAGAGAAAATGTGCATGGAGGACTGCTCAGGAGGTTTACAGAAGTAAAGCTTACTCTTATACCCGCATGCAGTCCATTGGCCAGAACTCAGCCTAAGAAAGACTGGGAAATGTAACCTAGCCATGAGCCTTGGAGAAAGAAGGAAAGGACTTCTTTTAACTAGAGAAGAACTAGTTATTCTCTACCATGGGGTTCACTAAATATGTATTTAATGGAAAACTGAATGCCTATAAGAAGTAAATAAATGTAGCCCTACAGATAGATTATACACAGTGCCTTCCATTGTATCCTATCCTATATAATAAAAGGCTAATATGCAAATTGACCGAACGACAGAAAGACCAGTCACTATGATGCGCACTGACCGCCAGGGGGCAGACGCTCAACACAGTAGCTGCCCCCTGGTGGTCAGTGTGCTCCCATGGGGGAGCGCCGCTCAGCTAGAAGCCGGGCTTATGGCTGGCCAGCTCAGCGGTGGTGGTGGGAGTCTCTCCTGCCTCCAGGGCAGTGCTAAGGACCCCTCAGGGAATGTCTGGCTGCTGGCTTAGGCCCACTCCCCACAGGCAGGCCTAAGCCGGCAGTCAGACATCCCCCGAAGGGTGCCGGACTGCAAGAGGGCACAGGCCAGGATGAGGGACACCCCCTCCCCCCCAGTGCATGAATGCCATGCAATGGGCCTCAAGTATAGAATAAAACCTGAACTCTTTACCCTGGCCTACAAAGACCAGGACAATGTGGCCCCTATCTTTCAAACTACATGCACACAATTTAGCTTTTAATTCTTCAAACATATCAATGTATATGCTGATTCCTGACCTTTGACCTTGGTGTTAATTCCACCTGAAGTGCCTTTCTCTCAGCCTATTTAGCAATCTTAGAAACTTTGGCCCTCCACCCAAGCCTCAGAGGACAATTCATCAGTTCCATGACCTTGCCCATGGCTTTGTTCATCCTGTGCCTTCTATCCCACACTCTTAGCTGCCTAAGAACCTTCTAGCCTTCCTATTCCCCAACCATCCTAAATATAACTTTCACAGCTGGTCCTCACTGGCCCCATGGCAGAATCAATGCTCCCTCATCTGTATTCCTTCAGCACACCTTATGTATAAACGTTATACCATGGCACATGCAATGCAGTCTTTTGTTTATATATCTGAATCCTCTATCAGATCATGAATTTATCAAGGAATAGGGAATATCTTATTCTTTCTTATAGAATGTGGGTTTTAAATACCACCAGCATCCTTGTAAGTGCTCAATGAAGGTTTTGTTAAATAAAAGAAAGGTGTATGGCTGTTTGTTGAATAAATTAATCAAGTGCTCTTGGAGTGAATTACTTAGCAACCCCAACTGAAATTTTATCATCTATAAAATAAACATTTTGGCCAGTAGTTCTCAGTCATGACTGTATCCCATAATCATATAGGGAGAACTCAGAAATGCAGGTTCTTGATCCCACCTCCAGGAAAACTCATTCATTCATTAGTTCATTCATTCACTTTTTTCAACGCATGCTTATTGAACACTTCCTACTTGCCAGATCGTGTTTTAGGCACAGGAGACTAGGAGTGGATGAGCGAAGTTGGGCTTTGCCTTCATGGAGCTTCTATTCCAAGAATCATATTAGGTCATATTTATTGAGGTCCTGTAACCCTCCAACATTGAAACAAAGACTTTGCCTGTATTGACCTCCTGAATTCTCACCTTAGCCCTAAGAGAGGTTGGACTCTTATTTATCACTGAGGGGAAGACAGCTTCAATTGGCCCACTTCATACCTGCTATAAGTATAGGAACTGGCCTAGGAGCCTGATTTCAAACCAGTTCTCCTACATCAGGCTGCTCTCCTGAAAACACATACGGGAGAGCTGAGTGGAACCACTATTCAACTAAATCTTGTAGTGTTTACCACTCACTGACTGACTCAAGCAAGAATTCACAAAGAGCTGGCCAGCGTGAACAAAAGCCCTCTCAATAAAGAGTTGTATGTACTTACTCAAATGCTTAAAAACAGGAAACACTGGACCCTCCTCTGTGTCTATCAATGCATCCACTCCTCATGTAACCTGTGAGGCAGGTGTCATTACCTCATTCTATGGGTGAAAAAACTGAGAGTCAGTGAAGCCTACCCAGGGCCACTCCGCAGTCAGTGGTAGAACAGGGACTTGAACCCAGGACTGCCTGTCTCCATGAAACTGTGGACTTTTAGCTGCCAAGCTGTAAGTAACAGGGTCTCTCCACACCATCTGTTCCAGAAAATCTCAGGCCAAAATTATAATAACAGGCCCATGGCAGCAACTTAATGTGTCCTGATCAAGTCACCCCTGAGAATGGGCACTGAGGCTTGAATTTTTCCACCTTATCATATTTCAACATGAAAACTCCCCAGCAGCAACCTAACCTTCACAAAAGACTTCACAATTGCAAACTGCTTTCTCATGGAATATCTGATTTACTGGCTACGGCCACCCAGTGAAAGAGATATTGACCTCAGCATGGAGGCTACTATAAATATTTAACAACTGTTAGGGCATGGGCACCGACTGATCAGAGCAGACAGTGGCCACAGGCACCCAATGTAGCCATACCAGGGCACACCTGCCAGCTCTCAAGTTTGAATGAGACACTGTCCCACCTGAACTCCTTTAATACCAGTGAATAAACTGTGCCCTGCAGACCTCAGGGCTGTGGTACTTTCTGTTTCTTCCCTGACACCATCTCCTTCCTCTCCTCCTCAGTACTAGGTACCTCCTACTTACACTTCAGGTCCAGTTCAGAGGTCATCTGTTTGGGAACAGAGTTGCTTTTGTGAATCTTCTTTGCACTCACCTTGACTCTGCAGAGACTGCTTACTGGGAACGCCTACAGCTTCCCAGGAGCTGCCCTCAGCAAGGGCAGATGGAGAGTTGGTGCACGGATACCCCAGCCCTTCACGTGTTGGTGGGGATAACTGAAGCATGCTCACACTGTCTACCAGACTCTCTAGTGGGATCAGCTCCAGTTGCCCTCAAAGGTAACCCGCTGGCATGATAACCCCTTTATTGGCTCTTCCTTTTTCTGTGTTACTTCACCATTTCTCTACCAGTGTTCCCGGGATCACCTCCAAGATAAACAGTTTGCACACAAATCCTTGTTGCAAAGTCTGCTTCTGCAGGTATCCAAACTAAAACAGCTTTCCTGAACACACAGGCTAAATCAGGTCTCACAGAGCCCTGTTCTTTTCCTTCAGGAAACTCATCATTCAGGGAATTACCTGATGCCTGGTGGTCCCTACTCTCCACTCACAGGTAAGCCCCTACTGTATTATGCTGACTAATGACCCCCCAAAGAAATCAAGTCCTAATCCCTGTGTTGTCATTGTAATTAGCTAGTTATTAGTATAATAGAGAGCAAAGGGGAGGTCAGACATTATAAGCATGGTCATCTGGGCAGCTTCACCAGGCAACTACAACTTCATGTTCCTAAGGGAACCACCAGTCCATTTCCTGAAGATCACTGGGGAAGGAATTGAACAAAGGGGGAGGTGGACAGATGTGCAGTGAAGTAGGGATGACATAGGGAAAATGCATGTCTGTCGGTCTAACCTGGGAAAAAGATTACTGACTGGGGTGGGGGGAGGGTGAAGCCACTGAAAGCACATGAAATCTCGAAGAGCTAACTGGTTAAGCTCCTGGTTATAATTGCCAGAAAAAAAAATAGTTTTCTTTTATTTTTAAATATATTTTATTCATTTTTTACAGAGAGGAAGGGAGAGGGATAGAGAGTTAGAAACATCGATGAGAGAGAAACATCGATCAGCTGCCTCCTGCATACTCCCTACTGGGGATGTGCCCGCAACCAAACATGCCCTTTACTGGAATCGAACCCGGGACCCTTCAGTCTGCAGGTGGACGCTCTATCCACTGAGCCAAACCGGTCAGGGCAAGAGTTTTCTCTCTTTGCTTTACTCTTGCCCATTTGCTCCTCTCTTGCTTCGTGACCCACAATTGCCTGTCCTCTCATCATAGCCATGTAGCCATGGGCCATGCAGACTCCACACACAATGCACTGCAGCTGGGAACGAACACAAGCTAAGCTAGACAGATGCTGGGTTGGAATGCACTTAAATTGGAGTGAAGACTCTGGGCAGTGACCTTAATTCTTGCCTTGCTGAAGACAAGACTGGAACAAGACTGGACTTTTTCCATGATGGGATAGAGGGGAATGGGACATTGGGAACCCAGAGGTTTAATTCCATGGAAATAAAGATCACCCATCCTCCCGTGCAAGTCTCAGGAAATTCCTTTCCTTGTGACATCGTAAAGACTCCACTTGCACCTGTAATAGGTGGGGACACAGAAGGCACCCCACTGATAACACCTGGAACCCATAAATGTTACCTTATGTGGCAACAACTTTGTGGGTGCGATTAAATAAATAATTTTGACATGAGATTATCCTGCATTATCTGGGTGGCCACAAAAGGCAATCAAAGATATCACTGCAAAAAGGAGGCAGAGGAAAATTTGACACAGAAGAAGAGATGGCCACGTGACCACAGAGTAGAGACTGGAATGGTATGGCCACAGACCAAGGAATTCTGGCAGCCAGCAGAAGCTGGAAGAGGCAAGGGATGAATTCTCCTCTAGAGCCTGCTGACACCTTGACGACAGCCCCTTGAAACTGAACTTGGCCTCCAGAACTGTAAGGGAATGAATGTGTGTTTCTTTAGGCCACTAGTTTTATGGCAATTTGTTACAGCAGCCCTAGGAAACTATATACCCACGAAGGTAGTTTCCCTGCTGTTTGATGCCTGTGGCTCCTCTCAAACCCTCTTACCTGAGGCTGGACCAACAACATCTGCATCCAAGTCTGTTAAAGGTTGAATTGTGTCCCCAAAAAAGCTATTTTGAAACCCAAACCTCCCAGTACCAGTGAATGTAACCTTATTTGGAAATAGTCTTGGCAGATGTAATCAAGGTAAGATGAGGTCATTTTTGAAGGGAGGGGGACCTAAGTCATTATGATTGGTGTTCTTATAAGAAGAGGCCAGAGACACACAGAGAACTCTGTGATGATGGGAGCAGAGACGGGAGGGATGTATCCACAGGCCAAGGAGTGCCAAGGATTGCCAGCAACACCAGAAGCTAAGAGAAAGGCATGAGACAGATCCTCCCCTAGAGCCTTCAGAGGGAGCATGGCCTTGTTGACACCTTGATTACAGACTTTTTGCCTCCAGGACTGTAAGAGAATACTAGTACATTTATGTTGGTTTAAGCCACCTCATTTGTAAATCTGGTCCGGTAGCCCTAGTAGAAAATTTCAAACCCATTCTACTGTGTCTAGATCCAGAGTCACCAAAAGGTGTCTTCAGGCAGCACTGGGAACGTAGACAGACCCCTTGCTAAATTCACTCCTGAAGTATCGCAGCCATGCTCTCTCAATTATTAATTGTTATTAACTCCATCAGTTAATGTGCGGTTAGCGAGCATTATGAAGTACTTTAAGTCAGGCTATGGCTTTTCAGAAGATGCCGTAAACACCATGAGAAGCTCTGTCACATTGCAGAAGGCACTCTAATTTTCAAACTCACAGGCTTACAGCCAACTGTGGCCACAAATTAGTCCCATGGCCATCGTCAGCTCTGCTCCTGTGCTGCTGACCACCGAATCAGGCAACCTTTGTATTGGGAGACAGGGAGGCCCCGCTCCCTGTTCTGGTTTCTCCCACACATTATTAACATGTAATAAAGAGTAGGTTCTGTCTAATTGATCTTCAGACCAGAGCTATATGTGATGCTAAGAAAAGTCCCAAAGGATCTTATTTGATTTTTGCACAAAACAATAATCTCCCTCACCAAATTACTGCTGGACTGGTAGAGGTTTCACCTTGAAATTCTTGACAAGGTAGCAACACAGGAATGTCTATATTTGCTAATCCTTATTCAAATATACATCCCCACTGTTTGCACCCTGTCAAGTGAGTCCCTGAGAAATATCAGGCCACGCTGTGGAGGGGAAATGCAGCACAGGAGAGATTAGACCCATGAGGGGACATTGATGTGCAGCACAGAGTGGCAATGATGGGGTTTTGTCTTTGCAAAGTGACAAGCTACAATCTGGGCTCTGCTGGCCTCCTTTCTTTTTCTTCTGCTGTCAAAATATTACTAGTAAGAAAACCCTCAATCAGAAAACTCTCAATCTAAGAACCCCAGGAATTCCCTCTCTTCTTAGCCATATCATTTTACTGGCAGCTTTTTGTGGGCTGTTTGGTGGTATCTAAACCATGTGTTGACCACTACACCATGTTGAAAACTCCAGAGTTGGACTCTGCTCAATCTGTGGTGGCTCAGTTCTTTGGCTCAGTCTGAAGTCAGATAAGAAAATGGCCTGGAGAAGGAAAGACAAGATCTGCCTCCAGCCCTCTAGCAGCCTGGAGTTCAAGGTTGCAGATCACCTCTCTCCCCAGCCAACAGTAGAGCCCTACCATGCCCAGGCACTGAAATGGCACACACAAAAGCCATTAGGGAAAGACTTCCCTATTGGGCTCAGGGGTGTCCTTTGGTTCTTGCCTTTATGGAGACTGGACCTTGGAAGAACATCCTGTGGGAAAGCAAAATTGACAGCCCATGATGGAAATCCTCTGTGTAACCCTTATAGAGAAAGAGAGAGAAACTCAGACCCAAATTAGGGACTAAGAGGGCCCCAGATTCTAATGGATTCATCTCTGCTAATTGCCTGTTTAGCATGTCTGTTAAATTTAGATAAGGCTTCAAAAGGGCCCAAAGAAGATGCAAGAGGGAGTTACAAAAAGGATTAAAAGGGTATAAAAATGGGGCTTATGGATTGAGGAATTGGGGGTTATTTATCCTGGAAAAGAGAAGGCTGAGGGGGGATATTATAAAGACTTCATACTAGATTAATTATGTAAATAAGCAGACACCCAGCTGGTCTGCAATCTCAACCCTTTGTCAGGAACAGTGGGTATGGGGGGTGGGGGGCAGAATGGGTTTACAGGTAGTTTTAAAATCATTAGTTGTCTGCACAAATTTCTGAGGGGCTCATTGTTGCTGGACAATACACATTATGCATTATGCCAAGTTTAATGAGCCACCACCCACTAAAAGTCATTTTCAGGTAAATATGTGATGAAGGCAGTTTTTATCTCCATTGCCACAAGCAGAGGTGTTGCAGGGATTCCTTGTGTGATGGCAGACTCCAGGACTCATCCCTTCTTCAATTCCCCAACTACAGTCAGATTTCAGGAGGGACAATCAGGTATTCTGTTATCCAGGCAGGAAGAAGCTGGGAAGAATGTCTTCTCAGGATGAGGAGCTGAGCTTGGCCTGTGGCAGGAGAGGTGTCCCCTTGCTCAAGAAAGTCATAAAATGCCTCCTGGAGAATTCTTTCCCCTGGTGCTACCTCCTGACCACACTATGTTCCTTTCATTCAACAAGACACTAACTGAGCACCCATCTCTGCCTGGTCCTTCCAAGCTCTGGGCTTTGAGCCTAGACACAGAGATAAGGAAAGGTTCTAATCATGCAAAAAATAAGACTTGAATACTAATGGCACTAATAATCATTTCACAGGATTACTTAGTGAGCACATGTTCTGCTCTGGGCCCTCAACCCAGCACTTTCAATATAGGACCGTATTTAATTCTCAAAATACCCTGTGAAAGAAGAACTAGGGTTTCCCCCTTTCTACAAATACAGAAGCTTTAGGAAATTAACTAATTAGCTCAAGATCACAAAAGCAGTAAAGGTCTTGGTGAGATTTGAATCTGTGTTTTCTCATAGTCTTTTTCAGTATATACTGGCTTTTGTTGCTTTTTGATGGAGATTTAGAGCAGATCACAGAACTTTATATTTGGGAGATATCATAGCAATCACTAGTCCAAACTATCTTTTTTATATTTTTGTTACCTTTGATCTCTCTGCTCTTTTCCTTACCAAAATGTCCCACCAAGTGTTTGCAGAGGAAGCGCAGGGGAGGAACATTTTCTCTCAGTCCTTTTTGGGACCACCCAGCCCTTTATGTGTCCCAGGAGGAGACATGCCCTAGACTCTTGAGGATCCAAAAGCTCTCTTGTTCCTTTGTGTCATCCAGCACTCACACCAATTCTTCAAACTAGGCTTGATGTACAGCCTAGTGCACTGCATCCATTGCCTCCCCTACACACACACACACACACACACACACACACACACACACACCACACACCTCTCCCTAGGATCCTATTCACTCAATAAACATGTACCAGGTAGCAGGACTAGAAAGATGGCTGCCCTCATGTAGCTCAGAGTAGAGCAGAGGAAATAAGACAAGTAATCACTTGATCTGAATGAAACTGCATATGAGAGTAGGCCCCAGGAAAAAGCAAAGCCCTAGAGGAGTTGTCGAGAGAAACTGATGGTTGAGAGCTGGAACCCAGGAAGATTTCCTGGAGGATGACTAAACTTGGAGCAGCAGCTACTTGTGGAAGACAACCCAAAGCCATGCTACAGAAATAGCCAAGAACCTAAGAGACCAGGGACTCAGCCATGTAGCTGGAACTTTAGGGGTGGGATAGGACAAGGTGGCAGATGAATTAAACATTGATGCAGGTTGGGGTATGGACCATGGCTCATGGTGCGCTTTAATGCTGAATTTTATCAGTAGCCATTGAGAAAGTTACATGGTGGGCAAGGTTCAGGGCAATGAATTTGCAGGCCATCACAATAGGCCTAGTAAGAGATAATGAGGTCCATTTGCATAGGTTATTGGGCAGAATTAGTTAGAGAATAATAAGCAAGTGCTCATATTAAACTTTCCTTCATTTGCATATAAGTAAAATCAATGCTAATAAATTACTGAAGTGAATCTCAGAAGGAAGCATTCTTATATTTTTTTTGTTAAGCTGAGTGCTTAAAAGGAATAAAATAATATGTATTCTATAATTTAGACTTTCTCTAAATTATACAAGCTGTAACTAATGAGTACAAATTAATGAAGACTAACCATTTTGACACAGGAAGAATTATTAGCTTCATCAAGGTCATACTATGTAATGGCCTAACACTGTAGAAGTAGAACACTCAATAAAGGGAAGGTTGCTTGATATTATGATGCTGGTAAAAAAAAAACACAGGGACAGAAAATGGGTCAGTGGTAGCCAGAGATTGGGAGGGAGCATATGATTACAAAAGGGTGGGATTAGGGAGTTTTGGGGTGAAAGAGCTGCTCTGTATCCTGACTGTAGTGGTGGACATATGAATCTATACATGGAACTGTACACCTCCCTAAAAGTAAATTTTACTGTATGTTAATTTAAAATATATTTTTATTATTGATTTCAGAGAGGAAGGGAGAGGGAGAAAGAGATAGAAACATCAATGATGAGAGATAATCATTGATGGGCTGCCTCCTGCACGCCCCACACTGGGGATTGAGCCCAAAACCCAGGCATGTGCCCTGACCTGGAATCTGGTTCATAGGTCGATGCTCAAACACTGAGCCACACTGGCCAGGCTTAATTTAAAAATTAGGTGAAATAATCTGATAGTATCGGTCCTCTGTGAGAAGTTTAGAGTGTAGGAAGACAGGAGAGCAGAGTAGTTAGTGCTGGGGCCTCTGGATCAATACCACCTGAGTTAAATACAACATCTATTGCCTATGAGCTTTTTCTCTCAGTCCAACATTTTAAAAATGTTGTGATGTTGAGCAAGTGATTTAACTTTCTTGAACCACATTTCTCCAACCATAATATGGGATTATTAGGAGCTCCTAACTCAGAGCACTGTTGGGAAGATTAAATAAAATAATGTCTCTGGGGCACTGGCCACGTAGTACGTAGTACGATCTCCTTGTAAACTGTGTGCCCTTCCTTCATCATCATAACCAGAAGCTCCACACTGCAGTCACTTACATGCCACATTTTTACATTAATTCTTGTTAGAAGATCTAGGGATGGAAGCAGAAAACACCAGGGGGTGTTAGAATGGAAGGCGGATGCCTGGCCCAGACCTTCAGCTGCAACATATCATAGCACTGACACTGGACAGGAAGAGGTTAGGTGACTAGCTTCTTCCTCAACATTGTTTATGCAAAAGCTTTGTTTTTAAATGTTGGACTAAAAGAAAAAGTAGGTGACAATTTATAAGATATACCAAATCAAACAGTTCTTTCATGCATGCATAGAATGGGACTGCTTAATACTGAAAGGTATATATTAAATATTTATATATGTATATGTATTTATATATGTAATGAATATATACATATTATAGATATGTAAATATAAAATATTTATATATGTATAGTAAACATATAAATATATATTAAAAGTACACATGTATATGTTTTAATGCAGTCTTTCTCAGTGGATTCCAACCATATGTCATCAAGGTCAGAAGACAGTGCTGACTTCGGAAAAGTTCTCCAACCTCAAGCCTCATCTTGAGCCCTTTTGGCAAAAGAGAACTTCAATTTTTCTCAAACCAATTCCTTTCTTGGTCAGCTCTATCTGTTATGCCTTTCTTTGCTATCTGCCTATGATTTCTTTCCCATTAGTTCAAACTCTCAGCAACACATAGCAAGGTGGCCACCCTTGCCTTCCAGGTGAAGTGGCCAAGAGCCTTGGGGGCAAGGCCCCCACTCCAGTCTTCCTGGAAGGCATGGCCTCTGCACCAGGAAGCCTGGGTCACTAAACCGAAGAGGATGGTCTCAAACCTTAAATTACAAAGGAATTTGCCCCATTGGATTTTGGACTTGCTCAGGACCCATCACCCCTTCCTTGTTTCCTATTTCTCCCTTTCGGAATAGAAATGCCTATTTTATGTGTGTCCCACCATTGTATTTTAGAAGCATATAATTTGTTTGATTCACAGGTTCACAGCTAAAGAGGAATTTGCCTCAGGATGTGTACCTCGAGTCTCTCTCATGTAAGATTCATATAATTTTTAGATGAGACTTCAGACTTGAGTTGATGCTGAAATGAGTTAAGATTTTGGGGGCTATTAGAAGTGAATGAAGGTGTGCCTGTCATTTTCTGTGTTTGGAGGATATATCCTACTCTTTACCCTTTAAATAGCCTGGTAGCATCCATACACTACTGTCCATTCTGACTGGTCAGTGCCTATACTGCACCAGTTGTTAAATACATTGAATACCATGTCTTTGCCTATCTATTCTCCTACAGATGTTTATAGCTTCCTCCTCATTTGCCATCTCCACAACAGAGCAAGTCAGCTGGCCCTGTATTCATAACTCATTAGAGATGGCTTTTGTTCAGTTAATGGGAGGGAAAAAATCAAGCATGGAATTAGTGTTAATTAGTTAAGCTGAATACAACTAAATTAACTACTGAACTAAATTATTGTACCTCTGAGTTCATGCTTTAGGAAGCAAAGCAGCTGTCTGTGACAAAAGCTATTTTCCTGCTGAATGGCAGATGGTACACACTTCGATCCTTTAATCTAAGGTTTCTGCAACATGCCCTGAGTTAAGTATCTTTTTCCTTTTGATAAGAGAGATCTCACTAGTCATATTTTCTAACTTTAGAATGGAGGTTGAAACTAAATAGCCAGAAAAAAAGATTTGGTTTGGAAAATTGGTCAGCACATGTACCTAATTCATTGTGAACATTCTAAAATAAAAATACCCCCTGTTCTT
This sequence comes from Myotis brandtii, assembly GCF_000412655.1. NCBI lineage: Eukaryota > Metazoa > Chordata > Mammalia > Chiroptera > Vespertilionidae > Myotis > Myotis brandtii. The sequence continues at coordinate 9,286,831 of NW_005356042.1, forward strand.
CAAAACATTATCTCAAATTGGAAATCCCGATCACCACGTTGCATGTAGGGGGTCAGAGCATGCAACGTGGTGATAGGGATGTCCTTGCTAACTGCTGGGCAGTCACTGGCTCCTCGCTTTACTGGCTGGCTCTTAGCCATTCATGACCACACAGCTCCCTCCAAAGTTCCTCCTTATCACATCTGTTTCTTTAACACATCTCTTGGTCTTTGCTCTGATCTTGTTAACTGTTTATCTATCACCTGTCTTCCCCATCAGCTCCTAGGAACTATGCCTTGTTTATCAGTGTATCTGCCAGGCCTCAAATGGTGCTTGGTATATAATAGGAATTATAATAGGAATAAATGTTTGTAGAAGTGAAGAAGGAGGGAGGGAGGAAAGTAAGAAGGGAAGAAAAGGAAGGAAAGAGGAAGGGGGAAAGTAAAAAAGGAGGAAGGGAAAGAGAGTGAAGGATGGAGAAAAAGTGGAAGAAAGAGAGGGAATGATGGAGGAAGGAATATATGAGTATGACGTAGACTTAAGGCTGCAATCCACAAAAGAAAATACCATTGAATCCATTAAATAATACACCAGGTTACCAAAATCTGAGGAAAAGCATCGACACCTTTCTAATGAAGTGGGAATTCACTTGGCAGAGAAATAGTAATACCTTGCAGAATGATAAACAAAATGAAAAGCACAAGCAAGTATGGTTCCACTTCAGAATTATGTAAAGCCCCCTAATTCTGTTTGACCATGATTGATTTCTTTTGTCTTTAAAGTTTGAAAACTTGAAGACTAATTTTGAATGAAATATTTGCAAGGAAGAAGCAGACATGTGTCATAAAATATGTCCCACCAAACAAAAAAATTAAGAGAGGAAAAATGTATTAATTTTTTGAATGAGTTTTGGGCTCATCAGCCTGGAGAAATTCCCACTGTTAAAATGAGCCTAATCTTCGCAATCACGAAGTAGTTGAGGAAAGATTCAGATGGGGACGGCTGGAAGCTGAGCTAATTTCCGGGAATTCTCTTGCTTCGCACATGTACCACTAGAGGCGATTGTATGGCTGTGCTAATGAGAATTGTATTAGCATATTGAATTCTAATCGTTACATCTCTGAACATCCCCTTACTGGAGAGAAGGAGGGAGAAAATCAAATCTTAAATAACAATACACTGCACATCTGATCAGAAGGGCAGTTGCATTTGCCCTCCCTCGTGCTGACACACACCTGACAGCCCATCATAAAATAATAGTCCAGAAAAAGCCTATTAGTCTGTATCCTACTGCCTTTGTGGCCAGCAAGATTGTTACTATCACTGGCTTTATTTTTGATAAATTGTAGGTTTTGACACAGTTATATGGTGGGTATCACTGATGCCCTGGAGAACAGAAAGAAGAAACCATTTATTTGCCTGTCCATTTGCCTGGCAATGTACCGTCATTCACCTTCCTCATGTTCCATTGAGGCATCACCTCATCCAACAAATTACATCCACATCCCAGGTCTGCACTGGGTATCTCCCAACATCCTGTGCTTGACTTAATTGTGAAAATTAACAAACATTTATTAAGTTGCTACAGTATGCTACAAACTCTGCCAAGCACAGTTGAGGCCCTATCCCACTTATTTTGCACAATCCATGATGCAGACATTATCCTAGCCATTTAACAGATCAGCAAACTGAGGCTCAAGGAAGTTAAGTCAAGTCAGTCCATTCAATACAAAACAGAGACTAAAGGGCCAGGGCTATTTAATCCATATTCTTGGCTCCTGACAACTAGCCCCTTCCTCCTCATCCAGGATACCTTCTTGGGTCCCCAAGCCAGGGCAAGGAACCCAGGTGTGACTGACTCTGCAGCACTTGCTCTTAAGCAACTCTGCTCAGCCCCTACCCTGGGACAACTGCAAGGCATTGCAATTCCTGATTTGTTTGTATCTCCCTTAAATAGATTTTGAGTCCTTGGAAGTAAAGAATGGGCCTTAGACAAGTTTGTAGTCCCGGCACTTAGTTACTGTCAGTGTGGAATGAATGAATTCAGGAATGAATGAATAAAAAGAGCATCTACCCAAAACAAAGTTGAAGTAACGCTTAGATAAAATTGAACAACATTGCAGAAAAGTTAACAGGCGAGAGAGCTAGACCTGCCCCAATGGACGGAGTCTTAATGTTTCTTTCAGTAACACCTATAATTCAAACCTGAATTCAGCAAGACAGATGCCCAAATCAACACATTCAAACCAAGTTAGAAACACTGTTCCCAGAGCCTGCTGTGGCCTGAGGGCTTCCTTACAGGCTCAGAGCCCCCAACCCACTCCACCCAACCCCATTCCTTCATTTGTCTGTGACTTGCAGTTTTAGAGTCTAGAAACATTCAAGCCATGCCACCCTCCTTTTTCAAAAGCTTTTTTTCCATAGCAGCAGTGTGATGGGTTTTTTATTTGGTGCTTTTGTGAAGGAGGGGCTGGGGATGAAGGAGAAAGGAGAAAAATGGAATGCCTTGAAAACAGAAATTGGAAACAGATAAAAGCGAAGCTGAATGCAGAGGCATCTATAATATGGATGCCTCAGGAATTTCTGAAGCCTCTGTGCTGGCAGGATTACACTCTGAATGGAGTCGGCACTAAGGATGTTCTCTCTGAATGGCTTCCCAAAGAAGAAAGTACACATGGCTGTAAGTGGGTGTCCACCCCCTCCGTGCAGGGCAGAGAGGAAGGGGGAGGCAGAAGGCAAAATGTGTGAGATGGGATTTGAGAGGAGCAGGGGCCATTTTCTTATTGTTTACAAAACGACTTTTACAGTTTTTCCTGGTCTCAGGTAATGAATCTTCAGACTTAGTTGTCAAGTGCAAGTAGCTTATTTAGCAGGTGATTCCAGGAAGTGGTGATATGAAGGTGGGAAGTGACATGGGGATAAGAAAGGATGATAAACATTCTCAGTCTAGCTACCACTTGGGCATCAGTCCTACTGGGGGCTCTGAGAAATGGTGTGAACGCTCTCCAGTGAAGTCCCTCCAAAGGGGCAAGGGAGCTGGGAGAGTTACCCTACAATCCTATTCATCCTTGGCTAAGGGCTGTTCATGGAGGTGTGAGTCCCCAGCACTCTGGCCTGTCCTGAGTGCAGGCTGAGAGGCAGCTAGACAAAGGGCTCAGGCAGCGCGCCTCCGGGGCTTCCAGTGAGAAACTGCCAGAAGAAATGGTGAGTAAGGAGTGAACATGCATGGGATACAGACAGGGTGTGTGGTAGCCCTAAGTTACATTAGGTATACCTTATGATATACTATGTGTGTGCATGTATTGTATGTGTCTATATGAGTGTGTGTGTGTGTGCGTGTGTGTGTGTGTGTGTGTATAAAACACATGGACACATACATTTCTGAGTGTGTAAGTATTTATATGTGTGGAATAAAACAAAAGTATGTAGGTAATGGTTACCTCTATTACAACAGCCCTCATTACCTGATGCCATAAATATTTATGGAGCACTTACTATGTGCAAGCCACTGTTATATGAATGGGAAAACACTGTGACCAAGCTAAACAAAGTCCCTAACCCCACAGAGAGACAGAAATACACTAATCAATTTAGAGGATATATTTTTATCAGGATAAGTGCTATAAGAAAAACTGAGAGGCGAGGGAAGGCCCAAGGTGAAAGGGAAGTTCTTGCTGAATTGTGACTGATAAGGAAGCAGGTTGGTGAAGGTGTAGGGGCTCCAGCCTTCCATACACAATGGCTCTAAGCTAGGAAGAAACTTGTTACCATTTTTATACCTTTATATCTGCAAATTTTCTGAAATGCTTACATATTGTTAAAATTGGAGGGGAAACTACAATAAAATTATTTTTTAAATATTCTTTGAGAGACAGAAAATAAACAAAATATATTCTTTGAGTAAGAGACAGAAAAATCCGAAGAAGACTTTATTGATTCTTTGAAATTTGACTGATACAACATTCCAAAATCAGTCATCTTCAGGCAATCAAAAAACCTCCATTAACTTCTCTTAATGGCTGGCAAGTCCAGAGTCAATCGATAAGTATTTATGGAGCTCGCACTGTGTAAAAGGCACTGCGTCGGGGCCCGGGAGAACACTGAAATGAGCAAGACAGTGATGGGCTGTCATGCTGTCTGTGTCTAGTAGGGGAGGTGGGGATCATAGGAAACAATTCTATGATTAAACATTTCATGGTAAGAACTATGACAGACTATAGATAAGGTGCCTTGAGACTAATCTAGGCAGAAGCATGTTTAGGGAGGCTTTCTAAGGTGGAAGGCTTTTGAGCTGAACTTATGAAGCAGGTAAGTTTGCCATAGTCACAGAGGGTGTTGCAGGCAAAGAACAGCATGGATGAGGGTAAGCAGAGGAAAGCTGCAGCTCACATTGGGGAAGGTGTAATTTACTCTGTCTGGAAGATATGGTTCTTAGCATTCAGGAACAGGAGACCAGTTGGAGAGATTGGTGGAATGGAATGACAGAGTGCCATGAGCGAAGGTCACTGATGGTTTCCCAGGCACTCAGCCATTCCCCTGCTTCTGGTAACAATGCTCCAATTTCCCTGGGGAGCCACCATGCAATATAAGTTGATGTGGTTGGTGGAGCTGACTACCAAACATCTCTGGCTTCAGAAGTGGGCAAGCATCTAAGGGCTGACTAATCAGAGCATCCCAATCCCTTGTTTATAACCATTGGTTGAAGAATGGAAACATGACCTAATGAACACCAATTAGATTTAGTTCAGAAGTTAGTATTGAATGTGTTGGGAAAAGAAAACTCTAGTGGAGCTGCTGAGGGGATGACTAAGTCTGAGACTGCTGCTGGGAGCCACATTATCACCATGATGATGGACAGTCTGTCAGAAGAAAGCTAACAAAGGGAAGGATATCATCTGAGAAAGGAAGTGAGGAAGATTCTTTTTTTTTTTAATGACAACCTTTAAGGTCAACTCTAGGAATTCTAGTTGTGGAACCTAATAAACTTTCTTTCTTTTCCTCTTGAGCTACTTTGGAGGTAGATTTCTGTCCTTTTTAATCAAAAGCCCTTTTTACCACTCTAAATATATGCCCACACAGACTCTGAATGTTCAGAGATGCCTCATCCATGAAAGCCAAAAACTGAAAACAACCCAAATGTCTACCAACAGGTGAATAGATAAATATCATGTAGTATATTCATTATAATATTACTCAGTAACAAAAAAGAATCAACTCCTGATACATTTAACAATATAGATAAATCTCAAAAACATTATGCGCAGTAAAGAAAGTCAGACACAAAATACTGTATAATTCCATTTATACAATAATTCCAGAAAAATAAATCTAAGCTATAATGACAGAAAAGCAATCAGTAGTTGTCTGGGGCTAGAGGCATATTTGGGGATAGTCTAGGATAGAGCACAAGGGATTTTTTTAGGGTGATAAAAATATTTTATGTCCTGACTGGTAAGAGTTACACTGATATAAATTTGTCAAAAATGTATCATTGGAATAATACAATGGAAATATACCATTAATGGGTGCATTTTATTGAATGTAAACCTTAATACAGTTGATTTTTTAAAAAAATGAATGCAAAATAAAATAATTTCAGACAAAAATATATGTATGTACAATTTAAAACAGTCTCCAAACTATTGTATTGAAAAGAAAGGGCCAGCCCTGACCGGTTTGGCTCAGTGGATAGAGCATCGGCCTGCAGACTGAAGGGGCCCAGGTTTGATTCCAGTCAAAGGCATGTACCTTGGTTGCTGGCACATCCCCAGTGCGGGGTGTGCAGGAGGCAGCTGATCGATGTTTCTCTCTCATTGATGTTTCTAACTCTCTATCCCTCTCCCTTTCTCTCTGTAAAAAATCAATAAAATATATTTTTAAAAAAAGAAGAAAAGAAAGGGCCAGTGAAGGTTTTTGAAATGAGGGTCTCCCCTACTCAGGGTTGTTTTCCAGAAGGTCCACATGTTGTCACAGTTCATGGTATAGTGGGTAAGAGCTTAGGTATCTGGCCAGAACCCTCCAGATTGAAATTGTAGATCCATCCCTGTATGACTTTGGCGATATTACACAACTTCTCTGTGCCTCCATTTGGTTGTTTGTTTGTTTATTTATAAAATGTGGATAGTAATAGCACCAATCTCAGCTATTGTAAAGACTGAATGACAATGTATTTAAGACACTCAGAAAAGAAAGAGGAGGAGAACTCAGAAACATTAAGGTTCTTAAGTCATAGTGGTAGAAGTATTAATTGGTTGGGGTAAAAGATAATGGCAAAGGGACTACATGGTTTTTCTAAGAAAACTAGGACCTTGAACTGGACCAATGCTCATGAGAATGAAAAGGAGATGTAAATTTGAGAAATATTTCATAGGTAGAGTCAACAGGATTTGGCAAATAATATATGGAAAGGAAGAGGAAGAAATAAAAAAATTCTCAGAACTTTCTAACTTTGGAGGCTGAAGGGGTGTTAATGCTATTAGCTGGGATGAGAGAAAAAACAGGAAGAGGAACTGACTCATGACAAAGATAGCAAGTTCACTTTTAGCCACATGGAGCTGAAGCTGATCTCAGGACAGCAAGCTGGATGTCCAGCATGGGTGGAAAGCACTACTCGCCATGGTGCTGCAGTGCTCAGTGAGAAAATCAGCCACCATAAAGACATGACCTCCTTTTGCAGTTTTAGAGATCAGATTAGTGTTCTGAATGGTAATCTTTGTGAATAATCACTACATATAAAGAAAACAGGCTTAATGTATTGGGAAGTAATAGCAGAAAGCAATTAAAATGCATCCTGTCAGTAATGCCATCAGTAAAATCTTGCATGACAGCAAAGAGGAGAGGAAGACTCAAAATAGGATGAGAAGCTGTGATGTTCTGACAGCAGATTTCTCTAGATGTTTGCAAAATTCTAGCACAGAATTTAGTGTCTTAGAATCTGTGAAATGATTAAGCTTAATCCCTAATTTTAACTACTTATTCCTAGGGATGGATATATATCCTATATAATAAAAGGCTAATATGCAAATTGACCAAATGGTGAAATGACCAGTCGCTATGATGTGCACTGACCACCAGTTGGCAGACACTCAACTCAGGAGCTGCCCCCTGGTGGTCAGTGTGCTCCCACAGGGGGAGCGCTGCTCAGCCAGAAGCTGGGCTCACAGCTGGTGAGCACAGCGGCGGTGGCCGAAGCCTCTCTCACCTCTGTGGCAGCGCTAAGGATGTCTGACTGATGGCTTAGGCCCGCTCCCGGTGGGGAGCGGGCCTAAGCTGTTAGTCAGATATCCCCCAAGGGCTCCCAGACTGTGAGAGGGTGCAGGCGAGACTGAGGGACCACCCCCCCCCCCCCCCCCCCCCCCCCCCACACTGGCGAATATACATATATATATATATTTTTCTGTGATGATATCTTCCTTAAAACACTGAGGTTTAAATTTGTTATTTGAAAAAACACAGTTTAATTTCAACTAATTCACTGTATGTCTTCACTGGTGAGGGTGGTTCCAAGGATCCCCTCTGGCACAAATTGTTGGTGACATTCCACTTTGATAGCGATCCTCAAAGTATTCCCTATAGAATATTATCTCATGAGATGTTCTATGAACAAAAGGGTCCCATGGCTAAGTAGATTTGGAAATTGCTGCACACTCTAACCCAGTGATGGCGAACCTTTTGAGCTTGGCGTGTCAGCATTTTGAAAAACCCTAACTTAACTCTGGTGCCGTGTCACATATAGAAATTTTTTGATCTTTGCAACCATAGTAAAACAAAGACTTATATTTTTGATATTTATTTTATATATTTAAATGCCATTTAACAAAGAAAAATCAACCAAAAAAATGAGTTCGCGTGTCACCTCTGACACGCGTGTCATAGGTTCGCCATCACTGCCCTACTAGGAAATTCAGGATGTCCATTCACATATTAACAGCTCTGAGAAGTCCTGCAGGAGAAAAACTAATTTAATTTTGTTTAACCTAGCTATCCCCCAATTTGATTAGCCAAATGCATCTTTGATTCCATAATACTTTCCAGCATTCTGAGGAACTAATATCCATAAATTATACTTTGGGCAATCCTAGAAAATGCTTCCATGGGCCATAATTCTAAAGTAACCCAATTTCTAGACTAAGCCAATCTTAACAATACTTGGAATAAATGAACAAAGCTTTCTGTTTGACAACTTGAAGGCAAGTGCCTAGCCAACTAATTGGCTGAATCATTTTATTTTCCTTTTTCAGAGGACTGTTGAGACATCAAGTTAGTACCACCCACATGGGCTTGCATAAGCTGTATTATTACTATTTATGAAAACTAGATTGAACATTCCTCTCCCAACAGCTAAATGACACTTGGCATAGACAAAAGAAAATATCTTAATAGTTTGTTAAATTTGTTCTATGACATTGTTCAGAGTTGTGGGTAGTAGAAGGGAAAACACTAACAGCTATGTTTGTGGATTAAATATAAAAATCAAAATGTGCATACTGATTACATTTTGGTTTTTAAAAATACCTTAATCAATATGAAGACTTGTTTAAACACATTCCCTAAAGCATCACTTCCAAATGATTTCTAGCAGAAAGAAAACCTTTCTGAAGTCAGAGGTAAGAAATACAGCAAAGGTGGTCACGCTAAGGAAGTGAAGAATGGGAAATGGGGCCTGGGAATCAACTGCCTTACCTCCTGACCCTCGCAATCAGCCTGTGTTGGGTGGAAATTAACATGATTACATGGCTTGCTTCCCTTCCCCCTGCATAGTGTGTGTTCTCAGGAGGGTGGAGAAGAATACTCTCCTCACACTAGCAGTCCTTCTGGAAGCCTAGTCCTCAGAGGCCATGGAGATGAGCCGTGTTCTTGGCAGGATAACCTTGGGTACACATAGATGGCCTTCCCAGCCCCTGCTGCAGCCAGACCCCAATTTACCAAATTAGTTCACATATCTCCCTATATGAAAACAAAGATATTACTAATATATACCTTCAGAGTTTTGCAGGGACCAAATAAAACAACAGATGTGAGTGTGTTTTGTACATAGAACATAATAAATTATCATCAGAATGAAATCTTCTTCCCACTTAAACCAGGGGTTGGCAAACAATGGTCAAGTCTGTCTTGCAGCCCAATTCTATAGAACCTATAAGCTAGAAATCATTTTTACATTTTAAAAGATTAGCAAAAGAAGAAGGAGAAGAAGGAGCAGGAGGGACAAGATGAGAAGGAGGAGGAGAATACACAACAGAGCCCATATGTGACCTGCAAAACCTAAAATATTTACTATCTGTCCCTTTACAGAAAAGAGTTTATGGATCCTTATTTTTAAAAAAGAAAAAGTGGCTCTTTCTTTGCCTTCCTGTAGTAGATGGAAAAAATGACCCTGGTTCTTCATCACTCCCTGCACCATGTATCCTCCCACTTTGTCACTGGCCTCAGCCACAAAGTGCTTGGCCAATGGAATGCTTGCCAAACAGGTTTGAAAATCACTGATAGGATTGCACTTGCTCTCTTGTGCCTCTGCCATTACTCTGAGAATATGCCAGAGCTAAACGTGCTACAAGATGGGAAAGTCATGGGGCAAAGCCAAGTCACCTCAGTCATCACAGCTGAGGCCAACATAGATCAGCAAATAGTCAGCTGACTCTCCAACATGTGAGTAAACCCAGCCAAGACAGGAAGAGCCACCTAGGTGACGGCTGACCCACATGCATGGGCAATAAATGCTACCTGTCGTATACTATTGAGGTTTTGTTACACAGCAAGATACGTTATACTTTCTTCCTTTTCACTCACCACCTGCAGAAGACACCCAAGAAAACAGTTCTAGCCTCAGTCTTCATTAAGATTAAGGCATCCCTACCAGCTCCCATCTTTGCTTTTGAATACAAACATAAGCCTGAGATCCACAGGCTAGTCACACTTGTCAGAGAACACTAACGAGGGTAGAGATGGCTTAGCCTTGGAATTAGAACTCTCATTTCTACCAGTGCTTTAATCTTCCAGAATCATTATTTTCTCTGCAGAGAGATGTCTTCAACTTCAGTATCTGGAAACATGATGAACTGTTCTAATAGTTAACTTTTTTTCAAATCGCCTTAAAATTGAAACATGAATGTACAATTCTTTCTTTAATGACATACAGTGGTGGTTTTAAAATAGTCCACAAATTCTTTGACCCTTCTCCTTCAAGAGGTGAAATGTAATCCCTCTCTCTTCGATTGTGGAGCAGGACTTAGTGACTTGCTCCTAGTAAGTAGAGTGTGAGAAAAGTGATGGTGTGTGACAGCCAAGATTAGGACATAAAAGCCATTCTGGTTGCTGCCCTGCTTTTCTCTCTATTAGAAATGTCACTGTAAGGAAAGTCCATTGTCATGTCTAAATACTCTAGCAGTCCTATGGAGAGGCTGATGTGATAAGGAACTGGGGCCTCCTGCCAATAGCCATGTAAAGGCACCATCTTAAAAGTAGATCCTCCAGAGCTTCCGGTGGCAGGGTGTAGGGAAGGGTGGCAGGAGCCATGTCTGGCCACAAAGGTGGTAAGATGAAACCCCTGAATCAGTCCAAGAAGCAGACCAAGGAGATGGATGAGATAAGGAATTCAAGCAAAAGCAAAAAGAGAGGCAGGAGAAACCTGAGGAGGTAAAAGCAAAGGCTGTGGGGAAGGAACCCCTGGCCACAGGTGGAATTAAAAAATCTGGCAAAAAGTAAACTGTTCCTTCTGCCTGGGGCAATGGTGATCCTTAATTCCATTCCTGTTTTAACATCTGGATTCCTTGTCATAACATCTTTTGCCACCTATGGCTAGAATGAAGTGTTGTCTTAGAGCCTGATGTAAGAATAAATTTTTGTAAAAATAAAAAAAATTAAAAAGTAGATCCTCTAGTTGCAGTCAAGCCTTCAGATGAGACTACAGCCCTGGCTGACATCTTGACAGCAATATCATGAAAGACTCTGAACCAGAATCACCTAGTTAAAGCTATTTCTGAGATAACAAATAATTTTGGACCCACTGGCATTTGGGGTAATTTTTATGCCAGCATTAGACAATTAATACAGATAGCATCAAATGATTAAAATCATTCATTCATAGCTGACCCAAATGTCCTGAGAACAAAGAAATCATGAAAGAATGGGAAGAGTCTTACAACCCATTTTTCTTGACACCAGCCTATATTTCTTTGTTGAAGTGATCCATGGGAGTTCTGATTTTGTTGCTGCCACCTACATTAGTCTGTTTACACATTTGTTGCCATCAAAACCAAAGGTGCAGAACTGACTGGTTGTTGAAGACGACATGCTAGTTGCTATGCCAAAGACCTTGTGACAATCAAAGTTTCTTACATTTTTAAAACAACAGTGTTCTAATTAATTTTCACTTTTGAACATAATTAGATTTACTTTTTGTTTAACTTTCATAGTTTATGTTTTTTCTAATTTTTTTAAGAAAAATCTTTAATTTATCTGAAAAATTTAGAGTAACACTTGCTTTTTAGTAAAGATTATTTTTATACTCTATGATGTGATTGTAAATGGAAACAATCAAATGTAACAAATAGATTGTGTGCAAAATGTGTTTGTAAATGTTTACACCATTTCTTTTCTGAATGGGAAGCAGTCCAAAGATTTCGTCAGAATCTCAAAAGGGCCTGTGAACACCAAAGGATTAACAATCACAAATCAAGGAGTTTTCCCTAGTCAATCCTATCTATTTCACAAAGAGGAGATGTCACCTTTATTTCAGGCTTTTCGAAGTATTAACAATCACAAATCAAGGAGTTTTCCCTTGTCAAGCCTATTTATTTCACAAAGAGGAGATGTCACCTTTATTTCAGGTTTGGGGGGTGGGGGTGGGGTGGGGAATGTAACTCCCAGGAAGCATTAGAAAGATTTAGTGTTGTGGAAAGAAACTGACAAATGTGTGTAGATTAAAGAATATATTTGGCAGGCCAGTAGATTTGGGACTTTTATCTGCAAGGCTGCTTTAAATGAGTTATGGTTGATTTAACTCTGTGTTTAATGTCACTCAATATCTTGTATATAATCTGTTAAAAATTAAATGTACTCTCTTATAAATCCAAAAGTTATTCAGTTCAATTCTGTCAGGCTGCAGTGTATAGCATCGCACCCTCATGTTCACATCTCCTGCTGTTCCAACTCGATGGAGAATCAATGACTGAACAATCATGCTTCTTATAGTTCAGACAGGGGTTTTGACTGTAGATCAGCCGTTCCCTGTCCCTGAAAAAAGAGCTAAGAGGCTTGAGTGAGTCTGGACAAAGGGTACTAACCCCACAATACTGCCAAATTTTCCTCTACTGGACTCTAACCTCAAAGCTACTTTGGGAGCAACACACACAAAAGCCAAGGGAGGGACAAGCGATGAAGTTCCTCCCACTCAGCTCAGGAGCCACATGCTAACCTTGCCATCAGTGGGAGATATATATAGAGACAGCTTAAAGGGAGAGGAAATGGTAGAAAGTAGAGTTAAAGATAATTTATTAAACCCCTCTGGGCACCCAAGTGCTAAGGAGGAGACCAAAAATTAGAAACAGATAAATTTATCCTTGTTGTCATATAATTTATAGTATATTTGAGGGAATTACAGAAATATCCAAAGAACAACATACTGAAGAAAAGTGTGGGATATTGTAGATATCTGATAGGTTAGTAGATTAAAGAGGTGAACTAGCAATTGGGAAGCAGTAAAGATGGAATAAAAACGAATGGCTTATATGACACCATTCTTCCATTTTGAGATCATGACAGACACTACCAATTAACCCCAGAATTCTTGTCTGTTAGGCCTAGGTATGGCTCCAGAATCTTCTATACACATAGGGACAGCCACTACCACCACTCAGTCTGATGTGGCTTGTGAGAGGAAGCCTGTTTACCTGAATTCATTGGTTCAGAAGATCAAAACACTAAATTATCACTTCCAAAAGCATGAGGATGTTGAGATATTACACAGGTGACAGGAAAGGGAAGGCTGCCAACACACATTTAGGAAGGGGTAGAATTCCTACGGCAACCAGAGAGGAAGATACTTTCTCTAGCTTCTCCAGCAGCAAAGGAGGAGGAAAAGTATACCAGAGACCTCTGCAAGACCAAGGCATTCACTGTTTGGATAACCTGTACTAGATGATGTCACATGTTTGGTATAGACTGGTGGGGAAATGCTTGCTCTTTAACTGGGGTCTCTGCAAGTGTACAGCAAAAAGCAGGGTGGAGGGGGTCAATGAGGAAAAAAGGGGACATCTGTAATACTTTAAATAATAAATTTAAAATATGGTTCAGCATTTGTTTCCTGAAGTCTAATCACTCTAGAAAGCTAAAGCCAATATAAGAGGGAACTACCACCCCTCCCCATATCTGGTTTTCTTCCAGTGCTTTCTAACAGCTCAATGACAAGGAACACCAGCCATTCAGCAAGGCAAGCCAGAAACTGAGATGTTATCCTTGATGTCCATTTCTCCTGCACCTTCCATATTCAATCCATCGCTGTATCATGTGGATTTTACCTCCTAAGTAAATAACAATGCCTTCTACCTTGCTCCATTTCTACTGGAGCCATGCTAGGTCAAGCCTCCATCACATCTGACCTGAATATTGCAACAGTCCCACATCCAAGCTGATCACCTCCAATCCATTCCCTACCCTCCAACCACAGAGCTTTTGGTGAAATGTGAATCCTTTTCTAATAGTGCTACTTTCTTGCTTACTCACTTCATGGACTCTCCATTTCCCTAGATATGGAGGCTGGAATGTGCAACAAGGTCCACAGGCCCCCAGAGTCTGGACTCTGCCTGCCAGGGCTCTTTTTCAGACTCCTGCCCACTGAGCTGCCTTTAGCTCCAAAAACACACCACACCTTCTCTGGCCATCAGGACTTTGTACATGCTGTTCCCTCTGCCTTGGGGTACTTAACTCCTCCAACACCTCCAGTCTCCATGGAGAGAAACTTTCCTTCATGGTTAGCCACTTTTAAGCATTTATTATTCTCATAAAGAATACCTGAGAACCCTTCTTCATAGGAACTTCAACTTTCTGAACTTATTACAGCTGAATCCCCTGTATATGGTACATAGGGATACTGGTATCCTTCTCTCTCCCTCTTGTATCCTCCCACTATAAGCTCTCAAAGAATGTGTTTGAATGAATGAGTGAATGAATTATCCCCTGTATACGGTACATAGGGATACTGGTATTCTTCTCTCTCCTTGTATTCTCCCACTATAAACTCTCAAAGAATGTGTTTGAATGAATGAGTGAATGAATCATACTAGTTGTTCTCTCATCCATCAGGCTCTTATTTAAAATTTGGAATTCTGCCAGAGAAGGTAAATATTAGGGAGATGTGAGGCATGGCAGTGGGAAAATTCACAAAAGGGCTGAGTATTGAGAGATGTCTGAGAAGATGTTTGGGAATGGGCCTAGGAGGAGTGGAAGGAGGGAAAATTCAGTTTAATAGTCTTAGTATAATCATAAGATAAATAAAGTTGAGATAAAACAGCCTCCTTCTCATGCCTGCAAGGCATTGATTCAGCTAAAAAGGCAATTACCCAAGAAGAATATGAATACTGTCTATCACACTGACATAGAAAAAAGTACTGAATGTTGCAATGATAGCAAGAAGTCCAAAAAAAAAAAACCTTGGGGCGGAGAAATACCAAAGTCAGCCTGTCACATTTTATTATAAGTAGCTCAAATAACTCTGTTCAATCTCATCTGCTTGGAGCCAAATGCTATTTTTTATTATAAGAAGGCACATTTTGTATAAAAGTATCCATAACTGCTAGTTGTCAAGTAAATTTTTCAGCATAAATATTTCTATGTGCTCGTGAATAAATTATTGAGGGAAGCATTATTGAGCACCTACTAAGTGCCAGTCACTGAATTTTTATGATTATAGTGTATAAGGGTATGTTTTAGTTTTAGTTTTACCCATGTGTGGACATTAAAATTCAGAGTTTATTTAAATTATTTGCTCAAGGTCATGCATTTAGTAAATAAATGACAACAATTTAATCCAGGTCTTCACTGTACCTTGGTGTATCCCATGAAGTCAGAGATAAGAAATTTGAACCAAGAGAGTAATAAAATTATCAAGGGATGGCAGAATCTAGTTGCTGGAATTTTACTGGGGGCTTTATGACACTGACAGCACCTCAGATCAATAACACAAAACAAAGGACTTTTCCTACTCCTGTCCTTCCAAGAAATATGCCTAAAGTCAATAACTCAAATACATATGGGAATGTAATTATGCCTTTTAACACATGCTAGTATACACAGCAGTGCACATTAATGAAGAATTGATAGCACAGATCTTTTTAATGTGGGCCCGCATACTGGCATGCTTATGTAATTGTCTACTTGGATATTTTTGCAGAGCATCCAGTGCAGGAAGATGTGCATCCCATTACACCTGACAATTGATGTCAGGGGTCAGTGCCTAAATGTTTAGCTTGTCTACATGCATCTTGGGCCTAGCAGTGGTCTTCCTGAGACAAAGAATGTTGCTTTCAACAAAGGGGACTACTGCAATATCCTACACACTTGCGTGATTATGTACAAGGATTTTGCCAGCAGGTACTCAAATAATACTCAAGGCGTGATTTTCATGTATGTATTATTAGTCATCTGCTGTTGAATTACCAATTACCACAAACTAAAAGGCTAAAAAACAATGCACTTTTTTGTTGGGGTTTTGTTTTGTGTTTGTTGGTCTTCACCTGAGGATATTTTTTTCCATTGATTTTTTAGAGAGAGAGGAGAGAGGGAGTTTCAGAAGCTGATGATGGTTACCTTTCCTCATTTGAGCTTCTGATGGGGAGTTGAAGGAAGAGGGCAGAGAAAATGGGCCCTCTGAGTGTTCTGAGAGGCAAAGGAATGCAGTGTCAGGTCCGATGCTAAATTGTTGATGCAATTTATCTAATTTAAGTGACTTAACACCTCCATGAGGTAAGTACCATCACCATTTTACAAAAGAGAAACCTAAGCCTGGAGCATTTCCCAAACTTACTGGGGGATGGTAGAGCTGTAATGTGAGCTCTACTCTGTCTGGGTCTTTAATTGCATCAGCCCCCTCATTTTACCTCACGATGACATCCAGCCTCTGCCACCATCTGCTCCCACCCTCCATCATTATGCCCACCTGGACTCATCTTCTACCTCCTGCTTGACCCCTTGTGTTGGTTTTTCATGTGGCTGTAACAAATTACTGTGAACTTAAAACAGCACAAATTATTTTCTTACAGTTCTGAAGGTCAGAAGTCCTAAATGAGTCTCATAGGGCTAAAATCAGGGCATTGTCAGAGCTGGTTACTTCTGGAATCTTGAGGAGAGAATCTATTTCTTTTCCTCTTGCATCTTCTAGAAATGCCCCCAGTCCTTGGCTTATTGCCTCATCACTCCAACTTGTGCTCATCATCGCATCCTCCTCTCTAACTGTGATTTCTGCTTCCCTCTTATATGGACCCTTATTACATCGGGCCCATTGGAACAATCCAGGATAATCTCCCCATTTCAAGATTCCTAACTTGACCACATCTGCAAAGTCCCTTTTACCACATAAGGTAACATTGATAGGTTCCAGAGATTAGGACCTGGACATATTTGGGGGCCATTATACAGGCACCAATTCCACTTTCCCTATGATCAAGGGAGCCCTTTTTAAAGAATAAAACAAATATTGTCACATCCCTGGTCAAACTCCACTGATTGTTTCCCATTGCACTCTGAATAAACCCCACTCCCTCCTTGTAGGAACTGCCTTCTGCCAGCCACTCTAACCTTGTCTTGGCTCTCTGCCTGTTGATCACTCACTCTGACTGCCCCGGTTTCCTTTCTGTTCCCTGAATTCCCAGACCCTTTTCTGCCATGGGGTTTTGCACTTTTTCTTTCTTATGCCTGTTCACCATCAAATATAGCTTGAGGATTAGAGCCTCAGACAGTCATTCCTGCTGGCCCTCTCCATCAGGAAAACCAGCTCTAAGACAGAGAGCTGCATCCAGGAGGATTTGGGGACTGTTCTGAAAGATATCCCACAAGGAGGTGAGAAAGGCGGGGTTGAGCCAAGGGACAGGCAAACCCACAATGGAATATCATCTGAAGCCTCTGTAGATCCCACATGGAATTCTAATCTCAATGGCCCTTTGGAGTTGTCCCAAACTGAGACAGAGACTGAGTCATTTGCCATGAGTCACTTGCCCCTTGTGAGGGGTTTTGAAAACAAAGTAAGCAATGCTATGCAAAAGGAGATTACAAAAGTGATTATAATAATGACAGCCCTTGAAATAGACAAAACTGATAAAATTGGCTTTGCAGAGAGTGGACGGATGGGATAGCTTACCAACAACAATTTTTAATAGTAGTGATTCATACCTGATGAAAAATCCACTTCATGTGTCCCAGCTCTAATTCAGATATTTTCTCAAACGTACCAGGTAATGTTAGCTGGACAGTCAGATATACTGGTTTTACCTTGAAAAATTGTTTGGACACAGGCAAATTAGAGGAATAAGCCTGAATAAGTACATTAAACCTTCAAGAATGTTCTCATTACTTTATGCACATTATTCTTCCATGCATAAGCCCAGCAGGTGAGAAAAATGGCTGACCCCATTCCTAAACTGAAGTATATGACCCTGGCAAGGTAAAAACCAAGGGCTCTGGTTGCCAGTGAGTCTGACTCTGTGTGTTCTTGGGTACTGGCCACCGTCAGGGAGCCTGGGTCAGAGCCCTCTCTCACTTCCATCTGGGCACAAACAATTGGCCATGTGGTCACCCTGGTTCCTTTTCCTTCTGTTGTCCATCTGTCTGGCCATCAAACCACCAAACGAGTCTTTTTACTTTCTTTCATTGCTTGGTTTTTTAAAATATATTTTTATTGATTTCAGAGAGGAAGGGAGAAGGGAAGAGAAATAGAAACATCAATGATGAGAGAGAATCATTCATCAGCTGCCTCCTGCATGCCCCCCACCAGGGATCAAGCCTGAAACCCAGGCATGTGCCCTGACCTGGAATCGAACTATGAGCTCCTGGTTCATAGGTCAACATTTAACCACTAAGCCATGCCGGCTGGGCCCAATGCTTGCTTTTTAATTACTACACATTGCAAACACATTAAAAATGAAGTGGATAATTGGAGACTACTCACTTGCATCATTCTTGGATCCTTACTTCCTTTTACAGACACTAACAGAAACATCCCCAACTGGTTTACAAGACATGCCATCTAATGATTGATGTTTTGATTATTAGTCTTTAAACTATGTTGTCATAGTTAGTGTTTTAATCAATAAATATTAGTGAGTCCCCATTGGATGCCAAGCTCAGGAAATGCAACCACGGAAACACAGACGCTGCTTTAATGGATTTCAGAGTCTTGAATAATAACAATGGCCAGTTCTGGACTTGCAATAGTCACTATTTGATTTCGTACACAAACTTTCCTGTGATCGCGGCCCCCTAGAGATTCCAGGCAGAAGCCCAGTTATGCCCAGCTTCACATAAAGGGGAAGTTGCAAACACTGGTCTCACTTCGGTGCTTGGATCATTGTTATCATACAGGTCTATGACCACTGAGGACTTAAATCCCTCATTGTAATGCTGCAGTGTTACAATTAACAGGTGAACTCATCCTGTCAACCCAATCCTAAGCATGTCTGTGTCCAAGAGGATTTGCCTGGCTCTGCTCCCACCCCAAAGATGGCCAGTTAGGAGAGGCCCCACTGGGCCACCGTTTTGGGATCCACGGTTTAGATTTGCTGAGATCAGAATGGCAAGCAACCCTATTGCAAATGATCTCTCCATCTTACATAGACCAGTAAACCTGGTCTGATAACACTTACATCTTGTAATACATTTGGAAAATCCCACTGCACAGTGTCCCCACAGGCTAAGGACTTAGTTACTCTCTGTGTCAAATCCTGCCTTCTCCTTTACACCCTTGCATCTCTCTGTCCGTGGGTGCTAACTTCTCTCTTACACTGGTTTTAGAGTCAGAATCTACCCTAACAGGGGACCTGGCCTGCCTGCCACAGGTAAAATGCTGACTTTCCCTGACACCTACATGTAATATATAGGAGTCAGCCCCTTCCCCTCTCTCCCCAATTCTACAAATTTGAGGCAGATACTTCTCTGTGAAGACAGAGAAGCAATGGGCTTCCCCATATGCAATGTCTTTGTTTAACTAAGCAAGAGCTTACTGATATTGAGTTGGAATCTTTCTCACAAGTCATCAAATGGAATCATCATAATAATCTTGTGAAGAAATCAATGTTCTCACTTTTATACCTGATAAACTGAAGCTTGAAGTCGTTAAATAATTTACCCAGAGTTCCTCAGCAAGCAAACAACAAGCCCATTGCTTCCAAGACCACTCTCTGGTCCGTGCATCTGAAGTGACACTTAGATACAGTGAGCATTCTAGATTTGGTCAAACATCTCCATGAGCCAAGGGCTGAACACAAGGTTTGCCTGGAAGCCTCAAGCTGCCTGAGTCAAGCCTGGTTGAATGTCCACTGGCCTCCTCATAGCTGGAGAAATCTCTCATGTACAAAAGCTCACACCAGAACACATGAAACACAAATACACACATATAGGGGAAACACATGTAAATGCGCGCACACACACATACATTTGTATATACATGCACAAACACATCTTTGTCAACAACTAGTACTTTTTGACCCAGATGTTACTTTTTATATCATGGACATGATTTCACGATCTTTCAAAAAAAAACTGAACCTTTTCATCCTCTCATTGAATCATTTTTCCAAAATATGCCTTGCCTGCCAATGGCTATGCTCTGAATTACTTATAAGTTTACTGGGCAAATACACAAAACATGTGTTGCTCTGTGGTGGGTGATATACCTTTTGCCTTAACTTTTGCTTAGCTTGGCTAAATTTGCCACACACCCAAATATTACATGACTAGAGGCCCAATGCACGAAATTCATGCAAGGGGCTTGGCTCTTGCAGCCCTGGCTGCCTCGTGGCCCCTCGGCCCCGCCCCCCGCCCATTGGTAGTTCCGGAAGGTCGTTCCAGAAGGTCATTCCAGAAGGTCGTTCCAGAAGGTCGGTCTGCTATCCAGTCTAATTAGCATACTAGTTCTTTATTATATAGGATAAGCAGTTGAATTTAATAATTTTCAAGCAACTTTTTAATGTGACTGTTTTCTTTAAGAATACACAAGTTATTTGTCTTACACCCGTCTCTTCCTCAACTCTCAGAAGGGGCCTGTGGCCTTAGGAAAGCAAAACTTTGGTCCAAGGCTGAGGTCTGACTCAGAGTTTAAGTCATGTTTATAGAGGATAATCCCCAAAATGATGCATTTGCACTTTTATGTCAAAGCAGTCAATTATCTGGAAAGGGGAAAACCAACTGTAAACAGTCCTGTTCTATAGAATTAGTGTAGACTCCAGATGGGACCTAGCATCTCAAAGAAATATTTTGGGAAAAATCCTCACTTATTAAGATAGTTCTTGGCTTCACTGTGTGTACAGTAAACTGAGATGGTAAGTATGTGGTATGCGTGACACAATTCCATACCCATGCCCATGACAGACATCATTAATAACGACACCACACTTTCCTGACGAGTTTCGAGTTTCAGATCTTACTCAGCACAGAGATCTAGGCAGTCTATAAGTGACAGCTGACTCACACAAGGAAAACTAGCTGTTATCCCAGATAGAGACACATGATTATTACTAAGGGACTGATGACCCAGTGACATTTATATCTGGCCCTAATGAGATAAGCAGCAGGAACACCTATATCAGATGCCACTGTCAACTTTTTGTTCTGAATCCTGGACCTGTACTCTGTCAGCCTGCCTACTAATCCCTGACACCAACAGATGTCTGTAGGTATCAAAACCTGGGCATTTCCTCCATTATTAGGCCATTTCCTCCAAATAGACTTGAGTCCCTCTCCCCCCTGAGACTTCTCCTCATTCTTACCACATTGACCTCAGCTATTCATTAATTCTTCATTGCTGGTTTTAATTGCTGCAATATAAAGTCTTAGGAAAAGGACAGACAAGACAGAAGACATTTCATACCCAACTTCCTAGAGGGGACTTAATAAAAGGAGATTGAAAAGTCAAAGATAAATGTGCTATGATTCTATATTAGTTATGTAAAGAAATAAAAAGCACATTTTTCATCAATACAGAAAATAAAAGACTTATTTTATCATATCCTAATAACATGTAAGGTAAAAACTGCCATCACCAGAAAGCAGAAACACCATCCACATCAACTCCATGCCTCCTTAGCTTGGGTCTCAGCTTCTCTCGTTCCACAATTATTGAGTGAGCTAGATGGTGTGGATAGCCTGGTGAATAAGACAAATGTGGTTTTGACCATATGATGGATGCATCTTCAATCCATGATTGCTCATATGCCTTGCCTATGACCTCTATGACCTGGCCCCTTATTCTGCTGCCCCCTGAGAGCTGCTGGTCCTTCTGGTCCAATCATATTTATGGGCTTGACTTCTTGTCTTGCCCTACCCTTGTGCAATACAACTAGGGAAGAGGTAGGTAGGTAGGTAGGTAGTAGAGGGTCTGAATGCAATCTCTTACCACTGGGTTGTTGTTCCCTATCATTGGGGTGATAAAAAGTAGGATTGGGCTGGAAGATTCATGGCACTTCCACTTGGAAGTACCAAGAGTGGACCAGTAAGCCAGGCAGGCATAATAGGCAAGATTGAGAAAACACTTGGAACCAGAAAGGGACAGGAAGGAAACTCGCAAGCAGACAAGCCAGAAAGATGAGGCCAGAATGCTAGGCTCATAACATTCAAACTTGGGCAGAAAGGGTCAAATAAGTGATCCAGATGCAAGAAAATAAGCAAGATCCAGGCTTGACAGAAAGTTTAGCAAGACAGTACCAGAGCAGCATCTTCTGATTCACATCCTGTTTTCCTGCAGGGTGGTGGTTCACTAGTACTCATTTCTGTTATTACAATTACAACTCATGGTTTTAAGATAAGAACACTAGGCCCCATGGAAGTAAAATAACTTGGCTAAGTGCAGAGAGCTAATAATAAGTGGAGAGCTGTGGGCAGGGACTGTTTGTTCTCTGCCCTCTCAATTCCTGAGCGTGGTGGGGCCATGATTCAGAGGAAACACTGGAATCTCTAGATGTCACTGACTTCTGAAAATGACAAGAGCAGAAGGCTAAGTCTTCTGGGAGATCCTTACAGTATTTTTCTTAGAAGCGAGCACATCCATTTCTTAATTAATTATCTCCATTAGCTAAGCTCAATTACTTTGTGTCCACCTCCAAGAATACAACCTTGATCCTTGGAGACTTCCTATTTGAATTTCCAAAGGGGCAAATATTGCCAGAAGCATGTTTTATGTAATTAAATAGTGTAGATATTTCACTCTCTCTTTACTTAATGACTATTAATTACTGAAATTAACTTGGATGTAGATTCTATCAGTTTAAGAGAAAATACCCTAAAGAATATGGGGGATCACACTTGCAGAAATAATACTACATGGGCAGATACTCATGAATGCTTGCATTAAGTGGCCTCCCCTCTCAGTTCTCATGATCCCATTGTCCATTATTTCTCAGTGGACACTGCCCCTATTCTATTCTGCATAAGAATAACCTGAGACTCCTGGCTGGTGTGGATCAGTTGGTTGAGTGTTGCCCCATGCACTGAAAGGCTGCAGGTTCAATTCTGGTCAGGGCACATGCCCAGGTTGTAGGCTCGATCCCTGGTAGGGGATGTGCAAGAGGCAGCTGGTTGATGTTTTGTTATCACACCGATGTTTCTCTCTCTTTCTCTCTCTCTCTCTCTCTCTCCCTCTCTCTCCCTCTCCCTCTCTCTCTAAAAAAGTCAAATAAAAATCTTAAAAAAGAATAACCTGAGAGCTTGATAAATGCACATCCTAAGGCCCTGAAACCAGACTTTCTGAATCAGCATGTCTGAGGGTGGGGTCTGAGAATCTGCACTTCTGACACTCTCCCTAGGGGATTCTGCTTATAGGAATACTAGAAGCCCTATGCATGAAATTCGTACAAAAGTAGGCCTTCACAGCCCCGGCTTCGTCCAGAAGGTCATCTGAAAGGTCGTCCGGAAGGACGTCCAGACGGTTGTTCCACTGTTCGGTCATTCAGTCGATTTGTATATTACGCTTTTATTATTATAGCTTTAAGAACCAGTGATAGTTATTTGCCAGACACATGAAGACAGCTTTATCATGGGACTAGGAGAGGCAAAATGAACATAAGCCAGTCTCCTCTCATACATATTTTAATAATAAGAATTCAATACATGTTATCTATTATTATTTTTGAAGTTGACATAAATCCTCAGACAAGGGCTTGAGAGCTTGCTTTGGGAGGTGCAGACAGAATCAGTAGGTGAGGGGGGACATGAGACAAGGAGGGGAAAGTGGAGTAAAGGGTTGTTGCCCTCAGTTAACCACTATAGGCAACTGGAGACCAAGCCTGATGGGCCGTCAGGGGCAGGCGAGGAGCATACCCTCCCTGTACTCTCACCTGGAGGGCATAGAGGCTGGTGTTTCCTGACTCCTGCCCTTGCTTGGCTGGGCTCCTGGGAGTGGGTAATTCCCTGGCACTACACATAACACACAATTTACCAT
Source organism: Myotis brandtii (assembly GCF_000412655.1). NCBI lineage: Eukaryota > Metazoa > Chordata > Mammalia > Chiroptera > Vespertilionidae > Myotis > Myotis brandtii. Next base: position 9,310,448 of record NW_005356042.1, read on the forward strand.
TAGTGACATTTAACAGGGTGGTGTTCTACAACCATCACCACTATCTGGTTCCAGAACATTTCCATCACCCTTCCCAAAAAATCCTGTACCCATTAGTCATCACTCTCTATTCTCTCCTCCCTGAGCACTGGCTACCACCAATGTACTCTCTGTCTCTCTGGATTTGACTGTTCTGGACACTTTTATAAGTGGAATCTACACTATGTGGCCCTTTGTGTCTGGCTTCTTTCCCATAGCAACATGCCGTCAATGTTCATCCATGTTGTCGCATGTATCAGTAGTTCAGTCTTTTTCTGGTTGAATAATGTTCCATTGTAAGGACTGTACTCTCTCTCAATTTTTGGACACCTCAGAAGTGCCCCAAGAACATGTCTTTGCAGACTGACAATAGTGCTGGGTGTACCCAGTTTGCCATACCAGATCAACTGTCACTGCTCTCCGTTTTCATTTGTGCTCCAAGATGTTGGTCTTTGTGAGCTGCTTCCTTCTCTAGCTCTCCTCTCTAGCTTCCTGTTAGGTTTGGTTAATGGAAGTTAATGGAAAGCTATCAGATAAAAACAAGCATGGTTCAGGCATTTTTTCTCCAGCTTCCTGCCTGTATGGTCTTGGGAAAGTGAGTGTGTCCCTCTACAAAGACCAGGGATGCTCTGGTCTTGGGAAAATGAGTGTGTCCCTCTACAAAGACTAGGGCTGCTATCAAAGGGTCCTCTCCAGCTGAAACCGGTTTGGCTCAGTGGATAGAGCGTCGGCCTGCGGACTGAAGGGTCCCAGGTTCGATTCCGGTCAAGGGCATGTACCTGGGTTGCGGGCACATCCCCAGTGGGAGATGTGCAGGAGGCAGCTGGTCGATGTTTCTCTCTCATCGATGTTTCTAACTCTCTATCTCTCTCCCTTCCTCTCTGTAAAAAATCAATAAAATATATTTTTTAAAAAAAAGGGTCCTCTCCACTAAGCTTCTCTCCAAGTTCTGTTGGCCCCTCTCTCTCTTGCCACTTTCAGGCCTAAACGAAGTAATAGCTTCCTGTTGCTGATAGCTCTCAAGAACTGCATTATCCTCCATTGGTTTTCCCCAAATCTCACATCTTTCTAAATGGTCTATTTAACTTTCTTCAAGTTATTCCAGTTAGTGTGCCTGTCTTTCCTGCTGGGACCCTAACTAATACAATAATGATCAATGATAGAGTAACTCATCAGTATTTTACTCAATCACTGAAGCACATTTCATGATGCCTATTTATAACTTTGGGACTGAGAAATACTCTGAACCCCTGTGTATTATCCCCATTCCCAGACCAGATGTGAACCAGACAGCAATTGCTAGAAGGCACTGCAATAGGCCAATTATGAATGTGGGATCTGGAATCACATTTCCGAAGGTTCAGTTCTCAGCTCTGCACCTCCCAGCATGTGACCTGGGGCTAATTACTTAATCCCTCCAAGCCTCAGATTCATGAGGTGTAAAATGTGAATTACCTGTCTAGACGATCTATGACAAACAGACAATATGCAGAAAGTTCTCAGAACAGAGCCCAATAAATGTCAGCTACTATGTTAATCCACATTTACCTTAGGGTCGAATCCCTCTCTCCTGGTCATTAACAGCTTTTCATGGCATTATCTGAGTCCAGTCTGCTGGCCCAGACTCTTCCTAGATGCTGAGCCAGTGATGGCTAGGGCTAGAAGTACACTAGCACCAATGTTCTTTTCCAGTAGGGAATGTGGAGAGAAGCAAGTTTCCATAGATCCTGTGCCCTCCATTCCAAAGAAGACCCCTGGGGCACTCTTTACCCCTGTGCCTACCTCCTCTTCTTTATCACTAGCAAGAAGGCCACCATGCATGGTATGGTTCCTTTTTAAAAAAATATGTTTGTATTGATTTTCGAGAGAGGGGAAAGGAGAGGGAGAGATGGAGAGAGAGAGAGAAAGAGAGAGAGAGAGAGAGAGAGAGAGAGAGAGAGAGAGAGATTAATGATGAGAAAGAATCATTGATTGCCTGCTTCTTGCACGCCTCCTACTGGAGATAGAGCCCACAACCCAGGCATGTGCCCAGACTGGGAATTGAATTGTGACCTCCTGGTTCATAGGTCAATGCTCAACCACTGAGACACACTGGCCGGGTGGTATGGTTCCTTTTGAAATATCTGTTACAAATCTGTTCCAGATTCATTTTTAAAATTGGTTCAAACATAGTATTATTCTTTCCAGTTACTCAGATAATTATATGAATACATTCTACCTATAAAAGACCCAAAACTTAAATAATATGAGTTTGCCATTGGTGACCCCATTTTTCTTATGATGCACTTATAACTGAGACAGGCCAAATAATGATCTTAAGTTCATGTTGGGAAGCAACAGAGGTGAATTCAAAACCAGGAGTATTTGATACAAGAGACTGGGTTCATATTCACTCTATTATGTTGACCTTATGCAGAGGACTATCTTCTGCCTCAGTGCCTCTCCTCTGGCATCCTACCAGGACTTAACTTTCCAGGCTCATAGGCCCATTCTAGGAGGATGTGGAACCTCATAAATGGCCATTGAAGTCCATATCTAAACTAGTAGGCTGTGCTGGACACTTCTTGCACCCTGTTCCACATGCTTCCCAGCATATGGTTCACAGCCAGCACCTGGGCTTAGCTGCACCTCCCATTCCTGCATTCTGCCCTGGGGTTTCTCAGACACCTTGCAATGGAATGCCCAGGGGAACTGCAGGGTCACTCATGTCTGCACAGCCTAAGGATGATAGGAAGTTGACATCCCATGGGCAAGCTTGACCAATGGGGATGGAAACTTTCCTAGAGATCAACATTTTTGAGGTACTTTCTATGGTTCTTCTCTCAGGATCCTGAAGGAGTGCCTTGGTTGCCAATATTGATTACCATCCTGTATCTGTCCCCTTTGAGTGAGTTGTCCCTAACTTCCCTGTCTTACTTTGCCCATCCCCCGATCCTGTTTCTTGGAATTAAACAATCCCTTATATTAGGCTTTGCTTTCTGGGGTGAGTGCAGGCTATATCTAGGATGATGGAGAGTTGATTTGTTTTGTAAATATTTGTTGTGAATAATAGGCTCTCCTTGCCTAAGATACGGATTCCTCAGAGAGTGGTGCAGATCTTCCTGGAGAAGACTGCACACACTGCTATCTCTTTAAACTCTCTACTCCCCAAGGACAGGCAGGGCTGACTATTGTACAGAAATAGTCATGTGCCCTTGACTTCACCAAGAGGATTCAAACATTTCTCAATAAAGCAAAACAAAGAGAGATTCACCCTCATAATCAGTCACTTATGCTTCCAACATGCTTCATTGTCATCATGAGAAGGGTGTGTTTCATTCAAGAAAATATTGAGTATCTAGGACCAGCCAGAATTATGCAAGTCTTCAGGGATAAGAAGATAAACAGCCCCATCCTTGCCCTTAAGGAGTGAACATTCTAGATTAAAAGCAGATAAGTAAACAGGAAATTTTCACACCTTGTTAAAAGTACAACTGGAACAATTATGTAAGTAAAAATAGAGGTTTTAAGGGGAAAAAATCTTTCTATCATGCATTGCATTTTAAACCAACTTAAAAAAATGAAATCTAGATTTATCTCACTTCTTTTTGGTCCTAGACCTGTAAACTATATTGAGATAAAAATATAAAGCACCTATTCATCTATCCACCCACCCATCCATCCATGCACTCACTCATCCAGTACAAATATGTTTGGTCACATCATTCTCATAGGAAAGAAGTTTTGGTGCTGGATAGCTTACACGGGGACTTAGGGAGACCAATGTAAAGGGCAAAGATGACAGAAGATGAATAATTTTCATGCAAGACTTCCATGCAGTGCTTCTTGCTATTCTGACCATGACTTGTTAAAATTATGCTAGATTTGCAACTATTGATTTCCTGGATCATATTAGCAACCAATTTTTTCAATAGGCACCAAGCAGACTACAATCATTCTGAGATGACAAATGTGTGGGAGCAAGGTCAGCAGCCAAGTTCACTAGGATCAGTTTTGGCACTTGAAGAAAGCCTTAACTGGGACACCTTGAAAACATCAAAACAGTAAAAAACAGAGAAGGAAATATATTGTTCTAACTAGAGTGTCTAGGTCCTACCTTCAAAAACTTCCATGTGCATAAGGAAAAAACTGTAGAATGTCAAACTGAAAACAGCTAGTGTAGAGTTATAAAAGGATCTTTTTTAAAAATGTAAGCACTACTGTAGATATTATAGTCTTAAGTTTTATGACCCTGGAACTAATCTTGCTTCTGATACCTCTATGATCTTGCTTAGACTGAGCTCTGATTTTCTAATTTGTTACATGGGTCTAATTCTATCTATCTAACCCATGCATCCATTAATTCAGTCATTATTTTTTAGTTATCCTATATAATAAAAGGCTAATATGCAAATCGACTGAATGGCAGAACAACCAGTCACTATGACGCACACTGACCACCAGGGGGAAGACGCTCAATGCAGGAGTTGACCCTGGTGGTCAGTGTGCTCCCACAGGGGGAGCGCCACTCAGCCAAAAGCTGGGCTCACAGCTGGTGAGTGCAGCGGCAGTGGTGGGAGCCTCTCCCACCTCTGTGGCAGAGCTAAAGATGTTGGACATCCCCCGAGGGCTTCTGGACTGTGAGAGGGTGAAGGCCAGGCTGAGGGCCCCTCCTCCCCCCGCTTCCCCCCCGGACCGAGTGCACGAATTTCATGAACCGGGCCTTTAGGTTAATAATAGTTATCTAAAGTGCCAAGCTCTGCTCAGTGGTGAACCTTCAATAATAATTTTTAAAGTCCTTGCCCTTGTATATCTTTGAGTTTCAGGGGGAGAAACACTAATCACAAATTCACCATAAATAAATGGAAATGATGGTTATTACTTGGTCTATGGAAGAGAGATATATGGCATTACAAGAGATAATAAAAGGGATGTCTGACCTTAGATTGGCAGTAGAGCTGACCTCAGGATGAGTCTGAATTAGGAAGAAATCTCAGGAATAGGTTATGGGTAGATTCTTAATAGAGAAAGCAGTTGGTATAAAGGCCTTGGAGCATGATGGTCCCAGCAACCAAACAAAGACCAGTGTGGCTGTAGTTTGAAGTATACAGTGGTGTGAGAGGAGATTGGAGTAGTTGGTATAGGTAAGTTCATCCTTTGCAAGGCCTTGTACCTCATGTCAAGGATTTTTTCTTTAATTTAAATCCCAAAGCAATGAAAAGCCATTAAAGGATTTTAAGCAAAGGAGTGGCATGCTCAGATGCATCATATCAAAGCTTTCAAAGGATCACTCTTGCTGGGGAGAAGAGGTAGAAGGAAGGTAAGAGTGACTATGGGGAGACCAGCTGGGTGGCCATGTTGGTATCAAGGCAAAAAATAATGGTAGCTCATATTAGAGTGCTGGTGATGGAGATGGAGAGCAATAAATGTATTCCTGATATATTTAGGAGGCAGGATTTAAATTTGAAAATGAGGGAAGAATGAAATTGGATGGGTCATGCTGTGGACTGAGGTAGGAAACAATAGAAAGTCACGAGGTATGGGAGTGAAGGCCGCATATTGGGTTGGGAAATGCTGAGTCCATTGAGACATGAAAGAAGGATGTTAACTGGGATATTCTAGTGGGTTATACAGGACTGGAGCTTGGAGATGACTAAACTGAAGGGTTAGTCATTGGTGGTAAGGTAGATGAAATTGAAACCATGGACATGGATGAGATCATTGTGAAAATAAAATAAATGTTCATATACAAAGCAACTAGAATACTACCAGGCACAGATTGGGTATTAACAAATCTTACCTCCTTCCCTTTTTTCCCCATCTTTTGAGCAATAGCATGGTGAGTGTGTTTGGGCAAGCACCAAAGGAAGCTTGTTCTTGGGGAGAAAGAGAAGAACCAATCTTCTGTTTAAAGGTTCAGAATAGATTTTTGCAGGAAGAGCAATATCCCTTTCTCTTAGCTTCTGAACACTGATGCCCTCCCTACCTTCTGCTTTTAACTAGGTTGTTTGGGTTAAAGATAGAGGCCACAAAGGCTAAACTAGATATGCAGGATAATTCTCTCTTCAACTTGAACTTTAGCAGGACCTCACGAGGAAAGGCAGCAATGGAACACAATGTTCCTTTTGCCATACTTGTTGTGAGCAAGAAGGTGAATCCAGAAATATTCTAACCCAAAATTTAGAGTATCTATAAGAGCATCTTAAACTGAGGTAATTATAGTGAGCCATATGCAACTCCATTCAACTCTGAAATACGTCTTGTAACATCAAGGGACAATGGCATTTAATTCTTCTCTTCCTATCAGAGAAGGATGATGTCTTTGTTCACTATTACTGGCAAACTTACTGGGTTCTGGAAAAGCTCTATTTTTCTACGTCTTCTTTCCATCAATTTGACATCCCATTGATAGACCAGAGCATTTTCTTCATTACCCATCAGGAAGTTTCAAGGACTTATCCATATAGTATATAGAAGTAATAGATAGCTCACAGGAATTTATGAAAAAATAACTCAGGTTCTGTTCAAATTTAAAACAAGAAAGCAATGGTACAATGGGTATGTCAACAAAATCTTAGAATAAAATTATCTCCCTCTAATTCACTGTAGGGTGATTTTTACACTTTTTAAAATACAGCATACTGATCTAATGCCACTTTTAAGTTGCAAAATTGTTAAGATAGCTAAAATAATATTCACTTCCTAACTATGCTGAGAATGTTTGAATCCTTTCTCCCTGTTACTATCAGAAGGAAAATAAAGGTATCAGTGGCATTCTAAACATCACACTTCAAAGCTCTGAGGCACTCTTTCTTCTGACACCTGATTGACAGATTATGGCTTTTTGATATCCATCAAATTAACAGATTATGACTTTTTTAAGCCAGAAACTATGCAATTATTGCCATGTTCTATCTATAAAGAGATAATGTATTCTTTGTTATCCATTTGTGTCTCAGATGGCAGCCCCCATCCCGCCAACACATACATAATTATAAATAATTTGGTTCCTCCTATCTTTTTTCTTTCCAGTATGCTTCCACTTTGAACATCTACAAAATAATTCACTTGAAAAAATGTTAGCATAGGAGATGGCTGACATGTCTCATATTTCTTAATAATGTTTTGCAAATTTAAATATCCTCCATCTATGTAATCCCCAGTGACAGCTCCCCTCTGGTTTTGTGTATCTTATCCAAGGACTTCTCTGGAGCAGAATTAGGAATACAAGAATCAAGATATTTGCAAGTCCAGATACTGAGCCATGCTGAAGTTAACTGAGAATAGTAGAGACAGAGGGAGAGGATATTTCCTAACTATCTGAAGAACTGCTAACACTTTTCATGCCTCTTCATTTACTTAAACCTCCTGTTCATTTAAAATGCCTTAAATCAGAGATGAAAACCAAGTGATTCAATTACAATATTAGTTGAAGTCTTTAGTCTGACTTGAAGAAAGAGATCTTTATAAAGAGCAATTTATAAAACAGTTAAATATAAGCTTTCAATCCTGCCAATCAAGATGGTTATTTCCTTAAACTGATGCATAGGGCCACAATGTCACAATAAGAAGCTAAGGTTTACTAATCTGGACTGTGATTTTCTGCTCATTCCTCTCCCATTACAAGAGAAGGTTATTTAGAATCTTGATCATACAAATTTTAGGGCAGTAGCTTCAAAAGTATATCATTAACTGGGAAGAAGAACACAAATAGAAGAACCAACGTAATTAACTCTGCTTTCCCTCATCAAGACCTAGAGTGCACCCTTTGAAGGTTTGAAGGAGAAAGAAAACTTTTATTCCTTGGACTTCATTAACACTAAACCAACCCACATACCTCCTTCTGTCTACTCTAATGGGAACATCCTTCCTCTTCCTCTCACACACATCATGCTTAGCTCTGTTACACCCAAATTTATTTGTTTGTTTGTTTGTTTGTTTATTTTATTGCTTGGGGTGACATTGGTCAACATAAACATATAGGTTTCAGGCATGGGTTACTATGTTACAAAATCTGTATATTGCACTGTGTGTCCACCACCCAAAGTCAAATCTTCACCTGTCAAACACCCAATTTTTAAACTTGAGATTAAATACAGAAGAAACTTGAAGAGACACCTCCCAACTCAGACAGGATAAAAACATTTGCATTATGCTGTCGCATTCTCCCTTTTGTAAGCTTCATGGCTTCTGGAATTACTTACCTAATTAATTGCTAGGTTGTGAGTTCCACCAGGGCTGTGTCCATCTTCTTCACCACTGAAACCCAGTGCCTGGTGAGGTGCCTGAGTTATAGTCAGTGCCCAATAAATGCTTTTTGCACTGAAAATTTTAATTCCCAAAGCTCTCACCTTGGAGATACCTCCTTTTCCTGCTGGTGAGCCCCTACAGAGAACTGTTATACTAGTATTCTCAGCTCCTGCATGAGCATGAAGCTTAGTGAGTGTTCAATGACTGACTGAATGAATGGTTGAATGAATGACAAAAGAAAGGGACTAATGATGGTGAGGACAAATAATGGGAGAAGGAAACTAATCAACCACATACATCTGTCAAATTCCTACTTGGGGCCAGGTATTTTACTAGGTACTGAGGGAGAACAAAAGAAGTAAAAATACATTTCCTTTCTTAAGTGAAATATGATATCTCCTCCTACCCTGAAAATCACAAAGAAGTCTATAGAAAATGGCAAATTAGTGAGGCTAGGTAATTCAATGGAAGGACTGTTTCAATGAGAATGGAACCAAGGCTTATAAGAGACATCTTCCAAGGAAGATAAAAGAGAAAATTATGGAAGTCAGTGGACGATTATTTCAGAGGTGTGTGTAGGAAAGTGAATACACAATATGAGGCAAAGGGATTGGATATGAATTGAGTGGCAGAAGAGTCAGAATGATACTGGGAAACTCCTAGAAGAAAGGATAGGCAGTAAAATCTCTGATATCTCTCTTAGCAATATTTTGACAGCAACAGCATAGATGGACCTAGAGGGTGTTATGCTAAGTGAAATAAGTCAGACAGAGGATGACAAATACAATACAATATGATTTCACTTATATCTGGAATCTGAGAAACAGACTCATAGATACAGAGCACACACTGAACATTGATAGAAATATGGTGGTTAGAGATGACTTGAAGGGGTAATCATAGCAATCATAACATACCAATGAACTTAGTTTAAAGTGATGAAACAAGGCTTATTGATTGGCTCATGTGACCAAGGTATAATACCATCACCTGGTATTGCGATACAATACAATGTATTGCAATACAATACAATGCAATACAATGCAATGGCAAAAATGAGCCTTACATTCTGAAACAAGACCATTAAAAAATCCTTCTGAATTCCCTTCTGTTATCTTTGTCATTTATGACATATACAGTTGTGTCCTTTTCTCATTTGCCTTACTTAGGAGCAATTTATTATAATTGTAAAAGAACATTAGCTTTGGCATTGAACAGACTTCAGTGGACTTTGCAGAGCCACTCTCTAGCTTTATAACTTTTTTCTTCATTAAATGTTGACAAAGGCTGATGGTTGGCTCAGTGTCTGGCATATAAGTAAAACAATATATGATAATCAACACTGCATTATTGATATTGTTGCTATTACTATTATCCATAACAGGAAACACTGGGAAGCAGACCTACCTCAATGATGCTATGCCTCCAGGAGGATAAACAGTGTCACCCATCGGAAAAATGCTTTGTTTATATCTCAGGTACTAAACAGCTGTTACTACATATTAGGACCAGATGTTCCAAAATGATATGCAACATTATGCTCAACTCTAACTTTTACTGAATTGCCTGTTGATGAAAAATGACTACTAGAGGAGATGATTTATTAAAGGGAAATCCATGGACGTGTCTTTAAGTTTCATACCCCACTACCCCAAATTACAAGCCAGTCTGAACACCACAAACGACTGGCCCATTCTAAGACTCTGTTGAAAGCTCACCCCCTAACTATAGCTCCATCTGTCCTTCCACTTGCCAGTCATGTATACATCTGTCCTGCCACATCCAGGTACATCCAACCTGGGCAGTATACAGGTGCACAACCTGTAAACTCACACTTCCTTGTAGAGGTAAACTTTCCATTGACTCCAGAGTTGCTGTTGCTTTTGATTTTGTTTCAAGTTATGTTTTTCTCATTTTGTACTCATATGTGCCTGAAGGAAAATTCAATGCAGGAAAGTAGATAGAAGGAAGAAGAAAGACGCAGTTCCTTCTTAATACCAGGCCACAGCTACTGTTGTTCTAACTCTCCTATACAACCTTTGGGTTATTTCCTTATCCCTCTAAATGACTTTCAAATGTTCTGATTAGGGGAGCATTTGCAATTCAGCATTAGGTCAAATACTCTGGTGGCAGCTGGCAAATCCCTGCTTTGCTTTATTAAACCTGCCCAATAAATTCCCAGGCACAGGGAGTGGACAGTCCAGCCAGAGCCCCATATACTCGGTGACTCAAGAAATCCAGGCAGAACCTGAAACCCTGCCACAAGCAGCCATTACCCAACAGGGACTGCTTTCCCATCTGTATTTGCTCCTTCAGGCAGGTCGAAAATGAAGAGAGCATGATGGCTTCTCTTTATTTTTTTAAAGGAAAGATGTACAAATAGCAAGGAATTTTCCATACTGAAAAAACAGAATACATCTCTGCCAAATGGGCTACGAGAAATATTTAGCACATAAGCTTCTTACAGAGATTCATTTGTCAACTCCCTAACTAGAGTTTGGAACATGTGTCTGCAAGCCTACCAACCTGGCTGGGATATCTCTCACTAAAGAGAGTAATGATGGGGGGGCAAATGGTTCAGTCGAATTATCTATGCTTAATGGATCTAGATTCTAGAGGCCATTCCCGTATGGAAAAGTTTGCCAACTAATCACAGGAGAAGAAACTGCCTCTTAATTGGGTAGCTTTACATTGGGTGATATTACAATTAGTTAGAATGTCCAATATGTTATCTATAATGCTTTTAATGAGAAACATTTAAGTCCTTCTGGAATTTTTCCAGTCAAATTAATTCTAAGGACTGAAGACAGTATTACAAGTAATGTTATCAGAATTACAATTATGCTAGTACTAGAATATGTCATTTAAAATAAAAGGTTCAATGGGTAAGTCCTAAAAGACCCACTATTTTTTCTTAGACTTTATTAATGTGGTCGTGGATAAGATATATCATACCCATGTCCATTTCTCAAGAGCTGGATAGGGCAATATAACCTACTGGGTTTGAAAGACCAGGGCAGGGCTCGTCTGGTCTATACTGGGTGTCTGAGGAAGCTGTCCTTGGGCCTGAGGTTCGGTGCTATCCAGCACACTGTCCCTGTGTCTGACCATGCCCAAAGCCCACCAGAGAGGAATGGCATTCCTGAGAGGTGCCGATGGTCCCTAGTAGGTTTCCTGTCATGCCTTTGGAAAGCATGGCTCACATCTGAGCCTCAGTAAGTCCTAAAAGCGATTCTTGGGTTTTTCTGATCTGCGGCTCATGCATAGCCTATGGGCCCAGCTGATCCAGCCCCTTTGATGTGGATGGTAATGACAGCAATGCAGTCAGAAGGAAGCCACCGTGCTTGGCACACCCTGGGTACAGCTCATTTAATCCTCCACATCCATATGATAATAACAGGCACTATTATCATCTCCACTTTCCACAGGGGAAAACTCGGATCCACAGACATCCTGGGACTCGCTAAAGGTCCAAAGAGACACAAATCATATAGCAAAGCGAGGGCTCAGCGCCCCTTTGGCATGGACACTTCTTGACTTTTCCTGTTTTTTTCCCAGATGGTGCTGGGCCATGACACAACTTCAAGTACTCCAGGAGGCCTAACTTGCTTACACTATGGCAGTGAGCACCAGAATCACTCAGGATGCTTGTTAAAATACAGATGCCTTGCCCACTCCCTCCACCCAACAAGGAATTCTGCATCAGAAGCAGGGTCCTAAAATCTCTTTATTTTTCATGCCATCCCAGGTAATATTGAAACAAATAGCCTAGACTCTTGCTTAAAGGAAAATTACCACCCAAATGGCTGTCCCTGAGTTGTAGCTTTGGGGTAAGAACCATCTCCCTTATGCCAGCACAAACCCTGAATGCTTAACTGTCAACTTCTTTTGTCCCCTGTGGAATGAAGTCAAGTCTACTGGAACCAATAATAGACTTGGCAATGTGTCCCAGCTGCCCTTTAATTATCGGCGGGTCTGACACCTCTCTAGGATTGGCTGTTCTTGTCAACTTTGCTTTCCCAGCCTGGGCACCTTGTGATTAGGGCTCATGGGACACAGGGGACAACCAAAATCTTAGATGCCAGGATTCACCAGAGCAGTTGAACTGAGATGATACAAGCCCATGGTTTGCAAAGACTTTTGCGAGTCTTTGTAAACTCACTGGGTAGCCTAGCCCTGTCTCCCGGGTGATGTGTCAGCCATCCTACATTGCCTACTAGGTATTCATAGCATCAGGTGCACAAATGAGCTCTAAAGACTCAGATCACAACCCTGGTAATTGTGTAGCAATAGATGGAGTAAACATTCAAGCAGAGACGAGAACCTGTGTTAACATTAGGTCAGCCAGACAAATACAGGTGTTTCTGAAAAATTATATTAGGCTTAAACTTATCTCATTTTGAGACAGCTTTGAAAGTAGAGCATAAAAGATTGAAAAGGCTCCCTAACAACAGTGTGAATGCCTGCCATGGCAGGGCAGAGGTAGAGAAAAGTAAGGAACAGGGACATGGTAAGCAGGCATGTGCTGCAGGGGCATGGATGGAGGCAGGACAGCGACTGCAATTTCATGATGGCCTCAAACACTGGGTATGCACTGCTGCATGGCCTCCTGGCCTCGCTTATGCTCTGAGTGGCTCTGGCCCCCTTCAGGTCAGGGCAATGTGACAGCACCCAGCTCCTGTTTAGCCTAAGAGGTTCCTAACCCCTGCCCTAGGGCTTCCTTCTTGGTTCTATAGAGGTGCTTCATTCATGCACTCACACCCCAAGGGTACAAGGAAAAGAAAGCCCCTTGAGTGAACACTTAGCCAATAACAGATGGGGATGATGAATAAGTGAATAAATCCTTCCTTCTTCTCTTGACCCCACAGCCTTGGGAGGCAGGCTTCCCAAGGGAGGGTTCCTGCAAACCTATCATCAATCAGTTGCATTTGGAGTTGTTCAGCTCAATAGCACCTCTTCACATCCTCCTTCCCTGCTTCACTCATGTTTTTCTGGGTATATGAACATATAAGCCCTCTGCTTTATGGGGTACCCAGCTAAGGGCGTAACTAGAGGCTGGACTGGCGTCCTAAGTTTCAATACCTCTTTCATTTCTGCTGCAAGTAGGTGTGACAATATGAATAAGTTGATATTACTAGTAAATCGCTTCTAAAGACACAAGTCCCAGAAGAAATTCCTTGTCAATTTGGAAACACCCGAATGCTCAGAGTTGACCTGGGAGCAAGAGGAGAACAGATGTTTAAAGAAGAGACTAAGCCCTGTTACTGAATTCAATGACAGAACCTGAACAATGCAATTTTATATTGATTTTTTGTTGGAGTCATCACCCATTCTGATAAGGACCCGATGCTCAAGGGTGTGGAATAGCACCATTCGGTTGGTGGGAAGGAAGGCTGGCTCTGGGGTTAAGCAACCTAACTTCAATCCTGCTTTCACCAGTTTTCATCTGTGTAATCTGGGGCACACAATTTATCTTCTGTAAGCCTCCGTATTCTCATCTGAAAAATGGGGGTGTTAATAGTACTATCCTCATCTTGGTGTGATGCCTCACTTATCATAGTACCTAGGTTATAATGAGAGAGAGAGAGAGAGAGAGAGAGAGAGAGAGAGAGAGAGAGAGAGAGAGAGAGAGAGAGAGAGAGAGAGAGAGAGAGCGAGCTATTGTTGTTGTGTGAAAGAGCTCAGACTCCAATGCAAGTGAGTCTGGCTTAATGCCTGTGCTGTCTCCTACAGCCTACTGCCTACCCAATAGAGAATGGGAGATTAGCTCAAAGTACTCACTCAAGTTTATCTCTCCTATGGAAGCAATAAACACAGTTTGTGGCCATCTGTCCATCAGAGAGGGAGTACTGGTAATTGCCTTGCTGTGCAGTGGTCCAGGGACCTTGCATTTGAAGTAGCTCTAATATTGAATGCATACAGAAAGGATTTCCCTGTGGCATAATTGGTATAATGAATGATAAGCCATCCATTCCCCTAAGTTTATCTCTGGTTGCAGGAACTTAGAAAGATGAAAAGACACCTAAAGACAAACACACACCAAGTTCCCTGAGCAGGTTCCTCAGCAGCTATGGACCTTGACAAAATCAGGTGAGCAAAGGCTATAGGCAGAGAGGGACATTGTGACAGGCCCAGAATCCAGGAAATAGAGCACCGTAGTCTACCCCGTTTCATAAAGGCTCTGGAAGGATTTAAGGAAATCTACATATACAATTGGTTCTCATTCATGGCAGTTATGGTCAATAAAGTTACCATGAACAAATTAACAAACAGTGAACCAATGTTTCTGATGGAAACACAAGGTTAGGAGCCTCTGGTCACATTTCTGTCAACCAATCAATATATTATAACCTACATATGCATGTTTTTGTTTATATTTAATATGTAAAAAGTTGGCTTATTTAATGTATGTAGGTTGACTCATGAACACTGAACTCAGAGCCAGCATCCAAGCCTAAATGAAGCTTATCTAACACATGTATTTCCTCCATAAGGCGCATCATAGCCTTCTGTGCTTAGGACACATGGCAGCCCTTCAGCATTAAGCCTGGGTCATTTTATACATAAAAATTACCAACAAAAAGCACAAAAATGTAAAAAAAAAAAAAAGGTACTAAAACCCACCAAAAGGACACTTGTTTGCACTATGAGAGCCAAAATAAGAAGGCAGAGCATGGCCCTATTCGGCCTCCACTTGAAACATGCCTATGAAACAACTCAGTTTTCACTGCTCTGTGAATGTCCGCAGATGACCACGGAAGTGCTGTGAGTACTGATGTGGGAGTTACAGATACATTTAGTGCATTCACAAACACAGAGTCCTTAAGGAAGATCAACCCTGAGTGTGTATGCATAGATACACACACATATATACATATACACATAATTATGCACATATGCATACATACCTGTGTATAAAATGCTTATGAATCATATATACTAAAAATACAAGTTATGTTGTTACTGTTTCATATAAAAATCTGTCACTTGCAAAAGTAAATCCTATTTTCAAGAGGTGAAATTCCAAGTAGAGTCAATAGTCAAAATGAACAAAATTTTCTATTCTTTTAAAAAACATTGAAAAAAAAACTGAGTGAGCTGTTTCAAGGAAAGTTGCAAGAAAAATGTGGATTCTTTCTTCCTGCCATCAAAATGGAAAGACTTCCAGCTTCTCCCTCAGAAAGCTATGCTTCGGAGTCATGGTGGATGCCTATAACCCACCTACTGCACTGACAGTACCCTGGGAATGCACTGGGCTCCCTGACTGGCAGCTCCCCCTGTGCAGCATTCAGCTCTCACTCTCAGGCACCAGTCAATTGGCATGAGTTTACCAATTAGATGGTGAAGGTCACAGTCAGGGACCCAAAAAGATAGAAAGAAGTGTGGCAGTACACTCTTACCCTACAATGACAGTCCTTTCATCTGCGGAGGAGGTACACATCCACAAGAACAGGTAATAGTTTAATGCTTTGCAATGTTGCTTAGCACAAAGTAATACTACTTGGAGTGACAGCTAACATTTTTTATGTAGCACTTATTATGTGCCAAGCACTGCCGAACCCCCTCATCACCCTTCCTCTCCCGTTAACATTGAGCAACCACCCTATGAGGTAGGGTGACACCGAATTTCAAAGGTCAAGGGACTCTGCCCAGTGGGTCATAGTTCATAGCTCCAGAAGCAGAGGCAGCACAACTGTCCTCAGAGTTCAAGTGACTCTACCCCAGAGTAGAAAGTCTGGGATTCTGGAGGACAGAGATGAATTTCTAAAGGGAAAGAAAAAAGAAAGTATTTCTTCTCCATGTCCATGCTTTATTCACATAGTACATAAGCCAGCACAGAGGTAAATTCTCTAGGACAGGATAGATAAGGGCACCTCATGCACCCACACACACCAGCCTGGAAGACATCTTCTTATTCCCTCCTAAATGGCAGAGAAGCCCTCCCTGACTGGCATGTATCTGTGGCTGTATATGTCTCCCAAATGCTCTTTGACATTTAAGCCCAGTGTTTTTCTGCTTCATTCCATAGCGGAAGTTTCTTTGACTCAACCAAAGATTAATAGTAAGAATTGATTATAAAGTGTTTTTGTCTTCCTACCAGAACAGAACATTCAAGACAAGGAAACAATGAGGGTGTGTCTTGAGAGCATCCGGGATGGATTTACTATGAACCACCCCTTTCCCTTCCCACAATGCCCCTTCTTTAAAGGGCCATCTGGTCAACCCCACTCAGGTGGTCTTAATAAACAGACTTTAATCAACTAAAGACCTAAAGAGAGAAAACTCCCTATTTATGTGTCACAATTGTCTTCATGGGATCTCACCAAATTAATCTCTCTTTTTAGTACAAAAGTACTGCATTCTCATTGAAATAAATTCAGCCAATACATAAGTGGAGAAACTAAAAAGTAAATGTCCACTTCTTCCTTCTCAAGACAACTATTGCTAACCACTTGATGAATATTCTTCCACTTTATTTTATTTACACTCATACAAAAAGTGTGAGTGTTGCATTTGTTTTTAAGTAACATTAATATCATAAAGTTTTGTAACTTCTTTACATGCAATACACAAAGGAGACATTTTTATGCCAGAATATCTGTTCTTAACTCATTCTTCTGAGAATGTACTCTACCACCATTTAACCCAGTGCTGCCTTAACAGATCTCTCTAATAATGGAGATGCCCTATATCTTCATTGTATAATCTGGTAGCCAGTAGCCACATGTGGCTATTAAGCACTTGAATTATACTTTCCAAAACTGAGGGAATTAACTGTTACATTTTAATTTTCTCTAATTTAAATATAAAATTTAAACATAAATAGTCACATGTGGCTAGTAGCTACTATATTAGACAGTGCAGATTTGATGAGTCACCTAATTGAAGGGCATACATTAGTTTTTCTTAAATTGTCTCTATTAGATATTTTGATGGGATGCACATCTCTGTGTGTGAAGACCCGAATATTAACTCATTATTCCCTAACTGAGGTTCTCCCCCAATACTCTGTGTTCTTAAACATAAGCCAGGTTTCTACAATCTGCATTTATTTCCAAAAGAATATAAGGCAGATGTGCCCATATATTTGCCATAAACTAGCCGTAAGGCATAGAGCTTCCTATATGCATTTAGCATCCTTTTTTTGAGTTGCACAGTTCCCCTGCAGCAACTTGACAGGCTGGACTGCCTACAAGTTGCTACTGCTGATAGCCAGGCTTTCCCCATGGAGGTACCTGCACTAATCCCCCACTTGGGAAGAAGGGTCTGCTGAATGCCCCACATGAAGGAGCTGGCAGTAAGCTCTTTACTCAGTGCCTGCAATAATGCATCATTAATAGTGCTCATATTAAAGCACAGCAAGCAATTATTTTAGTCTGTTTCTTAATGTCCCTCAATTACCCATTCCTAGCTCTTCTTTCTTATCCCCAGAAAAGCATAAATAAGGGGTTTGGCTGCACTTCACGTAATTAGGCTGTGATCAGAGCTAATCTGTTGCAATGGATGATGCACGTGTCCTCAGGACTATCTCTCACTACAGCACCGGGAGGGGAGAGCTTGATGCCAACCTCACTGGGTCAGCATGAACAACAAGCAGGATGAAAGGAGACAAAGAAAATGGACAGCTGTATCCATCCAGCATGAAATGTCACACTCTAAATGACCGGCTCATCACAGAGACCGGGCCTGCTTGAAGGGGCCATTGCCACGTTCTTGAGAAAGAAGATGGTATTTGGTTTGTTTTTCTGACTTCTTCAATGAATTTAATCGATTTTTAAAACCTAACGAATATTAAATTCTAACCAGTTACATCCTTCCAAAGGCTTTTCTCATCTTTGTGAACATCAACATATATTTTACTTTTATTGCCGGAACAAAATTGTAGCAGCATCAACAAACCTCTAAATAAAGGAAGGAAAAAAATCATCCATGATGCTGAAAGCCCTACAAATCAAACTGTTTTCATTTTTCTGTGCTCCTTTTCTGCCTTTGTTCATGTGTATACATAATTTATGTTTGAAGCCGCTCTCCTGTCTGGTTCCAGGTATGCAGCAAGTGGGATTAAATATAACTCAACCCTCCAGCAGGTTTTCTCTGGGCCCTAAGTCTCTTCTTCTTCTACTTTGCCCCTGGCCACGGACCACTCCTGTTTTTCCAGGTCCTGCTCTAAGATTAGTCCCTGTGCCACTGAGTGACTCTGGCCAATTGGTGCTCCCTTGTGGATTCCCCCCACACCCTTGCAAGCACAGAAATGCCCATAATGGGTGGTTTCAGCAGATGGCTATCATGATTGGTGGTTCCTATGCCTTTTTTTGTTGGTAAACATTCTAAATATTACTCCTGATATACCCATATTTGTCTGCTTTGACTTAAGTCACTTTTGGCACAAAATTTCCACATTCCCATATTTGATTGTTTTACTTATATCTACCTGATCCATGATTATCTTTGGGTTCTTAGTCCTAGACAAACCAGTATATTCAATTCATTGAGGCTCCCTGGCTCCTGTGATTTCTGAGACACCATTTTTTCTCCTCCCTTTTCTCAACAGCTTCCTCTGAACCTAGAACCTCAGCCAACCTGATTACAACCTATAGAATGAATACAATCTCACTTTCTGCTTTTTAAAATTCACATTATTGTTAAACTTTGGCAGTTTCCTATATAAATATACTAATTGATCCAGCAATTGCACTCTTTGTGATTTACCCAAAGGAGTTGAAAATATATGTCTATACAAAAACCTGTATACACATGTTTATAACAGCTTTATTCATAATTGCCAAAACTTGGAGGAAAGCAAGATGTCCTTTGGTAGGTGAATGGATAAATAACTGTGATACATTCAGACAATGGAATATTATTCAGCAACAAAAATAAATGAGCTATGAAACCATGAAAAGACAGGGAGAAAACATAAATGCATATTTACTAAGTAAAAGAAGCAATTCTGAAAAGCTATAATTCCAATTACATGACATTCTAGAAAAGGCAAAAGTATGGAGATAATACAAGGATCAGTCGTTGCCAGGGGTTAGGGAGGAGGGAAGAATGAAAAGGCAGAGCACAGAAGATTTTTAAGGTAGGAAACTATTCTATATGATACTAAAATGGTGGATACATGTTATATATTTGTCAAACCCACAGAAGGTACAATACAAAGAGTAAAGCCTAAGGTAAACTATGAACTTTGAGTAATAATGTGTCAATGAAGGTTTATTAATTTTAACAAATGTATCACTATGGTGCTGGATTTTGATAGTGGGAGAAGCTGTGCACATATGTGAACAAGGAGTATGTGAAATCTTTGAACCTCCAACTGCTCTTAAAAATAAAGTTTATCTAGATATTGAAAAAATAAATGCAACCAGGTACAAATGTGTCTTTCTCTCCAGACTCCTATCTCATCATCTCATTAATGCGCGCACACACACACACACACACACAGTTGAGCCAAGGGTGCACAGAAACACCATTCAAATGCAACCAGATGCACCACTGCCTCTCTCTCTAGCCATTTTGAACAGTCAGCCATTCTCTCTCCATCTTACCTATGTCTTTGAATCACTGATTGATTTCTCTGCTTGGAATGCCTCTACCCACCTTCATAACTACTGTTTTGTTTGACTATTTCCAACATGGTTTCCACTCCCAGTTTGCCCAGTCTGAGTCTCAGTTTCCCCACTGTTAAAATAAGGAATGACAGCAATGCTTATTTTATGGGCTGTTGTGTGGACTAAAAGAGTTAACATATGTAACATTATATGTAATGTATGTAAATAAGAAAACAGACTGCGGAGGAGATGAGCTTCTGCAGGCTTCTAAATTGCTAAGTCTTCCTCTACTACACATAGCAACAGATGATGTCACTGCTTTGCCCTCCTCTCAATGGTTTCTCATCACTCTCAGAATAACATCCAAAGCCCCCCCATGGCCTAACCTATCTAACTCTTGATCTCATCTCCAACTCTTGGTCCAGCCACTATAGTTGCCTCACTATTTCAGGAATATACCAGGGAACATATACTTGATTGCTCTCCGCTCTACCTGTTATATTCCTTTCCCCACACACGCACATGCCTGTCTCCTCCACTTCAGGCAGGTGTCAGTTGAAATGTCCCCTCTCCTGGGGACCCTCACACACAATACTCCACCACTATGGAGTGGAAATAAGCATCCTTATTACACTTTATCCTTCAGGGACTTGGTGGTGTCCATTGCTGCTTTCTTGGTGCTTAGAACCATACCTGGCACATAGGGGACACTCAATACATGTGTTGAATAAATGAATGAATGAATGAATGAATGAATGGGCAGATGACTCCTCTGATATAGTGGGAAGTTGTTTTGGATTTCTTTCTGAATTCCCGGTGGTGTCCTTGCTGCTTTCTTGGTGCTTGCTTAGAACCATACCTGGCACATAGGGGACACTCAATGTGTTTGTTGAATAAATGAATGAATGAATGAATGAATGGGCAGATGACTCCTCTGATATAGTGGGAAGTTGTTTTGGATTTCTTTCTGAATTCCCTCTTCAGTTCCCGAAGCCCACACAGTAGCCCAAAGCACAAAACAGAGAACCACCAGCCCACAGCTAATTAGTAGCATAGCTATCAGCCTTAGCTACTTCACCTGCATAGCACAGATACAGTCATAGCATCCACCTCAATGCCTTTGGGAGGAGTAAATGAGGTGATATGAGAAAAGCACTTAGCACGAGGCACAGCACATGACAATCATTACATGTTCCCCATGTTTAATATAATGTGAGAGCCTGTTCTCACCCCTTCTGCGCTCCTTGCTATTCCACATGCAGAGACATGTTCTGAATATGAAAAGAAACTACTTAAATCCTGGTTCCTCCTTTTTAACTGTACAGCATTAATATACTTACCAACTCCAATGGGGATATCTGTCCCTAAATAAAGGTTGTCAAACATTTTAAATGTTATTAAATTGTCCAGTAAATGGGAATGCCCAAAGCAGAGAGCCAGTCAATCAGGATTATTCCAGAGTTTCAAATAGACAGAAGGAAACCATTATCAGGTTTAAGAATATTGCGTTCTCTCTCCCACACAGCCTTTATCTAAATCTTCATTTAATTGACAGCCTTCAGCACCGTCAGAATTGCATTCTGAGAACCAGGAGAAGTTTTCAAACATTCACGCAATGTTATGCACTTGGCTCAAAACTATTCAAGGGGAAAGAAAGATTCTTTCTGCACGGGATTTGGGGAATGCCATATCACTGTCACTGCAAGGTCTGGGGAACTGACCTTGAATCACATAAGAAATCTACACCACTGCATAAACTCAAACATACTGTCTGAGGTTTAAGGCAGAGCGAATCAGACCTACTATCTCCTCACACTCTACAGGTGTATCCTTGAGGTACGAAATCCTTCCATCTGGATATCCTCAGAAACTCCAGCACTGACTGGCACATATGGGCATGAAGTAGATGTTTCTGGAATGACTAACGATCTCTCGTGATTTGATGTAATAAAGGAAATCTGTTCTTAGGCTCAAGTGTTTCTAAGTGATTCTCACTAGAGGCTGGGCTGGAAGAAAGACCTGATTTTTCCCCCATCTCTTCCCCCAACCTCCACCTTGCAGTTATTAACAAGTCTCATTGATTGCATGATATCTCCTGATCTTTGATCTGTCTCCTCCTCTCCTCCCTCAGTACCTGGAATGGGATGCCTTCCTCTCTGGGACTGTTGCAAAGTTGCCTAAATGTCTCCCATCCTGCACCCCCATGCAGGCATGTTGATTGTTGGGAAACTCAGGCTTGACAATGTCACTCTACTGCTTAAAAATCTCTCAGGGTTCCCACTGTCTTCAGGGCATACTGTCTGTGAAACAGTCCAGGCCCTTCCCTGCAGCCCCTCCAACCCCCTTAGCCCCACACCCTGGGTTTCAGCAACTCATAGCTCTCCCAAGCCTCAATGGCCAGCTCCCTCGACTCTATGGCCTCCTTCCTAACGAGGGTCTGTGTAAGCAATTCCCATTCCAGTTTCTGTCTACCTAACTTCCTATTGATCCTTCAGCTCCCAGTTCAAACATCATCTCCCCCAGAAAGCCTTCCTCAATCTTTTTCTCCCAAAGAGCCCGAAGCTAACACCTTATTTCTTTATTTTTCATTTAAATTATACCAACCACTATAGAAAGTATGCAAAAGCCTCAGGATACAGCTCAGTGTTTTCCACAGGTGCCATGCAAACAGCACTGAGTTCAAGAAATAAAACACAACCAGGTTCTCAGAAGCCCCCACTCTGCCTTCTTTGCAACCACTTTGGAAAACTGTCTGAGGGTACTTATCAAAGCCAAACCAAACACTTTTCCAAAGTGGCTGCACGTCCAGGCCCTTTCATCCTATCCTGACAATGGTGCCTGCCTTGTCTGTTTAGTCTTATAAGATACTGGAGTCAGGTAATATAATTTGGTCACCTCCTTATCACCAGTTCCCGCCACAGAACTGGCATATGATGCGTTCTCTATGAATGTCGAATGAATAAACAATGGAATGAATGAATGAATGAGAAGGGTAAAGAACATGCACTCTCAGTTTGGACAATGCTCTTGAATATCTTATAATTGTCACTTTGTTAAATGCACTTTCCTCACTTGGAACCCACAGTCGTGGCATGATTCTGGGATTCCCATTGGAACTCACAAAAGACCATATGTCCTCTAGAGATTGTCAGAGGGAAAAAAAAGACTTTAAAGGTCATCAGTTTTAATCAGAAAAACCAGAACTCTAGGTAAATCGGGCCAGTTAAATTGGTTTGACAACCAACCTCAGCAGCAAATGCAGCTTCCAGCATCTTCTCAGGTTGGTTCATTTTCCAAGATGTGTAATTTAAAAAAAAATTTATTGATTTCAGAAATAAAGAGAGAGATGGAAACATCAATATGAGGAGAGAATCATTGATCAGCTGACTCCTGCATGCCCCCTACTGGGGATCGAACCTGTAACCAGGGCATATGCCCCCACTGAGAATTGAACTATGACCTCCTGGGTTCATAGTTCGATGCTCAACCACTGAGTCACACTGGGCCAGGCAAGATGTGTGCTTTTTAAATGAGGAGTAGGATCAAAGGTCAACCTTATCCCCTGGAGCATAAGCTAAGTATTTGCTGTAATCACATCACAGGGAGATCTTCAAAAGCCCACAGTGTAGTGAAGGCAACCACCTGTCTATCTTCAAACCAGATGAATGGCTTTCTGATGCCATCAATCAGAAAAGCAGATGTATAAAGAGCAGCTGATTCTTATTTAACCAACTCTTCTCATCTTGTCACGAATAAAAAGCACATACACAATCCTGGCCCAGGTGAGAAATATAACCAGGCTGGAAACTGCCAGAAGGCCTATTATTTTCCTGTAACCTTTCAGAGCCTGGAGGTGTCACTAGTGACAGTCCAGAATGACAAACCAGTAATACTTTTCCAAAGCACAAGACTCCAGAAAAATGGAAATTCAACTCTACAATTCAAACCCTCCTTCCCAGGACTTGAGCTTTGCTCTGGACAGTGATCTCCTTCGAAAGTGCTGTGACATGAACATGTTCTGAGACCTTTGCTTTGAGGACTGTGACCTGGCAGAGGCAGGCAGGAACAACAGGTTGGTCCAGCAAGTTGTTACTTTCAAAGTGCAAATTGGAACTTCTAGCCTTCAAGTAAGATGAAAGGCTCCAAATTTCTTTTGATAGGATAGAACTGGTCCTTCCAGAATTCTTGGTCATGTCTGATCTTCCCTCCAGGGCAGAATCACATTTCTAGCAGCCTGTTCAATTATCAATACCAATAAGTTAACTATTCTAAGTCCTAAGGTCAAGGCCAGAATCACCCTCTCACTGTCCCTGCTGGGAAATCACATGGTATTGTTTCTGCTATTGAAATGGGGAGGTACTAGTAGCAGAGAAAACCTACAGGATAGAATGGGAAGCTATAAGCCCCAGTTCTATCCCTACCTGTGTGACTTTCTTCCAATGGCTTCCCCTCTCTGAGTCTCAGACTCTTCATCTGTAAGGTGGGAAAGCAACACCCTCCTGATTGAGAACTGAGACAATGCACAATAAACTCTTTTCTCCAGGCCTGACACACAGAGGCATTTAATGAATATTAGCCACCTCTTCTCTCCCAATAAAATCATATAGAGTCAGAAGACCTGAATTTGAATCCTGGTTCTACCAATTATTCACCAAAGAAAACAAGGTTCCTGAGGCTTTTTCCTTATCTGCAAAATGATATATGTGCCTCCTGAGGGTTGAGTGAAGATCACTGGGAATTCCTTAGTTATATGAGATGAATTACAATAGCTCCAAAATTTGGAGCCTTGAATTAGACATCATGTATGTAAGTACTTAGCTGAGTACCTAAACATAGATGGTACTCCATAAATGTTAGCTATTATTTATTTATTTATTTATTTATGTATTTATCCTTGCAATTTAAAGGGCTCTAATTTCTTTTCAGTCAATTTTGAACCTTTTTAGTTAATCCTCACATGAGGGTACTCCATAGTTAGCTATTATTTATTTATTTATTTATTTATGTATTTATTTATTTATAATTTAATTATTAGTGTCATTTAATTGAATAATTATTATTAGAACACAAATGATGATGACTGTTCTTAGTCTTATCTCCAAAGCATATTTAAAGTTCTATCCTTGGAGAGACTATATCAGGCTGACAGTGTCTTCATGGGGCCTCTCCTGCCAGCAGAGTAATGTTTCTAGTTGGAAAGTGCTCTTTACAACCCTCTCCCCACCAAAGTAGGCAACTATCCAGCTGTGCCCAATAAGGCTCATTAACACAGAAAGAGAAAGCCCATTCTAGCCTGGCAAAGCACACCCCTCATCATCTGTTTTTGTTTTGTGTTTTTTACTTTCTTACTTAAACTGCTCGCTGCCCTGCCCCAGTGGGCTTCCAACCAGCCTAAAGGAGTTATCTTGCAAATGGAAGCCTCTACTGCCTGGTGTACAGACGGATCTTTATACTATGCAGAATCGATCCCGGACATGCAATCTTCCTGATGGCTCAGCCTAAGAGAAAACTTCCTTGGAAAGTTACATGATCCCAAAGGGGAAGAGCGGACAGAGAGCAGGCTGAACGCCAATAAAACAAATCAACAAACAACAAGTGTTGGAGAGGATGCAGAGAAAAAGGAACCCTTCTGCACTGCTGGTGGGAATATAGACTGGTGCAGCCACTGTGGAGAACAGTATGGAGCTTCCTCAAAAAACTAAAAATGGAACTCCCATTTGACCCAGTGATCCCACTTCTAGGAATATATCCCAAGAAGCCAGAAACACCAATCAGAAAGGATATATGCACCCCTATGTTCATAGCAGCACAATTCACCATAGCTAAGATTTGGAAACAGCCTAAGTGCCCATCAGCAGATGAGTGGATTAAAAAACTGTGGTACATCTACACGATGGAATACTACGCTGCGGTAAAAAAGAAGGAACTCTTGCCTTTTGCAACAGCTTGGATGGAACTGGAGAGCATTATGCTAACTGAAATAAGCCAGTCAGAGAAAGATAAATACCACATGATCTCACTAATTTGTGGAATATAGAGAACAATATAGACTGATGAACAAGGACAGATCCAAAGACAGAGAAACAGCAATCAGACTATTAATCCCCAGAGGGAAAGTAGGGGAGGGTGGGGGTAAGGGAAAGAGATCAACCAAAGGACTTGTATGCATGCATATAAGCCAAACCAATGGACATGGACAACAGGGGGATGAGAGCATGAGTGGAGCGGGGGAGGATGGGGGTTAATAGGGGGGAATGAGGACACATTTGTAATTCCTTAACTAATAAAGAATTTAAAGATTTAAAAAAAACTTGCCAGCAGACAGCGCTAGAGAGGCAGAGGGATTTGGGAAGAGAACCCACTGGAGAAAGGCCTTAAATTGAACCTCTTCATCCTAACACAGGGACATTTGGGGACTGAGCTAGTTTTGAGTCAAAATAGCCAGGGTAGGGGCTGTGCTCAGAAAGGCTAAGTGGCTGGGTTATTAAGGCTTTTAGGATCCCTCACGCTGAGTCTGCAGTGTGCAAACTTCTCCAAGCATCAATTATAACAGCATAAAACTTTCTGGAATAGAGAAAGGGCATTGAGTTCAGGGTGCTTGCTGGGGTCTGATGGATCTTCATCTGTGCCCTTGGATTTTTCAAGGGCTT
Organism: Myotis brandtii; assembly: GCF_000412655.1. Classification (NCBI taxonomy): domain Eukaryota; kingdom Metazoa; phylum Chordata; class Mammalia; order Chiroptera; family Vespertilionidae; genus Myotis; species Myotis brandtii. The sequence continues at coordinate 9,336,900 of NW_005356042.1, forward strand.
CATTACTTTGCTCCTCTAACCACTCTCCAAAACTCCTTCTAACTTTGCTTTAATTGGCAGCTTCTGCTTATTAATTCTGGTAAAAAACAAAAACAAAAACAAAAAAACAACAACAACAGTACAACCCAATATGCTTTATTTATTGCAAACCACAGAAGGTCCAACTAACAAAGCCAGCATAATGTCTTGCACAAAATCTATTTTCTTCTGAAGAATGGGAGAACTGACCTAAAAGAGCTGACCGCTTGCTCTCCCTAGAGGTGCAATGTTGGGACTTCAGCTGTACTTTCTTGGGGCACATTCTCCAAGTGATTTATCTCAGTTTCTTGACCTAAAGCTTGTGGCTCTTTCCTAGCAAATGGCACTTATTGTGGCAGTTAAAACATCAGGACCCCTGCCCCGTTTTGATTCACAATGTGTTACATTATTCCGTTCATCCTCCCATGAAGCCAATGAGATGGAGGTTATTACTATGGTCCCTGTTTTACAGAGGAGGTAAAGAATGTTATAGAATTTTCTCAGGGTCACAGGGTGATGGAGCTGGGACTCAAGTGCAAACAGTCTGGTGTCCTCATTCTTATCCAATAATTTATTTTCCTTTTTTCCTTCCCATCCTCCCGCTTCCCCTTTATTCTGTTATATCACCCCTCCTTCTATTATGAAATATATTCTTTACATTTACGCTTTTTTTAAATCTCCTATATGGTCTGAGCTGTCATTTCATAGATGAGCCACACAATGTCCTGGCCTCTCAGCCTCCCTTGAAGCTTGAGCCTACTTCCCATTACCTGAATGGAATGGCCTTCTCAAAGAGAACCAGTGACCCCTTCTTCTTGCAGAATCTAGTGCTTTCCCCAGGTCCCTTCTTTCTTTACTTCTAATATATCTGAAACTTCCTTCTTGAAATTCCCTCTTTTCTACGTTGACATTATATAAGCCTACATTTCTTCCCCCTTATGTGGTTACCAATCCATCCATCTATCCATCCATTGATCCAGTTCATTTAAAAATTATCTGAACTCAGATTTTTTTGTGATCTTGGACAAGTCATTTTACTTCTCTGATCTTCTATGACCTCATTTGCAAAACAGAAATATTAAGAAAATAATTTATAGGATTGTTGTTAGGTTTAAATGAGACAGCTGATGCAAAGAAACTTGGCTCAAAGAGGTGTTCAGTATACTAGTATATTTGTTGTCATTCTCACACTTAATTAGCCTTAAAATCTTGGGATCATTTCTGGTATTTTTCTCTTTCCTCTCCATCATCCTATTCAACACCAAGCCTCTAAAATTGGCTCTTTCCTTTCCATACTCGCTATGACCCGACCCTTATTAGTTTGCAAGCTGGTCTTCTTACATTGGGTCTTTGCCAATCCAATCCATCTTCCACACCATTCCCAGATTAATTTTTCTGAAATATCATTTTCCATTATGTTATTCCCTCTTCAAAACAGGCAATGGATCTCCACAACCTATTTTTTAGATGTATTTTTCTTCTTTCACTTTTTCTACTTTATTATATTTTTATTATAAATGTAATACATACACATCAATAAAGATTTGTAAACTAGAGGGGAAATATCACTCACAAACCCATTACATGAACAAAACTGCAATTAAGATTTTGATAAATTTCCTTTCAGAAGCCACTCCCCTTCTTATACATAGAGTCTTTTTAAATTTAATGTTATTTTTTGCTTAGTAGGAATCCTACTCTACACACAGTCTTCTGTTCAGTATTAATTTTCACTTATCTGACTTTGTCATGTCATTATTGTCTTAATAACCATTCTCTTCAATGGCCATGTAATATTCCATTGAAACACTTAGCCAGTGTCCATTTGCTAGAAATGTATCTTATTTGTTGAGAACTTAGGAGAGCCAAGTACCTGGCAAACACTTGATAGATGCTGACTATTGTTATTTCCAATTTGGACTATCACAGGTAATGCAGAGAATGTTTCTATATTTTTTTCTGTATTTAGCTGTTTCTTTAATTTCTCAGATGTAGATTACGGGCATAAAGGGTATTACTGTTCTTATGACTTTTGATACTGACTCTAGCAGGTGCTGAGGGCTTCCCAGACACCTCCAAGCCACATCCCTCTGGGCTTTCCATCAGAGGCTGGCCCAACTTTCCCCTGCAGAAATCCACACTTCTGTTGAGGTCTTTCTCTGGGACCAAAGTCCATACCCAGCAGTCCAGTAGTGTTCAAAATCAATGCCACCGGGGGCAGCCCCACCCAGATTTGTGACATAAAGTCCAAAGCTCCCATGCCCCTCAGGTTGGATGGCTCTGAAGTGTTCTACACTTGCTCCCAAAGGTCCCCAGGGGAATTAAGGTCCATGCACCCACTGTAGCAACTGGCTGAATAACAGACCATTCATGTGGTTGCCCTTCCCCTTCCTTGCCTCACCTCCCCAGTTTTCCCTGAATCACCTCCAAGATTAATTAATTGCACTAAAGCCTTCTCTTGGAATCTTCTTTTCAAAGTACCAACTTCCATTCTCCGAGGACGTTAATCATCAAGGACTAAGATTCTTCAGGGTTGTGTTGAATCCCCATCCCAGCAGTATCAGGTAGGTATCATTGTCCTCATTTAATAGGTCTGGTAACAGGACACAGACAGGTTAAGAAACTTGCCCCTGGACACACAGCCCTGCAGTGACTGAGCTTGGGTTCAAACTGCAATTCCACCTTCCCCCAAGGCCTGCACTCTTAACCACCACGTTGTACTGCCAGTCACTGTCATGTAGCAATAGTAAGATCATTTGGCTAAAATAACACTGATCCTATTAATAGCTGTGATCCAATTTCACATTGCATTCACATTCATTATCACACAGAAGAGCCTCTTTATTGCCCCTGAACATGCTATGAGTATTTCTGCCTCAAATTTGGACTCCTCCTTGCTCCATTTTGTAACATCCTCCCTTCTTTCTCTAACTGGCTAAATTCTATTTCTTCCCCTACAGTCTGGATCCCACACTGTTTTCTCCTTACTCTACCCACTTCTGCTGTTGACATTCTGATTCTCCTTCTGACTCACTTTCCACATCTGTATATGGGGATAGTAGTAAAACCCACCTAACAGTGTTGAGTGAAAGATTCTAGAACAGCATACACTTCTTCAAAGGCAGGTAACAAATGGCATTTATGCATGCTGTCACCTACACCTACTATAACCTCTCCACCCACCACCCTCTAGACCTCAACCTACTTTCACTTCTTAGCTCCACATTTTATAGACCATTTCTACCAAGGCAGCACTAGTAAATAAAAAGCTATGTGTTTGAGACATCAGAAAAAATTAACCAAAGATTGTAAACAAGGACAAAATGATTGATGGAAATCTTTTGAATATCATTTGGGGACAAAGGATACCAGAAGATGTCTAGGAGCATATTCTCAGTTCATCTCATTGTTTGCTCTTGGTCAAAGACCCCAGACTTAGTGAAATGACCAGTTAGTTGTTGTTTTTTGTTCAGAAAATGATGAAAATAATTTCTGTCTAGTGCAGCCGTGGGCAAACTACGGCCCGCGGGCCGGATCCGGCCCGTTTGAAATGAATAAAACTAAAAAAAAAAAAAAAGACCATACCCTTTTATGTAATGATGTTTACTTTGAATTTATATTAGTTCACACAAACACTCCATCCATGCTTTTGTTCCGGCCCTCCGGTCCAGTTTAAGAACCCATTGTGGCCCTCGAGTCAAAAAGTTTGCCCACCCCTGGTCTAGCGGAACAGATAACCCCAAAGGTTTAGATATGTTGCACATTAACTTGCTTTTTTTCTCTAATTCAGCAATCTCATACTGATGTTTCTTTGTCAAACTGCTCATAAAAACCCAGCTTCTTAAATTGTTAGGGGCAGAAATTGAATATTGGGGACCAGATACAATTATAGGAAATAGTAATCATGCTCCTTTAACTATGGTTGTTTTGTTCTGAAGAAAGCACATTCTAACCTGGCTGAGAGTTGCACCTGGGACCTGGGCGCTCACCTGGATATGTGGCCCATCATCCACATCTCAGTGCTGCCTATTATCATGGAAAGATTAACAACCTTGGTGCAGAAATCAGAGCCCCCAGCCCTTTCCATATTGCCAGCCCTTTGAAGACCCCTAGCCCTTTGCATACTCCCAGGTCTTTGCAAATCCCCAGCCCACATTATTTGTAAACTGCCCATTTGGCATCATCTTTGTCCTTCTACCCAAAATAAGCATCTGGTTTATGGTGGGGGACAGAGCAGATTTTTGTGGATGACCTGCTGCTCTCCCATACTGCCGGCATTATTGGAATAAATGCTCATATATGATTCAATCCTGTCTCTGCTGAATTGGCTCAAGTTGTGACAGGCAGCACAGACCCATTGATTGTCTACTTACAGAAGGGCTTTTTAAATTGCCATAGCATCTTACTGGTGTCCTCATAAATTAGTGAATTCATATTTACATTTACCTGTGAGTTATGGTTTTACCTCTTGAAAAATTATACATGTAATATGTATAGTAGCTTCCTACTCATTAACTTTTCACAGACCCAACTCTGGATTCTGGCTTCCTAGTAAGAATAGGATGGGGTAGAGATTAAAAAAATAATAAAGGCCTGAGAGTGCTGGGTATATATGAAGCTCTAGTTAGACCAGATTCTCTCAACATCGCACTATTGGTATTTGGGTGGGGATAATTCTTTGTGATGGGGGCTGTCCTGGGCACTGTAGGATGTTGAGCAGCATCCTGGGTCTCATCCACTAAATGCCAGTAGTACCCTCTCCCCTACTGTGACAATCCAACATGTCTCCAGACATTACCACATGTCCCCTGAGAGGCACGACTGCCCTCAGTTGGGAACCACTGGTTTAGACTGCACTTCATGAGTAAGAATCATAGGGAGATACTAAAAGGATTGGTAAAGATTCACAATGGCACACAAAGAATTATTCTGGATGGGCTTCAAACCCCAATGGCTATAGGCCAGTGGTTCTCAACCTGTGGGTCGCAACCCCTTCGGGGGTTGAACGACCCTTTCACAGGGGTCGCCTAAGACCATCAGAAAACACATATATAATTACATATTGTTTTTGTGATTAATCACTATGCTTTAATTATGTTCAATTTGTAACAATGAAAATACATCCTGCATATCAGATATTTACATTACAATTCATAACAGTAGCAAAATTACAGTTATGAAGTAGCAATGAAAATAATTTTATGGGTGGGGGTCACCACAACATGAGGAACTGTATTAAAGAGTCGCGGCATTAGGAAGGTTGAGAACCACTGCTCTAGACCTAGCTGACACTGGGCTCTTCTCCTTCTTCCCTTGTGTCTGTAATCTCCGTGAGATCAGCAACTGCAGCATCTGCTTCTGTGTGGCCCACCTTAGATTCCTTAATTCCAAGATGAGAATTTAGAATTTAGTAGGTACCAATTGTGATTAGTGCTTGGTAGTGTGTGTGTGTGTGTGTGTGTGTGTGGTATCTTTAGCAGAAGATGGTTTTTAAGCTGAAGTTTTAAGTAACCTCTGATAATTACTCATTTCCCCCTGGTATACATGTTAATAAACTGTTGTTTTTTCTCTTGTTAATCTGTCTTTTTCTTAAAGACCCCCAGTTGAAAACCAAAAATGGGTAGAGGTGAAGTTTTTGCACCCCCTACAGAAACATCCTGAATGCTTCCTGGTCATTACCCCAGGTCTTCTTGTCTGCCTGTGCAGACAACAGCCTGCACTAAGGGCATCCTGTGAACACAGCTCAGGGCCTCACAGAAGTAAATACCAGTGAGATGGAGTAGACTTTCAGTCCCCAATGCTATATCTCTGTGGTCTTCCTTTCATAATCTTTGCTTTTGCTTCTGGGGAGCCAAGTTCCTGGCCCAGGTATATCCCCCCTTTACTTAGTACAACATCAGGTCAGCCTCTCCCCCAGCAGCAGTTTGCAAACCTGAGGGAACATCAGAATGCCCTGGAGGGTGGATATGTAAAGACAGAATGCTGTGGGGGTGCGCGACACTCAGGGAGTCACAGAGTCACTGAGGACACCATTGCTGTTTGCCCCACCCTGGGAACTCTCTGAGACCCTGCCCCACTACATCCCCTCCTAAGCTGTGCTCAGCAGCACAAAGGAGGTACCTGCACTTTTGCAGCCTAACAAACTGCAGTGAATCAGAGAGCTCCAAAACTTCCAAACCCCAAACAAAGAGGAGAAATCTGCTGATATCGCTGTAGCCCCTGCTGGGTGGACCCACACAGTGGTTGACTTGGAGATCCAGGAGCCAGGGTACTCCGGGTCAGATACTAGATTTCAATTCCTCACATCTATAAGGGACACACTCAAAAAGCAGACTCAGTGAGCACCAAAGCCCCACTGAAGCAAGTCCTACCGCATAAGGGTGTCTCCAGCACAGCAGTTCTTCTTACAGACACAGTGGCTCCTCGCAGTCAGCCAAACATGTGAAGACAAAGAAACATGTCACAAATGAAAGAAATGGAGGAAAGCAAACTAATGGAGGACACAGAGTTCAGAACCACAGTTATAAGGTTACTCAAGAATCTTCTACGAACCTCCGAGGAACTTAGTAAGACCTTCAAGGATCTTAATGAGAATGCCAAAAAAAAATGGAAAAGGACCAGTCAGAAATTAAACATACACTGACTGAAATAAAGAATAATATACAGAGATCCAACAGCAGACAAGAGGATCCCAAGAATCAAGTCAAAGACCTAAAATACGAAGAAGCAAAAAACACCTATCCGGAAAAGCAAAATGAGAAAAGAATCCAAAAATATGAAGATAGTGTAAGGAGCCTTTGGGACAACTTCAAACGTACGAACATCCGAATTATCGGGGTGCCAGAAGAAGAGAGAGAGCAAGATACTGAAAGCCTATTTGAAGAAATAATGACAGAAAACTTCCCCTACCTGATGAAAGAA
>NW_005356042.1:9344359-9386391 GCF_000412655.1 Myotis brandtii
GAGAGATCAACCAAAGGACTTATATGCAAGCATATAGGCCTAACCAATGGACATGGACAACGGGGGGGAATGAGGGAGGGGGGGTAGGGGATAACGTGGGGATAAGGACACAGATGTAATATCTTAATCAATAAAAAATATATTTAAAAAAAAAAGACGGAATGCTGAGCCCATCCCAGAAACTCTGACTCAGTAGGACCTGATGTGAGTTTGCATTTCTAACAAGCTCCCAGATGATGCTGACCCTGCAGTCTTGGTGGTCAAGGCCCAAGTTCTGAGACTATATGCCTGTTTACCCATGTGTCCTGTGAATCATAGCACACGCATGCCGAGTTTCCTTACACTGAGAGTTTGTGGGGAGCATTAGACATGCAGCCTTGGGAAGCCTCTCTTTAACATTTAAATGCACACTGACACCTCAGAGACATTCAGTTGTAAAAAACAAAGCACAACTTGGTTTACTTCTCTTGGGAAGTCCAGACTTTCCCTGAATATTAGCTCATGCAACCCATTTTTTCCAGAGTCCTTATTAATTCCCATGGAACCAGTACTTCCTCATACTGTATGGGAAAAATAATCAGGGAGGTCAGAATCAGACACTCATGTGGCTCTGTATGGTCCCCTATTGTCACCTGGGAAGGTTTCAAGAATCCTGAGGAGCCCAACAGTCCCCCTGTCATCTGTGAGTCAGACTCCCCAGCCCAAAGTAGAGGAGCTCCGCGCCCCCCGCTCCCCCCCCCCCCCCCCCCAGTAAGATAGTTACAGTCCCTTAGCTTTGCCTTTATAAACACTAGCCTTCTAGGACCACAAATAGGCATCCTGGTCAGAAAATAGCCCTGTTTCCCTTTCCTGTTGCACTGTACATGGCTCATGGTTTGTCACTCTGAATTTTAAACATGAAAGAGAAATAAAAATCATCAACCTAAGAGTGAGGGCACAGAGAAGTCAATTCCACGTTTAAGGGGCTTTAGAATCAAAGGAGGTCTAGGGAGGAAGAGTGCTGATGGGGGAGTTTTGGGGTTTTTTTATTGCATGGGGGTGGCTTGATTTGGAGAGTGCTGAGTGCTGAATGCAAGGAACAAGAGCTCCTTCCCCTGCCTTAGATTACCCTCTCATTGCCAAGCTATGGAATTCTTCAACTGAACCCACCCAGGGGTGCCAAACATTCTCATTAATTTGGGTAAAGCCTTTCAGCAATCTGGTATCAATTTGTATAGAATAATAATTAGCATGTCAATTCAATTCTCTCTCTCTCTCTCTCTCTCTCTCTCTCTCATCTCTCTCTCTCGCTCCATCCCTCCCTCTACCCCTCCAGCCTTTCCTCTTCTCCCAGTTCTCCCCCTCTTTCCATCTCACCCTCTCACCTTCCTCTTGCCCCTCTCTCTCTTCCTGAGCACTTATGCTCATTACTTTTAAAAGTCAGCCACACTAACACACCTTCTTTTCTGCTAGGACTGACACCAGAGACACCTGGGTCTGATGGGAATAATAACCAGGGAGACAAAGGTGGATCTTAATCCACTTTGTAAATTAGCAAAACAAAAGTGAGAAACCATCTCTCTATATAAAAGCCTAAGTGTCCGTCTGACCGTCTAACCAGTAGCTATGATGCGCACTGACCACCAGGGGGCAGACACTCAACGCAGGAGCTGCCATGACACACACTGGCCATTTAAAAAGAAATGGCACTGCGGACCTGGCGCCAACAAACCAACACTCGGCTTCCCCCAAGTGGGACACAGGCCCTGCCACCACCCCAGAGTGGCACCCCACCAAATTGCAGTCAACACTGTCAAGACCCCATGGTGCAAAATGGGGCCCACAGCCCAGCCCTGCCCAGAAACATCATTGTGGGAGCCAGGTAATGACTTCACGTAGCAAAGCCAGGCTTCTTCTCCCTAGGGACTAGCCTCCTTGCAGTTTCTTCAGCCCAGGAACCCAACTTGCTTTATAGCCAGGTGCAAACATTTTACACTTTAACCAAATGTTTGTGAAGCATTTTCCCATGCCTCATCTCATTTGATCCTCACAGAAGTCCTGGAGTAGGTAGATAGGAGACTTGGTAGAATCCTATTTTCTTTTCATGAGCCGGAAAATGGAGATTTAGAAAGTTTAGAAACTTGACCCGACTGAAAAGAAGTAAGAAATGGTGGAACTTGAAAGTGACTGCAGGTTTTCTCACTGCGCAGAATATAGTCAATCACTGCTACAGTTAAATATTTTACCCTTTGTTCTCCCTGCGTGATCTACAATAATAATCTGCTTCATGGTGATATTACTGCTGTGTTGCTGACAATTACCGGAAAGAGAAGTTGGGGTGCTTCAGTAGGCTGGAAAAAGTTTAGCTAAATCAGAAAGCGGGTCTAATTAAAAAAGTTTATCTATACATATAAAGCTCTCGCTGGCGCCAATCACACCTGTGTGTTTCAATCTGTCATTGTCGATCATGAATTTGGCATTTAAAAAGTTTATCTATACATATAAAGCTCTCACTGGCGCCAATCACATGTGTGTGTTTCAATCTGTCATTGTCGATCATGAATTTGGTTGACACTTCTATTATAGAGAAAGGGTGAATAGCGATATTAAAATATTTCTTCTAATTAATTTTCTTTCAATGTGAACAAATCTGTGCAGTGGGCCACTAGTTGCTTTATAAAGGGCCCATGTTAACTGCAGCTCTGGACAACTAGGATTGCTTTTAATGAATGAAACAGATATAAAAACTGGTGCGACTCAAAACTGCCTGGGTCACTTATCAGTCCAAGTTTCTCAGCATCTTTCTTACTCAATTTTCTGATCTCTGAAATGGGGTAAATGACAGGGACCTTTTGAGTTGATATACAGTAAGTAATGAGGTAGAATACCACTAGCATGTGGTGAGCACCTGTAGAAAGGGTTGTGTGTGCTCAGAGATGGCTCTGACATTAAACTGCCAGTTTGCTTGTTTAATGAGACATACTTCAAATACTATAAAGCTCACCCTGTTAAAATATACAATTCTGTGGTTCTTAGTATATTCACAGAGTTGTATAGCCATCACTATTATCTAGTTTCAGAACATGTCCACCACCCACAAAAGAAATCCCATACCCATTAGCAGTCACTCCCTATTCCAAGGCCCTAGGCAACGACTCATCTACTTTCCTGTCTCCATGGATTTGCCTGTTCTAGATAATTCTTTTCATTTCATGCAATCACACAGCATGTAGCCTTTTGTGTCCGGGACTGCCTACGGTTGAATCTCAGTTCCAGAGTTCAAAAGCTGTGTGTTCTTTATCAAGTTCCCCCAGAATTTCCCCATCTGTGAAATGGAATTAAAATCATAGTAGATACCATAAAGTCATTAGGAGGATTAAATGTACTAGTTAATACATCTAAAGTACTCACACAGGGCCAAGCTCATACTAAGTACTATTTAGATGCCAACCTCCTTTATTGCTACTGCTGCTTTAATTTCTAGTATGCTGTTCCTCTGCCCCAGAGCATATGACTGGTGGTGGGAATCCAAAGATCAATAGAGCACAGAGCGCACAGCTCCTGCCCTCCCCAGTGCACAGCCTGGTGGGAATTATATGATTAGGAAACCAGCTTAAATGAATAAAGTCTTATCATATGCATGTTTAACTAATGGAAATCCAGATCTTCCACCAAAAAGAGAAAGAAAAAAAACACAATTTAAGCCCTGCAATTAAATACTGTAAAATTATATCATGTGTATATTCTTTATTATACACTGTACATTTCTGCATGCATTATACAGTTACATATTGATTATAGTACAGGTTGCATATACAAAACCACACACATTGAAATTTAAAGGGAAACTTAAGAGATTTCAAGGTTAATTATAACTCTGTTTGCCGTAAACCTTGACTTTATAATCTAACCCCTGAGTAAAGACTCTATTGTGTGCCTACAACAGCAACAATTCAAATGATTTCAGACAAATGAAATCAACCAACAACAGGCAGTTGAGTTGGGCATTAGGCTGCAGTAGCTTTCAGTTGGCCAAGCACAACTTCTGCCCTCCACAAGCTCAGTCTCATTTTAAAAATAAACCATATAAGCATAATCATAAGAGGTTGGTGGCAGAATTGGGTTTAGAAAACAGATGGAAATAATCTGTTACTACCAGCCAACAGGACAGACAGATAAGAGAAGGGCTGTGCTCCTCCCGGCCCCTGTCCATCCCTTTGCCTGCTTTGTCGGTTTCCATAGCATTCGTCACCACCTGACAGACATCATGTATCTACCTGTCCATTTTTTATTATCTCTCCCCCAACCATTATGGAGGTTCACAGGGGCAGATACTTGGGGTACACTGTTCACTTCTGTATTCCCAATGCTGAGAAGAGTGTTGAGGGCTTAGCGGGTGGTCTGTAAGATTTGCCAGTGAATGAATGAATGAGGGTAATTGTTTAGACAACCACCACTTTCCTCTCATCTTCTATCCCCAAAACACCCATATTCTGTTCCTCCAACCTCAACTCACTTATTCCTTACAATTGTTTAAAAATAGTGAGTCTAAAATGAAGCCCTAAGGTAGGCTTTGGCAAACTGGTACCATCTAGTGAGAAAGAGAGTATCTGCAGGTGGGTACTAAACCAAATCTGAAGGGTTTAAGAAAACAACAATCATAACTTCCCTCCATCATTAGTTCCACTGAGGAAGTTTGCAGTAGCACATAATGATGGCAAATAGAATCTCTTACACACTCATGCCCTCACTAAACATATACTGCCATTCCAAGCACCTGTCATGCCTCTCTGTGCTTCTGCTCCGGACTTCTCCAGAACCATAGTTGCTCCCCCAGAACCACAAAGGCTGAACAGGGAAGCACAGAGGAATTAATGGTGCCAGGGGCCACCCTTTACAAATGGAAGATGAATTTAGGTGAATGTATATCCCAGCCTTCTCTCTTGCAAAGAGACCATTCTGAAGTGAGTTTTACACAGTTCTTCCAGAAGTAATGAGCCATGGACAGTAACCAGCTCAATGGCACAGTCTTTATTGGCTTGCTTGCTTTCTTATTTCACACTTCTCACTTCTGTCCCTGGGATTATCTCCCATACTAGCTGCCTGCATCCAAGCCTGTGTCTCCTCCACTGTTTAAGGGAACTCAATCCAAAACACCAATATATCTTTGAGTGGCCAGAAAGCCTTAAGAATGGTAGTCCAGATAATTACTACAAAAGCTAAATTATTATATATTTTAGGGGTGACCTGAGAATTATGTTCCACAGTTGACTACCAGCATCGTTACCTTGACCAAAGTCAATGTGAAACAATCCAGCGATGTGTGAGTCCTCAAGAAATACCACAGTTCTCAGGGCAACTAGGTTCTTACTGGAATGGCCATTCTTGCTGGGGGAAGCATGCAATGTGGGTGGGTTGTTTGTCCCAGTCAAAAGCAAGGACTCAGGCACAATGAATAGCTCTGTGTGGCCTTAGGTAAATGACCAACCACTCTGAACTTTTCTTTATATCTAAAACTAGAGGCCCAGTGCACTAATTCATGCATGGGTGGGGTCCCTCGGCCTGGTTAGCAATCGAGGTCTATTGGGGGGCCAGCCAGCCAGGGGGAGGGACCCCAGGAGGTTAGCTGGCTGGCCCAGGGGGAGAGGCTGTGGGAGGTTGGCCAGCTGGCTGGGGGGAGGGGTCATGGGAGGTTGGCTCTAGGAGTGCACTGACCACCAGGGGGCAGCTCCTGTGTTGAGCATCTGCCCCCTGGTGGTCAGTGTGCATCATAGCAACTGGTCGATCGGTCATCCCAGTTGTTCCGGTCGTTTGGTCGTAATGGTTGCTTAGGCTTTTATATGTATAGATAGAGATAAGAATAGTCTTTTCCATGCTTTCATGTTTCTGGACCTATTTTGTTTGTCAGTTTATTTTGTTCATTAGATTCCACATATAAGAGAGATCATGAACTTCTTTTTTTCATATATAAGAATTTCTATGGATTGCAGCAACAATTTGAGATAATGCATGCAACTGGCACATAGCAGAAAATTGTACAGTACAGTAAATTTACCACAGTTATTTTTATGCATTTTAAATAATAATAATCATAAGTGCTCATGATACTACCACAGACATCCACACACATACTGTCCTGATAAATCCTCCTGGAAGACAGATGCTGGTAAGATATATCTAGAAGATAAGATCCCATCAGATCAAATGATTTTATGAGGCATGAAATCCTCAGGGGAACAATCTTTGTGGAGCTACCAATATGTGAACTGGCAAATCCTTCTCTGGGGAACAAACTTTACTTTCTTAAATGTCTGTGTATTTTAAAATACACATGCATTTTCCCCCTCTAAGTTAGTAGGATGCTCAAGACCAAGGCACCATGATACCTTCAAGCCATAAACTCCCTTGGAACACTGCGCTAAAGTTAACACAACCAACCTTCCTTCTGCACCTAGCATTTGCCAATGGTGAGATGAAGACATGAGCTTACACTTATTTAATTCTCACGGAAAACCTGCTAGGCAAGTATAGCTTCTCTCTTTTTGTTTAGACACAGGAGGAAACAGATGAGGAGGAAAGTAAAGTAACTTATCTGAGTTCACACAGCATGCAAATGGCGGGGCCAGGATTTTTTAAAATTTATTTTTATTGTTGAGAATATTACAGATGTCCCCCATTTCCCTCCCCCCCCATTACCCTCCTCCACCAACTCCTGCCCTGCCCTAGGCCTTCAACACACAACTGTCTGTGTCCATGGCAATGCATATATGTATATAAATTCTTTGGTTAATTTCTTTCCATCCTCCCTCTCCTCTTCCCTCTGAGATCTGTCAATCTGTTCCATGCTTCCATGTCTCCAGACCTATTTTGTTCATCAGTTTATTTTGTTCATTAGATTCCACATATAAGTGAGATCATAGGCCAGGATTTACACTCACTTCTCACAAGCTCAGAAGTGCAAGATGCTTGCTCCTCTGGATCCAGGCAACCTGTAGGCCCTGATTAACCTCCATAATTTTCCCTTGAGGACCAAGACTATGTTGAATTAATCTCTGGGTCCCCAAATTGCCAGCACTCTTGGCATTTGGTCAATATTAAAAATTATGGGAAGGAAAAAAGAAAATATGGAAGGAAGAGAGGGAGGAAAGATGGAAGGAAAGAAGGCGGGCACAGCTACCCTTCCCCAAGTACTAATTTAGCCCCTAGTGTTTCCTATTGTAACAGTTACCAAATTTGCATTATTTCAGCTATTTATTTTCTTGTTTCTCATTGGATGCCCTCAGTAGACTATAAGCCCCATGAGAGCAGGTTTCATTTCCAATTGTGTTACCTATGAATTCTCTAAATGCCTTTATAAATACTTAGCGAGTGGACAACTGTACATTCTCCACCTTGTGAGGATAATGTCACTGTGCTGCTGGTTGCTGTTGCTGTTTTTTAAGAGAGCCCATGTTAACATTTACTAGCACACCACTGATTGGCACCCAGGGAACATTCTGCTGTGATGCCTAGAAACATGGAGTCAGCAAGGCTGTATCTAATATGCTGAAACAAAGGTTTGTTAGCATTCGCAAAGTGATTGCTGAAAGTAGTAGATCATTATTTGCTTCAAGTAAGAAATATTTCTAGTGCTGCTGATTGAATGTTCAAGAAACGATTAAATGCCTTGGCAATGTTTCACTCAAATATCTTTTGCATGAAAAGCCTCTGAGATTGGTTAATTATAGAGGCTACACATTAGTCTCTCTAGTCAAGGGCATTTCCAGGCCTCCACAGTGCCCATCCCAGATGCAAGCACAGATAGGATCTGTGGGCACCAGTGTAACTGGGGCCCTGGATGCCTCTCTTAAGGAGCATTACTGCAGCCTGGCTAACACTCCCATGGAAATGGCCCTCAGACCCTGTTTACTGCGTCAAACACCTGGGTTCCTTGTTTGGGCCGGTGGTTCTACTGTCCTGCCGACTGAGAGTCAGAACTCAAGCTTGCATCCTTAACACCTCCCTGGCCCTCGCTCTGTCCTCTCCAAACCCAGTTATTATGCCCTGCCAAGTTCTTCCCTAAATATCTCCTGGATGCTCTGAGTAGCATGTGTCTACTCTCATCTGCATTGTCACTTACTCATCTAGATTCTTCCCATGATCTCAGGCCTACACTGGCTCCTCCCTTCCACTCGAACCCAGTTCCAATCCATTTGCTACCCTGCAGCCAGGGTGATCTTGTCACACTGTATCTTCCCCATATTACTCGCAATGGCTGTCCATTGCTCCAGGACAAACACCAAAATCCTTGCAGTGGCTGGCAAGGCCCCAGCGGCTCTAGCTGCTTCTCACATCACTCTCTTTGAGCTGTGCCATGTCTCCTCCTGCCCAGGGACTTCCACCAAGCTGTGTCTTCTGCTCTGAATGCTTTTCCCAGCCCACACCCTGTAGTGTTCCTTCCTCACTACTCCTTTAGACTGTAACTTGGGCATCAGGCTATCAGGGAAGCCTCCCAGATCCTTCATCTGGGTCTAATGCTTTTCTTATATTCATTCATTCATTCATTCATTCATTCTCTCATTCCCTCATGTTTATGGAGAGCCAACTATATGGTAGGTACTGTTCTAGACACTAGGGATACAGAACCACTCAGAGAGCAACATGTACTAAAATGGAGCTTACATCTTAGTGGAGGAGAAAGACAAGGCACAGACAAGCAAAATATATATTATGGCATGACCTCACACAATTGTTTCCTTTCTTCATAGCAGTTGTCTCTGTTTTGAATTATTCATCAATTGATATTTATGTCCCCTGCCAGGGGATACCTTGGGGTCTGAGCCCCTTCCTAGCAACTGTACCCTAAGAACATACTAGGTCTTCTATGGATATCATAGATATTTATTGAATCCATTTGGTCCCAGGTGAATGAATGCCCATGAAGTCAAGTTGTTAGACTATTTGGGGCTTAGGGGGAACAATCCCTAATGGCCAGACCCTTAATGCCCTCCTACCCTTAGAGAAGGCTCTCTGCAGCCTCTCTCGCTGTAATTTTGAGTCAGAGTAGAAGTCAGCCATCTTTTTCTGTAAAGGGCCAAATAGTAAATATTTTAGGCTTGGTAGGCCATATGGTGTCAACTCTGTTGTTATAGCACAAGCACAGCCATAGACAATTATATAAACAAGTGGGCATGGCTGTGTTCCAATAAAACTATTCATAGAAACAGGCTGCAGGCAGGAATTGGCCCGTAAGCCAGAGTTTGTAACCCTGGAGTGAGATGATCCCAGATGCTCAGCAGCTTATGGCAGTTGAAGGCGTGGCCTGACTCAGCTATGGGTTCTGTTGGCAGAATCCAACAGCTTTCCACAGACCCCACATCAATTAACAGGAAGATTATCACAGAAGCTCAAGCTTTAGGCATCTGCAGGTACCAGCTCCTGTGGCACGTGGAAAAGCGGTTCCCTGCCACTCCCAGAGGAAAGAGACTTTGGCCTGCAGGCTGCATAAGGCAGGGATGGAGGCTGCCACATTCTTTGCAGGGTCCCCAGGTTCCTCGGAGGCTGAGCTCATTTCCTGGCCCTGCCCAGGCATGTGGCAGGGCCGCTCTAGGCTGAGCAGCTGCTGCCCTCCACCCAGCCCAGTCTGTGCTCAGCTGGGAGACACAGGGGCTTTGTGCAGATCGGGTGACACTCAGTGGGGCCTTTGAAATGAGACATGACATGTCAAAACCTGCCTATTGCTAATGCTAATTTTCAGGAATTTGACTTCTGTTGGCAGCTGACAGAGGAAAAACAATTACTTTTTGTTTCTGTATATGTGTGTAGTTATTGTTACCCTAACCTTTGGGGTCTGTATGTATGGAAAACAGGAATTATCTGAGGCTTACCTGCTAGAATGGGATGAGTGGACAAATTTGTCTAGTATTTACAGAGCCAGAGAACAATAATTACAGCATTAACACTATATGTGGGCTGTGGTGGGTGTTAACTGTTAAAAACGGTTACACAAATTCCCGATAGTGCTAGGGTTAACAATGCCCTGTATATAAAAGTACTCTAGGCAACAAAGTTATGGAGCTGATATTACCCTGAAGTTACGAATGCTCTTTCTGTTAGCTCGGTGCTTCCAGAGTACCCTGCAGGGCTAAGGCAAGTCGTTTTTGTGATGTTCTGGTTATACTCACACTGTGGGTGAGCAATGCTGATGGGAGGCCAATGCCCAGTGTGTCACTGTACTCCAAGGGCAGTGATGCTCTTTGTATAACGCTGCACCCAGTGCACTAGAGCCTACATATTATCCGGTGGTCCCAGAGCCCCTTGGCTGCCGATGCATAATAATGTGTTGGGTGAACCAATCTGCTGGTTATTCCAGCTCTCAGACTGCCTCAAAGCTGTGGTGTGTCACTTCCCTGGGTGTAACTATTCTACATGAAACAATGGTCTGGATGTTATGTTGCTCTGGATACCACCTAATCACCCAGTGGCACTGATGGTAATAAAATTCTCAAAAAGAAGGTATAATCCCCTTGGTCATGTTCTTCCAAAGTGCACATAATGGGATTCAATCAGAACAATCAAAAAGAAACTTTTAAAATAGCCTATCACTGAAAAATTAACTGCATAAATTTGATGAAGCCGAAAATTTTTGGAAAGCAGACATTCCCAATACAAATGGCTCTAGGGGCAAGATGATAAAATCAGGGCGGACAATGGGCTAGGTCAGTGGTCGGCAAACTGCGGCTCACGAGCCACATGCAGCTCTTTGGCCCCTTGAGTGTGGCTCTTCCACAAAATACTGACTTCTGCGCATGGGCCACGAAGTTTCAATCGCACTGTACATGCGCACCCACATGTGGTATTTTGTGGAAGGCCACACTCAAGGGGCCAAAGAGCCGCATGTGACTTGCGAGCCGCAGTTTGCCGACCACGGGGCTAGGTGAATAGTAGGGAGAGGTGGGGACTGTGACAAACTACAGAGGCATGTCCTCCCTAAAGAGGAGAGTAGTGACTCAGCTCCAATGGTGTGGCCATGTAAAAATGCAGCTCTAGGGTTGCCTGATTTTCTGAGATTTTAAGAAATGCAAGAAACCTAGACTTGTTTTTAATGTACAATGTCCCACTTTACAAAACATTTGGGCCAAAGAGATACATCCATGAGCTACATTTGGCCTGTGGCTGTCACTCTGTAACCTCTGCCCCGAAGCCAGATTTGCAGAACTGAGATGGATGGGCTTCAGCACCATCAAACTGATACTGCAAGGTTCAATCTGCTAAACCAAAGGATGACCATTCACCTCCATGAAACCTGGATCAGTCTGCATTTCAAGTTTGAAAGATCATTTCTTTCTTCCCTAGCCTGCTCTTAGCTGCTTCTCCCAATAGAGAAAGTAGTTTTCTACCCTAACCCAAAAACAAAGCCAATACTTAGTGTATGGTGATGGTGCAGGGGATCCTACAGTCCAGCTAGTCATCCTTTGTACAGTCTGCTCAGGTAGGGGGATCCAGGCCCGGGATCCCCTGGGTGGCTGCAGAGGAGACAGGCTGTGAGGAATTGTATTGGCAGCATCTGTCAGGAGGGTCAGATCCTCCCAGGCGTGTGGGCACCTTGCAGACAGCTAAGTGGAAACATTGCCAAAACCACTGGTCACTTGATTTGATTCTGTCCAACTGATTATTGTAATTGGATGACAGATTGATATTTCCCTCTCTTTTTCAACTGGTGTTGAAGGGTGAGCGGATCTGGCTCATGACTCACTCTTCTGGGTAGTTACCTAATGGGGCAGATTATCTCCTTTCACAGGCAGAACTGTGGCTGCCTTTTGGCTGCCTGAAGAGTAAGCTAGGTCCAACTGTAGTCAAATGCCAGGAAATTTCAGAACTTCCTTGCATTTCATATTGCATTGTCTACAAAGGTCTTTGAAATGTTCCTTGCTCTAATACTCAGAGGGGATACATAGTTGAAGAATAAAATAAAACAGAAGCAACTATAATAGGGAAAAAAAGGAAGGAAAAAAAAACAAGGAAAGATACTCAGTGCAAAATGACAGGACTTCTCATTGTAGCAAATAATTGGGAATAGGAAACTAGTTTGGTTTTAATGGAGCTGCTATACTGAAGTTCTTTAAAATATGAGCTGTAGATTCAGAATTTTGTAATGCTGTGGATGGAGCCCTCTTCTGGAGAAATTTTTCAACAGATATTAAAACAAGATAAAAACACTCAGAGATAGACACTCACACACACACAGGAAGGAAAAAAAACAAGGAAAGATACTCCGTGCAAAAGGACAGGACTTCTCATTGTAGCAAATAATTGAAACTAGGAAACTAGTTTGGTTTTAATGGAGCTGCTATACTGAAGTTCTTTAAAATATGAGCTGTAGATTCAGAATTTTGTAATGCTGTGGATGGAGCCCTCTTCTGGAGAAATTTTTCAACAGATATTAAAACAAGATAAAAACACTCAGAGATAGACACTCACACACACACATAGTCACATACAGAGAGAAAGATAATTAGGACATATTATTGGCTATTTAGATATGTCATTCATATATGAATTGAATCCATAGTGGTTTTTTCTCTCCTTTTCCTTACTTCCCACTAAATAGAAATTAGCTATACTCCTCAAAGAACTATTTTTTTTTGCTTTGTTTTGTTGTTTTGTTTTTGTTTTTTTTTGAAAGGAGGGAAAGAAAGAGGGATATCCTCAAGAGTCTAGCTGAACTTTTACCTAAACAGTGAACTTCAGACTGAGACGCCATGTACACATCTAAATGCTGGTACTTACAGATAATGCAGTTATTGGGTACATTGGTTTGTTCAGCAGTTTTAACACATACAGAATACTTCTAGAAATAGATTTTGTTTAATGGAAAACCCAAGGGCTAAAAATTTAAAAAAGGGGAGAAGGGGGGAGACAGAGTAGGAGAGATTAGCTAAAATGACTATTGAGGCTTTTAATACAGACTATGGCATTACATAAATTCCAGATCACATATTCAGCCTTGCAGTTTATTAAATGTCTTTGGGGACTTGCTAAAAAATTTGTTCAGACACATTAACTCTACCACTTTAATTCCTTTCACCATGTATATCTCTGTTTCCCCAGGGCTATTAAAGTCTCATAGGCTGCTACATGCTGAACCCTTCTCAGGGCAGGAGTACTCTCTGCAACTCTCAATCTTTTATCCTCATCAAAATGATTCTGCAAAAAAACACTGCCCTTAGAATATAATATAGGAAGTTGAAGGGGCACTAGAAGACATTGATTCTCAAAATCCTAAAAGCCAAGATTCTGATTCCAAGAAAGGACTTCCCATTTTAAAATCAGCACCTCAGAATTCTGTGGAACATTTGTAGTCACTCCTAAGTGACTGCTCTCCAACCTGAACCACTCCCTAAAATCCTAATTCTTGGAGGATTACTCATTTATTGTTAGAACTTTTGGCTAGTTGTGATACCCAAATATGGGAGGGGGAATCATATTTACAGTGGAATTTCTAGCTCATGCTGCTCTTTTTTAAAATTATTTATTATAGCCAAATTCCAGAGGCCACTTCTGGGACAATCTTTCTCAAAACACCCAGGGGAAAAGAGAGCTGATTGTCCTTAACTTTGCCAGTTCCCAGCCATTGTTGGTTAGAATTCCTCTCCCTGCCCCTCCCGCCCCCCCAAATGCCTAAAAGAGCAACCTAGCCAATAAACTTACAGAGACTGATATCTTCCAAAGCTGGACCCAGCATCTTACCACTGAGGTGGAAAAACACACACATAGTTGCCTGAACACCATGAGGGCTGAGTGACTAATTTGCTTTATTACATTGTTTTTCCCTTTCTTCTGTTTTTTCTCTGCCTCAGGAAAGTTTTGTTTTTTTTCTTGTTGACTCAAAGGCCCCAAGACTTTCCCCACTTTCCCCACCATGGCCCTCAAGAGCTCTGCACTCAAGCCTCTTGCTGGGTAACTGGATTGCGCCAGCATGATTTCTCTGCAAGGTGCTACTGCTACCAGGATATCAATTACTGACCTAATGTGGACATTTGCTCTGGTTATGCATAATAATCTAAAAGAGAAATATGCTTCTCAGGGTAGGCAATTTAATTCATTTTAAAGGAACGGAGTGAACTGTGAGTCTTCAGAACCCACCTGTGCTAGCTGGGCCTTGGCTGAGGAGACACACCAGTTGCTTTGCAAAAGGCATCATGTGAGAAGCCCCCAGTGCATAAGGATTGCTGGGTGCTGTGGTCTGTCTTGTTCAAAAGGAGGCAGTGTGAGAAGCCCCCAGTGCTGGGTGCTGTGGTCTGTCTTGTTCAAAAGGAGGCATAACTTTGGGCAAGCCCTGGAATCCAAACTGAGGGCAAAGCATGCCCACAGAGACTGTGAAGTCCTAGGTAAGGTAGTGGTAAGTGCTCCCAGACACCGACAGCTTCCTGTGAGCCAGGCCTCATGGTAATTGCGTTACCTGGGACATCCTTTTCAATGCAATACAATCTGCCTAGCAAGCCTATGAAGGTGATAAGATTATTTTACAGTGGAGAATCTGGAAGCTCGGAGAGATTAAGCAACTTGCCCAGAGTGGTTCCACTAGCATATGGCAGAGCAGATCTGTCTGAATCAGAAGCATTCTCTGCACTACCCTGCTGAATTGGGATTGCGTATCCCTACATACAGCCTCGGGAATAATTAGTCCAGAAAGTCTGGAAACCTGGCTCATAGACAGGCATAGGATTTGTGGCAGGACTTAAGGCTACAGAAACCCTAAGAGAATCAACCAGCAAACCTTGGTAGAAGAGGAGTACAACTGAGTAAGGGAGTATGAGTGGGGGAAGGAGGCTCCAAGTACTATCACACACTGCCACCCCCACTCTGAGTGCTCTCCATGGGACATGGGTCAAATTCCAAAGTCAACACTAGCTTGGACCCAGCAGTGGTCTCCCCTTAGAAGGCTGTACTGCATCTCCTCACCCTAACCTGCCCCTGCCTGGGACCCTAGCTGCTCACTCTCCCTCTCACCTACATACTCATACATGTGCCTCTTCCCCTGGCACCCAGGAATCCTGGCCAGAAACTCAACACCCATTTCTAGCACCCCAAGGCACTCCTTGTCTCCTTCCCTCCTCTTCTAGGCTGCCAGGGAGACCTAGGGGACTGGTCCCTGAGCAGTGCTGGGCGTGCCCCTTAGCCTCCAGCACCTCGGCGTACTGCTTTCCTACACACAAACTTCCAGAGATCTCTCAGATACATAGGTGGTTGCTGGAGGACCGTGTCTCCATCGTCCCCTTTTAGGAATCTCAGGGCGCTTCCCTCACAGCGCAGCGCTCCCCTCCTTCCCTCCGAGGGTTAACAGGCAGCTGCGGCCCGGTGGGCAAGGCTTGAACTTTTCTCTGTGTTCCGCGCCCGCCTGCCTGCCCGCCCAAGAAAGCAGCAGAGGCGGCAACCAAGGCTCAGGGCTGAAGCTTCAGTTAGCTGGACAAATGGGGTGTAGCGTAGGGGGTTGGGGCCTGTGCCCTGAGAGGGGACACACTCCGGTCTTTCCGGGCCTGAGGTTGGGGAAGGAAAGGACCCCCAAGCAGGAGCAACTGCCACAGGCGCCTTTGAGCGACAGCAGCAGACGCTGCTGCGCAAGGCTAGCCCAAGGCACCTTCCAGCGCGCACCGCCGGGCTGGGTGAAGGGGCCCGGGTGCCCCAGGAAGTCAGCAATGCCAGGCCATCCTCTCCAGCCGCAGAGCAGCCCACAATCCCGACACAAGCGGCGCTTCCCTGATCCGCGCTGAGCTTGGTAAAATAACGACTCCTTGGAGTCGTTTCCAACTGAGTCTTTCTCCAATACACGAGCCTCCGGGAGAAGGCGAATCAAAGTTACGCCACTTGATGTAGGCGAGAATGTCGCCCCGGCTGGCAAAATAAAGGACTCAGGACTCCGGAGCTCTCTCCTTCTCCCCTTCACGCGAGCGAGCGCGCACACGTACACAACACACACACACACACACACACACACACACACACACACACACACGGCGGAGTGGGTAACCGGGACGCCCTACGATCTCTGGGGCTGGGAAGAATGACCTCCCTTCCAAGCCCAGGGCTGTCTTTGCCAGGGCTCCAGGAGTCCCCTAGCGCCCCGAAAGCCCCCTCACTCTGCCGGCATCAAGCAATCGGAATGCAGATCCAGGGCGCAGGGCGCGCCCCCGCAGCCCCTCTTCCCTACCTGGGACAGGAGAATACACAAGGCAAGCGGAGTTCTCGGCTGCATTTTGCCCGACTAGAAGAGCCCGGCGGCGTTTTCATTCATGCACGAGGCTGCACTGAGCATATTTTCCGTGGGAGCCAGGCTTTGAGGAGAGGCTCTGCCTCGCCAGCCAGCCAACTTCCCAAATAGATCAGCGGCAGCATCACGAAAGCATTGGGTAGAGGCTGATGACCAGGACCAATGGCTTTACAAGACGGATTCCTTCATAAAGCTCCCTCGTTTTGCATGGCAGATACCGGGCGAGCACCTCGCGCAAAGCGAGACCCTCAAAGGAGGCAGCCCATTTGCTTTTTTGGACTGTTGGGGCCCAGCCTCACAAATCACGCTGGGCATCGCCAGCAGATTCCACTTATGAAGAGAATGGAATTGCACCCGGGACTGGCGGCCACTTACAGCTCAGTGCAAAAAGATTCTCTTTATTAAAATGTTAATAAGATCCACTTTATTTCCAATAAATCAAATAAAATTACCCCAACAGTTCCAGCCCTTTCTACGCCTGGAAAGACCTGGCAATGGATTTTCTTTTTTCTTTTCTTTTTCTTTCTTTTTTTCCCCATGTGGTCCAAGTCATGATGGTGTTTGGTGTTTCCCTGCCATCACACAAATCACAAAGAGGACAGATCAATTCTAGCTTGCAGAAAAAAATCCATCAAGGGGCAATAGACTTTATTAACTGCTCAGATGAGAATCTGACTGGCCACCTACTCCACAAACATTCATCTGGCTCCAAAGTTGGGACCATGATGTGAGGAAACTTTTTTATTTTCTATATGGATATAATCTTTTGGAAGCTCCTAGCTATTCCCCCAAAACTCAGAACAGTAGTAGCCATGTCTCAGGGGATTTTATAAATGGAGTCGTATGGAAATGAGGGTAAGAGGGATATCTAGGTTTGTCTTTCCCAGTAGGAATCTAAGAATATGCAATAAAGACCTTACATTGTCATTTCCATGCAGCCTCCTAAAAAGGATTTAATGTGTTCTATAATACAGGATATTTGTGCAATAGAATTTATGCAACCAATATAAAAAATCTGGGCCAGAAGGAAAGAAATCAGAAAACTGAAATGCTAAACCCAAACTCTAATAAATTTGCTCTGATTTAGATCTGAGCTTCCTGGCGGCTAAAGCAATAAGAGAAATATATAAGCTACATTGTTCTTATTATACAAATATATTCTGACATAATTTCCCTTAATGCCAAATAATGGAATAAGTGTATTATGTGTTATCTAGTCTAGCAGGACACTACCTAATGATCCAGGGGATGGGGCTATATTCCTAGCATCTAGCACAGGGCCTGGAACATGGAGACCACCATTAGTTTGTGTGAAAGAGATGTCTAAACTTAATCAAGAAGTAGTGAGTGTGGGGTGGAACAAAGATTTTTAGAGCCACATTGCCTAAGCTTAACCTGTAGTTATACCACTGACTAATAAGTTACTCATACTGTCTCTGCGTCTGTCCAATGGTTAAATAAACATATACATTATACTGAACTCATAAGGATGTGATGAGGATTAAATAACAAAATAACCACTCAACAGATGTAAACTGATGCACCTTAAAAAAATTATTTCATTGTCAGCTGTTCTATCACAAGGTCATCTCATGTGGCCCAAGGTCATTAATGAAGATGCAATGCCATCTGACCACCTAGCTGCTTTAGCCAGTGCCAGCCCAACAGATGGCAATGTTGGCCAAACAGCTCCCAGAAGAGCCCAGGAAAGGTGAATACTTATGCTTCTTCCAGCTTTCCACTGTCCTCTTTTCAAGGTAGCATTGCCCCTGAGCCTCTAAGAAGTGCAGTCACAGTGTTTGATAGATGTTGCACTTGTCTCAGATTAGAACCCATGTGTGTGGAGACCCATCCCCACATTGCTCACCAGTAAGAATAAAACAAGGTTCTTTGGAGTCAGACCTGCTTCAAATCAAGGCATCGTGAAATATCCTGAGTTTTCTCCATTCCAGGGCAGAATCGGGGGCCAGCTGAGCCAAGCCCATAGGTTCAGCAGGCACAAAGACAGAGAGAGCAGAGGGCAGCTTGGCAGATGATAAACCATGATAAGGGGTAATGGTGGCAGTAAGATGATGTTCCAGTTACATTTCCACAAGCAGACACTCAGTCAGGAAGCGCTACTAAGAGTAGGGTGTTTCCAAGGATGCACGTGTACAAAGTAAAAAGCAGTATTATTGATTTTATAGTTTTTCTGGACCTTTCTATGGTCTCCTTATTTCATCATTTTTACTGCTGCTCACCAACTAGGTCCAGTTTTTCCCACTTCCTGGCACAGGGAAGGGTTGCACTTGCCGCCCCCTTGTGGTTAGCGTGGGGAAGTGTGACTAGTTCTAGCCAATAAGCTGTGAGCAAAAGCGACAGGTGTCACTTCAAGGCTGAAGTATTTAATCACCGGTGTGAGACAGACTAGTTTCCCTGGAATAGGTGCTGAGATGGAGCTTATTGGGGAGTGTTCTCGGGAGCAACAGCTGCAGGAGTGGGAGAAACAAATTGGCAGAGGTAGAAGGTGAACACAGCTGTCCTTGCAGTAGAGGACCGGGCCAATCCCAGGGGAGCTCTGGGGCTGGAGTGGTCCTTCAGAGATGACCCTAATAGAGTCATCTCTGAAGAACCTTTGTGTTCCCAGGCGCCAGCTGCTCCCTAAAGGAGGATAATAATCTTGGTGAGGTTGTTTCAGCTTCATCAATGTACTGAATTAAGGTGCTGACCCACAACAGGTAACTGCAGGCTGTGATTCCTAGGCTGCAGATGAACTTGTGCATCTGAGGGCACCAGTGAAGATAGCTACAGATTTGCCTGGCCAAAATTCTGCTGAGTCTGTCTCCAGCCAGGAACTTGCAGGCATTCCCCAAGGTCCTGGGCTTTTGTCCTGAGCTATTCTACTGGCAGGCAGAGTGGCTCCAGCCAACCTCAACTGATTCCAGGTGGATGTGCCCAAAGGGCCAGTCTCCATCCCTTCCTACTTCAGTAGGGGAGGTGTTGGGAGTTGTAATAAGTTACAAATGTAACTTTCAGAGTCTTCTTAGGCATTGAGGCTCATTTCTAGAAACCATAGAGGTTAGGAAGTTGGAAAGAAATTTGTCCAAAAAATGACACCTGAATTGGGATCTCTGGACTTCACTTATATTGGGCAAGTAGCTTTTACTCCCCAACCTTAGTTTCTTCATCCATACAATAGAAATAACAACATAGCAACATTCCAATGATTATTGTAAAAAAAATGATGTTACTTTTCCCCTCTACCTCTTACTCCACTCTACTCTCACAGAATGTACATTTAACCAAAAATATCATGTTTTGTTTAACAAAAATAGAAGAAAAGTCATTTTATTCCAGTGATAACAGGTTTCTGAAGAAGAAATCCATTTGTTTGTTTTGCTGTGTTCTCCCTTCAGCTTCCTAATGAGGGGTTTTTGGCTGATTGATTGATGGTGGCAACAAAATACTGAAGCTAAAATCCACCTCCCAACTACCCCTGCTCTACCTCCCCCACTACAGCCCTCCAAGAGCCCCAGCAGCTTTTGCAGCTGTGGGTTACCCAGAAGCCATGTCTGTGTTCAGACACATTCCAGGTCCACATTCCTTTTCAAAGCACATCAGCCTGGCTGTGGAGCTGGTGGAACCATCACCCAACAGTCTGCAGCTCTTTGGTGAGGTTCCAGGGATTGAGACTTTCCTCTCATTGACTGATGTGGATGAAGACATGATTTCTGAGTGTGTGGAGGTGGCTGTGTGGGTGTGTGCAGTGCTTGTGTGTCATCTATACAGGCACATGAATGTGCGTGTGTGGAAAGGAGCAACTGGGATATCATCCCACAGAGATAATTTAGTCAAATCGTGGTACCCTTTAAATTTGCTGCTGTGATCAGGCATTTGAATAGAATAGTGATAAACTGGACAGATGTCCTTATGAGACTCAATAGTTATCAGGTGTGCAGGGGCACTTGATACTTGGAGAGCAGGGAGGGAAGTCCATCCCATACAGCATTATAGCATAACATAATGCTGAAGCTACCCCCCCTCAATGTCTATAGCCTGCTAAAAACACCCAAGGTTATGACAATACACCATCCCATAATACCTGGCTACCAAAAGTTGCATCCTTGATCTGCTTGAGCCATGAACCTGCCTTATGTTTCTTCATTGCCCTTTCTGTTATTTGGCCTTATACCATAAGTGGTTACTTGCATTATTGTCTCAATTCTTTACTCCAACCTGCATCTACACCTTTTACCCCTTGACCTTGGGTTTGGCCATATGAACTTGGTGTGGCCAATGGAATGAGGCAAAAGTGATAAAGTGCCAGTTAAAAGCCAAGGCTCCAAGGGGTCCTGTGCATTTCAGCTTCCTCTCACTAGGTTCTCTACCAATGCCTCAAAAAAACATTCATGGACTAGCTCACTGGTCGTAGGAGGGCAGACGAGCACCTCCATGGACCCAGAGAAACTTGAGCAAAGCCAACAGAGCTTTGATACATAACAAACCATCCAGATCAGCTGACTCACAGGTATGTGAGCTAAAAATAAATGATTGTTCTAAATTTGGGGGGTGGTTTGTTATGTATCAATAGCTAACCAATAATTACACTTTTGGTTTGTTGTCTATCTCTCCTACATCTGTCTTTTTGAAGCTGTGTGCTTAGCTTCTAGAACAGTATCTGGCATACAGGAGGTGCTCAAAGGATTTTTGTTGTAAAGATAAATGGCTTCTGTATTGAACAATGCATGATGCTGATATGAACCCCCCCTACATGTACAGCCCTACCAGAATATATCCTGATGGTGACAGTTCAGTCCTCCCACCTGGAAAGCATTCTGTAACCTTGACACTCTGCACTCACATGTAGCCATCTAGGTCAGCCTACGACAAGGCAAGGCCTTCTTACAATAGTCTCAACCAGGTTAGACATAGTAAGGAACATTCCACAGAGGCTAGTGTGAGCATGTAGGTGCTTGGAGATCTTCATTGAAGGACCCTTGGGATGTGACATCTTTCTGAATTTCCTTAATTTATAAAAAGTCCAGACATATAAGACTAAGGCAGAAAGTGCTCCTTTGACTTTTGAGATACTGCACTAACATAGGGTCCTCTGTGAATATGTTTAATACAATCGTGACTTCCACACTAGCATGTAAATAAAGCCTGTAGTGACTTTTTTGCCACCTAAATTCAACTTGCCTAATTGTCTTTAAAGGTTTCAGTCCCCTTAAGTCGCAAATTTGGGCATTCAGACACCAATTTTATCCTATAAACTAGAAGCCATTAAGAGCCCCCTCTAGGTGTCTCCCTTACCCAAAATTAGTTACTGGGGTTATTTCTCAGCATCAGTTTCTCATAGTGTGACCCCTAGAACACATCAGCATCACCTCTGAACTTGTTGGAAATAAAAATTCACCCAATAGTCCTCTCCTTCCACCCACATAATCCAATATGGCTGTCTCCTAGAAAATCCTTAGGCTCCTTTATGAATATTTACTGCAAAGTTACTGAAGCTGTCTCTGGCTGCTTTTCTCATGCCAGCATAATTGTGAGGCCATCGCTTAGCAATTACTTGGGAAATTTATTTACAATGCAAGGCAGATCCATGAATGTTTGTAGTGGATAAATTTACTTACAATGTAATCCAAATCTGCCAATACCTCTAGTAGATAAAACTGTGCTGCTCCTATAAAAAGCAACCCACCCGGTTAATAATTTCTGTGGTCTTTTATGAATAGACCAAGGTCAGGTCCACCATAATGAGTTGGGGAAAGTTAATCTGTGGAAGCAAGTTAAGCACAGAAAACTACATTTTAATGATTCTGAATGTGTGACAGCATGTCTGGATTTAACCAAATGAGCACCAGAAAAGGCAAATCCAAGACTCTTTTGTTCCTTAAGCTGAGCTTTTTATTGAGTTAAAATGGTTGGTGTGCAATTTCCATGAGGTCAGGGAGGATGTCTGTCTTTCTCTCCCTTGAATACTCCTTGCCCCCACATTGCCTGTCACTGAGTGGACATTTGGTAGATGTGAGCAGGATGCATCAATAAAAGAGTACAGATGCATAGGAGAGGTCCTGCCTAGCCCTGTAGGTCTTTTTGTCATACTTATACTGCAGCAAAACAAACTATCAAATAATATACCTCTAGTATCAGCATCTCCTAGAGCAGTGTTTTTCAAACTGTTGTCATATGTGTCCCCACCCAGTGGCAATACTCCACATGCAAATGTTAACTGTTTATACTACTCCTATTTCTATTGTATAAAACTCAAAAGCAAATATGCATTGAATAAAAAAATTCTCTTAGCACATGAGAGAAAAGGAAAACTCACCACAGTCCAGGAAGCCTTAAAGAGCTGTCTCCTGCCTCCCTCTCCAAATCCATTCCATTTCCACTCTCCCCTCTGCTCATTGTGCCCCGCTCTACTCTCAATCGTGAGACGTGCCAAGCTCTTCCCTATCCCAGTGCCTTTGCACACTCCAGTCACTCTTTAGGAAATGTTCTTTCCTCCCCTTCCAGGTCATTCTCAGACTCCCAGAAACTGTTTATATGCCACTTCTTTAGCGAAAGAGCCATCTCTCACTAGCTCGTCCTTCATTCGCTTCTTTCCTTATTTGTTTCCTCCATTGCATTTTCTATCATGTGTCACTATTTTATTTATTGTTTGCTTCTCTCTGTGTTGGTTTTCCTTCCTAGAATATGAGTTTCATGATGCCAATTATATGTCTGTTTATCGGTCATTGCACTCCAGGACCTAGAAGCATGCCTGGTCCATGACAGACACTTGATAGCCTTTTTTATGTTTATTTTAATAAATGAACAAACAGATGATCTTATAGCCAAGGAGAATATATGGATGGGTGGTTCTCTAGATGCCTTCATCTCATCAGGAATACCAAGTAGTGACTGATGGCTGATGACTGCAGGAATCTGCCAGGGAACCACTATACAAAAATATGGCCAAGACAAAGTATGTGCATACTTCAAGCCTTATCTTGCATAAAACGTAAGATTAAGGGTACAGGGGCTCTGTTGGTGGGCTAAGTAAACTACACTCCATTCTCTTTGCCAAGATCAAGCTCATATGGGGTATGGGGAATAACAGGTGAACTGAGGAACCAGTTTTCCCAAGGTGAATCAGGAGAAGCTGAGGTGAGCTGGGGCACACCTAAAAAAGACATGGTAGAGTATTTTTAACATCATTTTCTCTTACTTAACAGGTCTGGAATTCATCTAAAGCAGCGGTTCTCAACCTGTGGGTTGCGACCCCTTTGGGGGTTGAACGACCCTTTCACAGGGGTCGCCTAAGACCATCGGAAAACACATATATAATTACATATTGTTTTTGTGATTAATCACTATGCTTTAATTATGTTCAATTTGTAACAATGAAATTAGGGGTCACCACAACATGAGGAAGGGTCACGGTATTAGGAAGGTTGAGAACCACTGGTCTAAAGCCTTTTCAAAGTGCCAGGTTCTTATTCATGTAATGAATCTATTGATTTACTTTTTGATGAGACAGGTCTCGGCATTTTCTCAGATGCTCATGGCCCAGTTATTATTCTTTTGCGGGGGGGGGGAGGTAAATAGTTGTTTATTTTAGGACTTACCTACTTTATTGCTCTCAGCTAACATGCCCTCCATGTCTGTATATCACCCCTCTCTTAACAAAGAAAGTAGAACAGGACAACTATTCATTCATTCATTTAGCAATTGTTTTGATATGAAGCAGAAAGATATTATAAAAAAGAAGCATTTTTCTGTAATCAAGCCAAGCACACATAGGACTTCAAATTAACATCTATGCATTGATCTCTAGATTGCCAGCCCAATTTCTATATTGTTGCCAGAGCAATTTTTAATTCAAGCAATAAGTATCAAGTATCTATTATGATCTAGGCATTATTTTACTCAATAATGAATAAAAGCAACTTTGTTCCTGGCCTTTGTTCCTGTATCTGTCCTTGGTATATACATAAAAACTTCAATGTCTCCCATTGCCTTGAAGTTAAAAGTCCAAATCCCTAACTTGGTATTCAGTGCCATACATAAAGATTCTACACGACTGTTCTGCTTTATCTTCCCCAACAAGGCTTAAATACCAGCCATATAGAACATTCTATCATTTCATCCACCTCAAATAGGACTTCAAATTAACATCTAATTCACTACACAGGATCTTTGTACATGCTACTTTCTAGGATTTCTCTTGTGCAGGCCAAAGTCAACTTGGTAGGCCGTAGTTCAGCATTAGGGACCAACCACCTCAAATGCCACTTCCTCTAGGAAGTCTCCCCTGATATACCCCATACTGGGTTAATTTCACTTAGAACATGTCAGTATTCATTTATTGGAGTCCCTTGGCATCATTGGCTTGAGGTAAGGAACCAAGTCTTATTCTCATATACCTCCTCAGTGATCCCAGTGCCAAGCACACATAGGATTTCAAATTAACATCTATGCATTGATACATGCACACATGATAAATAACCATGAGGGCTATGAGGTTTATTAAGTACCAAGCATTTTTCCAAGTACTTTACACTCAGGATTTTCTCATAGAATCCTAATCAGCAATACATAAAATATGAGTATTGCCTTTTACTGGTGACCAATGATAGGCAAACCTACCCTGGGTTGAATGGGGAGAAAGCATTGATCTGGTAGTCTAAGCATCTGAGTCCTATGTGAGTTTCCATGGCCTATTTGTGCCATAGTGGAGAACAGATCAATATTCTCAAAGCCTTGGTTTCCTTTCCTGTTAATAAGCACAGCCTTTGGAATCAGACAGTCTAGGTTTAAGTTCCACTCTGTCACTTACGAGAAAAGGAATAATGCAAGCTTGAAGGATGGGGTATGCCATAGAAAGAAATAATGTAACTAACAGGTAACATAACTGGGCACTTACCCTGGGTATCTTACACCTGCTAGGCTCTTCAATCCTCAGAAAGTGGATATCACTATTATTATTATAAAATACCATCACTATGCTCATGATATCTGCAAGGATGGGTGGGCAGCACATTATCACTCAGTGCTAATCAAGAACACAGAGTTCATAGGATAGTAACCCATTCATTTTTTTCATTTATTCCTTCAGTCACTCAATCATTAAGAAGCACTGATTGTGCCTGTTTCCTGTGTCAAGCAAGCACTGTTCCAGAAAATAATGCTGAATATACAATAGTGAACAAAACAGATGAAAATCCCAGACTTCAAGGAACTTGAGTAGTCGTGGGTTGGGGGAGGGGATAAACAACATTAAAAATGTAAGATAAGATTAAATGGTAGCAAGTGATCTGGTAAAATACAGTCAGAAAGGGGAGAGAGAGCATGGAAGACACTGAGAATTCCATACTAACGTTTATTTCATGATTACTCTGAGCTAGCCGTCATTCTAGGCCAGTGGTTGTCAACCTTCTGGCCCTTTAAATACAGTTCCTCATGTTGTGACCCAACCATAAAATTATTTTCGTTGCTACTTCATAACTGTAATGTTGCTACTGCTATGAATCGTAGTGTAAATATCTGATATGCAGGATGGTCTTAGGCGACCCCTGTGAAAGGGTCGTTCAACCGCCAAAGCTACTGCTATTCGTAGTGTAAATATCTGATATGCAGGATGGTCTTAGGCGACCCCTGTGAAAGGATCGTTCGACTGCCAAAGGAGTCGCAACCCACAGGTTGAGAACCGCTGTTCTAGGCATTGTCCACATATGCACTCATTGAACCCTTCCAGCCACCCTCAGAGGTAAGTCCTGTTATTAGGATCTTGTTACAGATGAGACAATGAGGTTAGATGCCTGGTACAGGGTCCTATAGCGAACAAGGGGCGGAGCCAGGACCTGAACCCAACCAGTTTGGTTCCTGAAGTCATTCCCTTAGCCAACAAAGGTATGCAGTAGCCTCAGTACAGGAGAGCTTAGCTGGTCAGACTCCTTTCAATGCATGCTTGGAAGCCCCCTTCTTTTGTTTATGCTCCCTTCTTCCTCTGCCTTCCCCCTGTTTCTTCCTCCCAGGTTTCCAGCTTCATTTAGCTATTCAAGGCCCGTGAGTCCCATCCTCCTCACACTGCAGAGCTGCCCTGCCCTGCAATCTTCATGTTCAGAGTGGGACACCTGCAAACCAACACTGTCCTCTGGCAGCTGTTGACCCTTGCCATGCCTTAACGGGATGGGGTGCTAGACTAAAAGTCCCTTCTCCACAGGACTGAGAATGAGGGTGAATGAAGAGGGTTAGAGTGACAGAAAATCCTATTCTGACATCATCTCCATTTTTCAAATGAAAAAAAAAAATCTTACTGTAGAAATAACCAAAGGAGCTAAGCTAAAGTTTGAATTCAGGGCTATTTGTACCCCAAGCTCTTAACCACTAGACCTTAATTTTAAAGAGCAGTTCTGTGCCAGGCAGAAAATAGGTATTTAATTAGAAACTGGCTTGAAGAATGAAGGGACAGATGGATTAGTGAATGAAATGCTCAAAGAAATGGGCAGATGTGCATAGGCACAAGAGCCAAATAAAATAATAAAGGCACCATGTGCATGAGAGAGCAACAAGGACCAGCACAATCTGTTTGATAAGGAGCTTTGGAAAAGCCCAGAACCAAACAGTCTTCACAAATACTGTTGCAAATACAAGTTTGCAATCTTGAAGTCGGGCAGACTTAGCCTGGCTTTTCAACTACAGTTTTGTAAGGTTTCTTGTAGGCTTTTTCTTTTTCTAGACAAGGACAAGTATGCTTAGGGAATAACTGGGGGAGAGGGGCACCTGATCAAGCTGAGAACAGCGCCTGGGGAAGGAAGATTGCACTCTTGGGAGAGGCAGAAATGCAAAGGTGACAGAGAGGGAATTGTGCCGCTAATCCCTCACACCGTGACTTTACCAGCTTCTAATCGCCTAATAGCAGGGCACATAATTGGCAGAAAAGATTGCCCTGCCCTTTTCACATGTGTCTGCAATTACTTTTCAAACTGGGGCGATAAGTGGTATGATTGCTTTCCTTCTTCGCCCCTGGGAGGCAGGGGGCCTTTCTCCTGCAGCTGTGATCAGCTCTGTGGGTCACAAGCGGAAGAGCCCCCTGCACCCCCACAAACTGCATCTTCCATCACTGAGGACTAAATCCCCAACTCCTTGCTAAGGTCTGACTTCATCTTCTCCCTCCTTTGCACACTGCTTCAAACCTGCCTCTTAGCTCTGCTCCATCATCCCAGACTTGTTCTTGTCCTAATTTTGTTTGCCACACCCTGTACCCATATCTTCTCATACCTTCTTGAGGTCTTGGCTCACATGTCACTCCTCAAAAAAGCCTCCCATGAACACCCTTTCTTAAAATATCTCTCTTCTATTCCCTAGCCCCGAGTCACACCTCGTGTTCCTCTGTTTAACTTTCTGTATATCACACACCACAGTATGATGCCATGTCTTACTTGTGTCTGCTTACTGAGATGGAAATTCTATGAGGAAGGACTTTGTCTTGATCATCACTGCATCCTCAGTGCCCAAAAGGAAGTCTGCAATCGTGTGAACATGCAACAAATCTAGTGAAATGACTGGTTTGCCAACTGAACCACACATGGACAGACAGTGGATCCAACACTGCAAATGCTCCATGTCTACGCAGTGGCTGTGTGCTTTATGAGCGCGATGAAATGATTTGGAGTGAAAGTTGAGAGTATGCACTCTGACCCATGGGGCCTGGCTGTACACCCCATTTCTGTCCATTAGAAACTATGTCCCGGGGCCTCTCCTGTACCAACCTGAGCCAATTTCATCAGCAGCAAATTGGGGATGAGAATAGTAGCTCTCTCACTCAATTATTGCTTGAATTAAAGGAGACAATGCTTGCACAGAACATTATCCTGTACCTGGCACATAAAGGGCTATAGCTATTCAATAAATATAACAGATCCTGGGGTGTCTGCTCAGACTAAGAGGAGGAAAAGAAATGGGGATACATGTATGACTTGAGCATTGCTACATAGCTGGTATCCTGCTAGGTAATTTTACCTGCATAAACTTATTCCCCACAGCAATCTTCTGAAACAGGCATGAATATCCATGATTTCTAGATGAGGAAACACAGGCACCTTGAAAGGAAATGACTTTCCCAGCATCCCCCAGTTTCTAAGTGACAGATTCTGACCTCAAAGCCAGGTTCTCTGCTTTTTCATCATGCCAGATTGCTCCTCTCGAAAATGAAAACAGATCACAGAAAACAAGCAGCACATGGACACAAGCAGCCTGGAGCATGGAGAATTTCGTGTAAGACTCGATTTAAATTATCCCAAGTTCTTTCCTATGGCAGCTCCAATGGAGAAGGACAACCTTGGATAGGGTTGCCAGATAAAATACAGATTCCCAGTTAAATTTGCATTTCATATAAACTACTAGAGGCCTGGTGCATTAAATTCATGCACGGGGCAGGAGTGTGTGTCCCTCAGCCCAGCCTGCACCCTCTCCAATCTGGGACCCCTCGAGGGATGTCTGATTGACTGTTCAGGCCCGATCAGAGTGGGCAATCCTAGTAGGATCCTGAATCCTAGTTCAGGATCGGGCCTGAACAGGCAGTCGGACATCCCTCTCACAATCCAGGACTGCTGGCTCCCAACCGCTCACCTGCCTGCCAGCCTGATTGCCCCTAACCACTCCCCTGCCAGCCTGATCAATGCCTAACTGCTCCCCTGCCTGCCCAATTGCCCCTAACTTCCCTCCCTGCTGGCACGGTCACCCCTAACTGCCCTCCTCTGCAGGCCTTGCTCCCCCCAACTGCCCTCCCCTGAGGGGCTGGTCCTCCCTAACTGCCCTCCCCTGCTGGCCTGGTTCCTCTCAACTGCCCTCCCCTGCAGGGCTGGTCACCCCTAACTGGCCTCCCCTGCAGGCCTTGTTCCCCCCAACTGCCCTCCCCTGCAGGCCTTGTTCCCCCTAACTTCCCTCCCCTGCCACCTCGGTCACCTCTAACTGCCCTCCCCTGTAGGCCTGGTCCCCCCTAACTGCCCTCCCCTGCTGTCCTGATCGCCCCCAACTGCCCTCCCCTGCCAGCCAGCTTGTGTCCACATGGGGGTGGCCATCTTGTGTGTTGGAGTTATGGTCAATTTGCATATTAATATTTTATTAGATAGGATAAATAATTTCAGTATACCACAATTATTGCATTGCATACTCACAATGTGTAATTTTCTTTCTCCTAGCCCTCCCTCCCACCCTTCTTTCCTTCCTTCTTTATCTAGCAACTATAGCCTAGTATTTTTTCTTTTTTAAATAGTCATTTTAAATTTTCAAATACAGTTGACATACAATATTATAGTAGTTTCAGGTTTACAGCCCAGTGACTAGACATTGTATAACTTACTAAGTGTTCATCCCAATAAATCTTATATGCATCTGACACCATACATAGTTATTAGAATAGCATTGACTATCTCTCCTATGCTGTACTTTACATCCCCATGACTATTCTGTAACTACCAATTTGTACTTCTTAATCCTTTCACCTTTTTCACCCACTCCCCCAATCACCCTCCCATCTGGCAACCATCAGAGTGTTCTCTGTATCTATGCATGGTTATGAGCTAACCAGTGCTCCCCACCAGGGTGGAAGTGTGTGGAAGATAATCTGGATGGTCTGTCCAGTGCATGGCCCTCCTATCTGATAATGACTCTATGCCATTGATAAAGATGGCCCCCAAACACAATGCTCTCCTACCCTGCCTGCCTAGGAAGGGTCCTGAACCCCTCTTGCCAATCCAATTCTCTCTCTTGGGAATTTGAACAATGGAGAGTAGAAGATGGGATGAGTCAAGTCTATGTCCCATGGAACTGTCAACAAATTTCTTATTTTCTTTCTTCTTTTGTTTTTTGTTGTTTGTTTTTTTTTACTTTAGATTTGCTTTGCTTTGATTGGCTTGTTTTGTTTCAAGTGGGATTTAAGCTCTTGCCAGCAAAACACTCTTTACTAGGCCATACCTCTCTTGTAGTCATTTTATTTGCTCATGGGAAATGTAAAAATGACCAATATTTTTGAGTGCCTGAATGAAGGCATTACTACTATCTTTAAAAAATTCTCCAATGTTATTTATTTCTTAAATTGGTTGCACTTTATTTTAATTCAGAAAATAAAAATGCCATTGAGAGGCCCATCTTATGGAAAAGGTAACACAACTTAATATCTTGAAAATAACAATCATTCTAAGTGCCATCGGCTTTGATGGGCACCCTCCATCCAGTCCTCATTTACCATTGGATGGCACAGGGGCAGACATGGGGAGAGGAGAACAGGGCTTTCTCTGGAGGAAAGTGAAAATCCCACACTAGGCTGCCTGGTGTGGCTCTCTCAAAGCAGGAAAGAACTAACAGAGCCTTGTCATCCCGAACTGTTGGAAAATAAGTCCTGAGAATTCCAGGTGGAGCAGAGAATCGCTTGCCCCAGTCATAGAAATTTACAGTCCCTCTAAAAATATCAACGCAGCACAGTTTGTAACAACTGTCAAGTCCTTCTCATTTGGCCCCCAGCCCTGGCCCTGGCCACCCAGCTCCACCAGCTCCTGATCCTTATGGTCCAGCTTTTATTTTTGTCCTCATCCTGATGACAATCCAAAGTCAACTGAACTTCATGCCACATATTCAGAAATTAAAAAATCTCAACTAATGAGAAAGCCAGAGTGCTTTACTTCACGCAGCCCACGCCATGACCCCTTTATACATCTTCAAAGCTTTATTCCCTTGGAAAAAGGCTAGAATCCATTAGAGACACTGCAGGTTTCAATAGACAAAAAAAAAAATAGTGACTTCTTTCAAAGATATATTACTTGTACGCTTTTCAAAAAGCCTTTTTGAAGTTTGCTAACTTATGTCAAGGACCACCTTCTTCCCCTCTGCCAAGCCTCATGAGGCTTTCTCTTCTCACCATGAATGTTGCAAGATCTCTCCTCCACAGACAACTACAAGGCAATGTCCACAGAGGCCTTCCACTGTATTTGTGGGGTTTTTTTAAGCGTGTAATTTGATATGTGAAGGATCTGGGGTGTGGTAGTTCCCAGGTTTCTGAAAGGTTAGTACAGTAGTCCCCCTTATCTGTAGTCTTGCTCTCTGTGGTTTCAGTTACCTGTGATCAACTGCACTCTGAAAATATTAAATGAAAAACAAACTACTCATAAGTTTTAAATTGCACTCCATTTTGAGTAGTGTGTTGAAATCTCACCAATCCCCTCTGTTCCACCCAAGACATAAATCAACCCTTTTCCAGTATATCCATGCTGTATATGCCACTCACCCGTTAGTCATTTAGTACACTAAGTAGCTGTCTTGGTGATCAAATCAGCTATCAGATATTTTCAGAGAGAGAGAGAGAGAGAGAGAGAGAGAGAGAGAGAGAGAGAGAGAGAACATTCACATAACTTTTATTCTAGTGTATTGTTATAATTATTATATTTTATTATAAGTTATTATTGTTAATTTTTTACTATGCCAGATATATAAATTACACTTGGTCATAGGTGTGTAATGTGTAGGAAAACACATAGCATACATAGGAACCAGTACTATTCACAATTTCAGGCATCCACTGGGGTCTTGAAGTAGTCTAGGAAGGACTATTTTACTTTCCTTCTTCTTTACTGCAATGCAGTTCTCATAAACTTTGAAGTTTTCTTTTTTTAAAAATCCGGGTCCTTTTTTTCTGTGAAAACTTTTAGATTAAAAGCAAAAATTGGCTTCTCTGGTTTTGACCTTCAGCTCTCCCTGGCATCAAGCTTTTACTTCCTCTATTAGTTACCTACTGCTGCCTCAAAACTCTTGCTTAAAGCAACAGTAAACATTTATTATCTGAGTTTCTATGGGTCAGGAACTTTGGAGCTGTTTAGCAGGGCAATTCTGACTTGAGGATCTCTATTGGTGGCCGGAAGATTGACCAGATGATGGTCATCTAAAGGCTTGCCTGATATTGGAGAATCTACTTTCAAAGTGGCTTTTGGTAGAAGACCGTTTTTCTTCACCTGGATCTGTCCATGAGGCTGCTTGAGCTTCCTCTTGTTATGGTGACCGGCTTCCCCCAGAAGGAGAGATCCAAAAAGCCAGGGTGGAAGCTGCATGCCCTTTATGACAAACTGCAACAACCACCACACTTGATTGGCCCTCTGAGTCATTATGGAAGGATATTATACAAGGGTGTGAATACTGGGAGCCCAGGATCACTGGAGGCCATCAAGGAGGCTGGCTCCCACATTTACCATCTGCCCCTTCCCTCTCCTCTATGCTTCTGGTCACCACCTTACCAATTCCATTTACGTCCCTAGACACCCATACAAGGATTTGTCCACTTGGCTGAACCCTTACCCATCATGCTTATTTAAGCTGCCAACATTTAAAATTACTTAAAATGTCATTATTTATTAGAGCAAAGCTATTCTCTTAAAACTACATATGTAATGGAGAATCAGTGACAGCCACATTGATGCCAGCTTATAAGAGAAAAGATAGGACTACGTTGGTTGACCATAAGCTCAAATAGTCTGAAATGAAACACGAATGACAAAAACAACCAGATATAAACAAAATGGCCATTGCAATTTTAGGCTATATTAATAGGTGTAGAGTATATTTGTCAAAGAAACTGATAATCATACTGATGACTGAAATAGGCCAGACTGGAAAATTGAGCATAAGTTTTATATCATACCAAGAGGGACTCTGATGACCCAGAGTAGGTTCAGAGATGAGGAATCAGGGGTGAAGTTCATACCAAGCATTTTACAATCATTGCTAGGATCAGAATGTTTGTGCCCCCCACCTCCAATCCCCCAATTGTTTTATTAACTTTAATGACTAAGGTAATGGTATCAGGAGGTGGGGCCTTGGGAAATGATTAGGTTATGAGGGTAGAGTCCTCATAGATGGGATTAGTGCCCTTATAAAGGAGACCCCACAGAGCTCTCTGGCCCATTCCACCACGTGAGGATACAAGAAGTCTGCAATCCAGGAGAGGAGCTCCCCCGACCATGCTGGCACCCTGATCTCAGAATCCCAGCCTTCAGAGCTGTAATAAAGAAATCTCTGCTGTTTGCAAGCCACTGGGTCTGTCATACTTGGTTACAGCAGCCTGATAATGACTAAGACAATCATTATCTCTGTTGCATTATCTGGCCTATTTTCCTACCATCTATCACTTCCCTCAGTCTTTCCTTCCCATATTATCCAGCTTTTATTCCACTTTAGATTGACAATATTGCACTTGGGCACAGCACTTGACAGTTTACTAAGTGCTTGCACATCTGTCTATCATCCTATCAAGTTAGGTTAGCCTTGTTCTCTGGAGCCCTGCAGAAAAACAACCAACAGCAGACAACCTTGGGGTACACAGAGGGAACTATATACTTGTTTCTTAATCCAAGGAAGAATATCTTAACAGATGAAGTAGTGCAACTTTAGGAAGCAGGAAGAACAAGTTTATAGGTTCACTCGACACTGAAGGAAACCAAAACCCAAAAAGCTTCTGTCATGTGGCCCAGTTGCAGTGCATGTTGGTGGCAAAGCCAGAAACAAGTATTGGTGCTCTGAGTGCTTTCCCCCTCTGCATCATCACAAACAAAGACCTTGAGCTGAGTTGGAGGACATTGGAGAACAGCAAGAAAAGTGTTTTCTCCTGTCGCAGCAGCTCGGGAGCTCTGATGGTGGCACCCTTCACCAGCTCCCAAGAGCTGAGCGTAATAATGGCTTACAATTGGCAGCCCCCATTCATCTCCCAGTCCCCCTGTGACATTCATTATCGAAAACACAGGCATCAGGGAAGGGCAGGAGCTAGAATCAGGAGAATGCTCAGGCGCCCTTTGCTGTCATTAGCGGCTTTCTTTTCCATTTCTAATAAACTCTGTTAAAAAGCCTGTGCCAGGGAGTGTAAAAAAGTGGAGCATGGGGAACAAAGCAAACATCTATTTTATTTGTGTGACAAAGGCTCATGGGAGAAGCCAGCTTTGGCATAACAACGCGGCTCTTCTCCATGTTACGTGAGCAAGAGAATTCAAAAGAGCTTATGAGATTATTTAGAGCATGGAAAGGTTTAGGAAGCAGACTCTGACAGCACTACCAGAGCAGGGGGCCGAGAGGGGTGGCAAGGGTTTCCGAATTTAAGCAAAGCAAAATATAGTCTCAGGACAGAGGAAGAAAAGGCAAAAAGAGGGTGTCAGAGGAAGCCACTTACTAAAAAAGACCCTAAATTCTTGACTCCTCCCACCCCCAAATAAAAATTAGAAGTGGCTTTGTTCTTCCCCACTCTCACAATGCCAAGTAGTGACTTCCCACCACTTAACATATAATTGCAATGGGCTGGAGACTGGTCTTCTATCAACTTGGAGGAAGAGAAAGTGGGAAGGTCACAGAGACTTGCCTAATGGATCCCTGGGACCTCAGACCCCAAGGGAACCCCTAGAAGAAGCCTACTGAAAATAGGGGTGTTTACTTCTGTCACCTCATTCCCTATTCTCAAGCCTGCAAAGAAGACCTAGGTCAACAGAGCCAGAGGAAGTATAGGCGCTAGCAAGTTCCCAGGTGATGCTGACCTTGCTGGTCCACAGATCACACTTTGAATAGCAAAACCATAGCTTCAGTTTTCTCTGTTGTAAAATGGATTTGGTTTATAATGGTTAATGATTAATAACGGTTAATGGTTAAAATGGTTAATACAGTTGTAATACCATCCTTACTCTTTCATTATCAGAAGTAACTAAAACACTGGCTGTAAAACTGAGTTGTAACTTGGGAAGCGTCCTACATAGCTAATTAATATTCCTGGATGTCCTCAGTACATCACCCAAATACACCTGAAACCCAGAGAAATATGCTCTAAAGAAGCAATGGCAGGGGGAGAGGGTAGGCCATCAGAATGCCCAGGTGATGTTTCTCTTCTGTAGTTAGGAGTGGCAGGGAGGAAATTCATTTCAACAATCCTATGTCTAAATCCATTTCTCATTTTGCCTCTTACTATAATTGCAATGGGACCAAAATATATTCATCTCTAGAAATTCACCAAGTCCCCCCTTTCCCAACTTAGAGCTTTCAGTTATCAAAGATGATAGAACAACGATGCTATGAGTGATAAAGGGAGTCCTGGGCTGGAAGAGTGAGAGGCTGCTGGCTGTATGAGTATTTCAGACACAAGGAGAAAAAAAACAAAGTTTAATCACAGTGGATTATGTATGGGGATGGGGTCCATGGTAGCCTTCAGAGCAGACTCTGTCGCCTCAACACACCATTCCAACCATGCTGACAAATTCTTACTGCAGAAAACTGCAACTACTACTCTGCCTGAGGACATTCTCTGGTGTGGAGAGCTCGTTCCCATGGTGCAAAGAGCAGTCCATGGAGCCAGGGAGTTGATGCCCCCAAGAGTAGCCACCAAACATTGACTAAAAGTTTTGGTGAATAAACACTCACACTTTCTTGCCCCTCAGGTAAGGCAGCTGGGAGGTGTGACCTCAGAGTTCCAAGAGGCCCCCAGTGGGATTAAGCCCCAGTTGTCCACAGAGAAAACCAATTTATTAACACACCCTGAATAACATTCTTCCTCCCCTGTTGTATGAGTTTCGTACGTCTGTTGTAATAAATTACCATAAACTTAGTGGCTTAAAACCATAAAAAAGCAAGAAGTCCAAGATCAAGGTATCAGCAGGACCATGCTCCCTTCCTAGACTCTAGGGGAGGATCTTCCCAGCTTCTGGTGGCTGCAAGGATTGCTTGATTTGTGATCCCATCACTCTAACCTCTGCCTCTGAGAACACACTGCCTTCTGCTCTGTGTGTGTAAAATCACCCTCTGCCTCCTTCTTATAAGGATACTTGAATATAAGGGCTTTAATGCCCACCCAGATAATCTAGACAGTGATGGCAAACCTTTTGAGCTCAGCGTGTCAGCATTTTGAAAAACCCTAACTTAACTCTGGTGCCGTGTCACATATAGAAATTTTTTGATATTTGCAACCATAGTAAAACAAAGATTTATATTTTTGATATTTATTTTATATATTTAAATGCCATTTAACAAAGAAAAATCAACCAAAAAAAATGAGTTCGCGTGTCACCTCTGACACGCGTGTCATAGGCTCGCCATCACTGGTCTAAACTATATGACATTAAACTGATGGAAGCTGTTAGCAGAGCCCAGTGTCACCTTTGACACGCGTGTCATAGGTTCGCCATCACTGATACTAGATGATACTAGATTCTAGTATCATCTGCCCATCTCATGAACATTAACAATCACATCTGCAAAGACTTTGCCATGTAACTTATCCACAGGTTTCAGGGATTAGGACATGGAAATCTATTGGGTGCCATTTTCCAGTCTACCACATCTGTGTCTCTTC
Source organism: Myotis brandtii (assembly GCF_000412655.1). Lineage (NCBI taxonomy): Eukaryota > Metazoa > Chordata > Mammalia > Chiroptera > Vespertilionidae > Myotis > Myotis brandtii. The sequence continues at coordinate 9,380,923 of NW_005356042.1, forward strand.
CCTATCCTCCTACCAGAGTTCTTGGGATCCTTATACTCTGGGGAAATCCAAACCAAGGCAACCCCCTTAGCTGTTTGAGAACATATAGAAAGACTAGAATTTCTGTCTGTACCAGATTTTTAAAAATACAAACTTGCCATTAGACTAAACTACATGGGCCAGAGCTTTATAAGTGTCCTTGCAATGAAAGATGAGTCCTTCTTCATAGCAATAGTCAGTCCCTCTGGTTCCACTACAGATTCTGGTCCCTTTCACCTTCTGGGGATCTAAGCTGAGTGGTTATCACTGCCTTGCTGGTCAGCCTCTCCCTCTTCACTGCCTCTGCCTCATCTACAGTAACGTTCTCCAGCCTTTCCCATGATAGAAAGAAGGTGCCACCTCCAGATGGGAAGCAGATGGACACAGGCAACTGAGGTCAAATGGGGCAAGCTAATAGCTCATTCACTAGGAAAAACACATCAACCTCACTTATAGACCGTTCAGCTCCAGACAGCCTCTCACCAGCAGAGAGAAATAAGGGTTAATTTTGCCTCTCCCTCTGAACTCCAGACACAAAATATGACCACAGGAACCCCAATGGACTTCTCCATAATTTTCTTCCCAGGCCCTAATGTTTCCTGGAAAAAATATTGTTGACCAAACAAGCTTTGCCTAGGAGGTAGTGGCCTAGATGGACATCATAGAAGCTGTTACTCTGCTGAGCACTTTCTCTGCCTGTTGCACAAGCCCTCACCTTTTTAAGGTACCATTATTTCTAAAAATCTCCATCATACATAAAAGAAAATTGCATCTTTCAGAGATTAAGAAATGAATGGTCTCACAACTAAGAAGTGATAGAGCAAACACTCCAAGCAAGGTTGATGGACTTCTGACCACTCCTCTACACACTGCCTCAATTGTAACTATAAGATCAGCTCCACACTCACACCATGAGTTTAGGCTCAGACACACTGCTCTATGCTCACTGTCGTCCTGCCCTCTCACCCAAAGCCATCTCCCAGGCCCTTGCTGGTTCCCTGAGCTGCCTTTGACTGTTTCCTGGAAACTGATACCAAGGTTGAATGACAGTGTCAGGAGCTCAGACCTCTGCCAGAAAGAGAAAAAGGAGGCCTGCTTCCAGCAAGGAGTGTCTACGCCCCTCTTGGCGAGAGTTTGCTCGCCAGCACTTTATTATGCTGTGAGAGTACGCACAGGCCTCTCCAAGCCCATTCATCATTGTTCTGGAAAGTCCATGCTTTGACGCGGTAGCCTTGATGGTGTTTCCCCACTGCTCCCAACTCCAGCAATCTGGAAAGCAGAGCCGTAGGTAATCAGTCTCTCTATCATTAGGGCGAATGGGAAAGATTCTCCTGTGGATTCGGCCCCCCAGTGTGGGTGAGCAAAAGGGCAAGCAGAGGTTTTTTAATGAAAGGGCTGGCTCATGGAGGCCTGTCTCCAAACAGCAGCCCCAAGAAGATGAATGGTGTTGCAGCATGGCGCACTGGGAGTGTCCTTCTGCTTGGCTCTTGGGAGAGGGATGGGCTGGGTCGGGCCATGCATGGAGAGCTTAGTCACTCAGGAATCTCAAGAAAGCAGCCCCTGGTTTCCAGAGATGGCCAGGAGAAGTGGGAGTCTGAGGCTGCCTGGAGAGAGGGCAGCCAGAAGGGCTAATGATCAGCACACAAGCTCTAGCGTCCCCTAACTTGGGCTTCATTCCTAACTTCCCCACTTGTCTAGCTGTGCAGTTTGGGGCACATTACTTTGCCTCTCTGAGCCTAGATTTCCTCAACAGTAAAATGAATATGGTAAACATCAGTGGATTTTTCAGGTTAAAATGCGATAAAGTATATATAAAATGCCTGGCACAAAATAAGTTTTCAATAAATGTTAGTTGTCACCAGTTTCATCATTGACAAAATGTGAGACTTGATAATGGGGACCCTCATTTGGCCTTAGAGATGGGAAGGACATATTTGGGTCCTAAAATAGTCCACCATGTCCAACCAAGGCCTTGGAGACATGGGAAAGTGAGAGCTTTTTAGTATGTGAATAAAAAATATAAATCATATTAATTAGTGTAATACTAACTACTAACAATTAAACCCCAAAATACCAGTGGCTTAACAAAATGGAAGTTTTTGTTTTTGTTTTTGTTTCTAACCATTCATGTAACAGGCCACAGTAGGATTTACTGGTTGGAGGGCAAATCTGCCACCTTTAACCTGTGGTCCCAATGTTACCCTTCTTGAGGACATCTGGCTGATGGAAAGGGAGAAAGTGTGGGGAGTTCATGTCAGAGGTTTGCATCTAGCGGACCTAGGAGTTGCACCAATCACATCAGCCCATATTTCATTGGCTATAACTCAGTCACATGAACCCATTCAGCTGACAAGTATGTCAAACCCGTGGCTGGAGGGCCACATGCAGCCTGCCGGCCGCGAGTTTTACACGCTTGAACAAGGAAGGCTGGGAAATATCTGTGTACTCAGGAGTAAAAGAAAATGAGTTTTGGTGAATAATTAAAGTGCCTTTTCTCAAGGAGCCAGCCCATTCTCAGAGCCTGGTCTTTGGGGCTCTGGAAGGACTTTGTGTAGAAAGGTACTGTTGAGACCCTGTGTTCAGGAATTCATCATACTCATGTGACTGCCAGCCAATTTCTCCTCTTTTGGTCTATTTTTCAAGTCCATGCACATGGTAGGAAAAACAATGTGGGTTATGTTCCTTCCTGAAAGAGTAGCACAGCCAAGGCATGACATCAAAGATAGGTGTAGAAGCTGTCATTGTTTTTTCTTAAGGATGAAGGAAGAAAGGGATACAGTGTCAGAGACTGGGCTTTGAGAAAATCTAGTAGGAACAAAGAATTCTCAGTCTTCACTATGGGGCCATAATGTGACACACGGCTGCATTATTTTGGGCAAGCTGACCAAACCAGACTGTCTTTGAGACCACACTGCTACTGGGCTCTCAGCTATCTTGACAGCTGGGAAAATATGGATTGATCCTTGAACAATTGATTATGTTTGCCACATTGTCATAGCTTCAAGCCATAAAACGGTAATGGTTTGATCTCTTGGGAACAAGGGTTTTAACTAACATCTCACTGATTTTGGAAAAACAAAATATTCAAAATTGTGCCATGCAATCCAATCATAAGCAATCATCCAAATTATCTGAGGGTCATTCTGATCAACTTGTAACTACCTGACCTGGGCACTACCTGGTCACTGCCATCTGGGCATTCCATGGATAGTAGGAGAGTCACTCTGGTCCCTTCTAGAAAATAACTATATCAGTGACCAAGTAAATGGAGATGCAAGAAAAAAATAGCCTAGTGAATAACAATTTCAGTAATCAATACAAAATGTTTTCTCTAAGTTTCAACTGAAAAATATTACACAGACATGACATTGATCTCTCTGTGTTTCAGTTTTCCCATCTATAAAACAGAAATATGAGTATCCCTTTCTATAAAGATTAGCTTATCATTTGGTAAATATTCATTCCCTTTCCCCAACCTTCATGGGAAAAGTATGCTCCCTACTGCATGGGTATTGGACTTGGTCTTATGACTCACGTTGGCCATTGAAATGTGATGGAAGCCACAGTGCACCACTTCTGAACCAAGGCCTTAATTGTGTCATTCCACTCATCCCTCTGAGCACTTTCAATCTCTACATGAGATCTCACCCCAGACAGCTGCTACTCCTTCATCCTGGACCCAACAATAAAAATATGTTGAGCAGAGCCTCCTGAGTCAACCCTAGCTGCCCCGCAGATATATGGGGTGTCCCAAAAAATATATACACACACTTGGAATAATTATAAAGGCACTGTTTATTAAAATACAGTGCATTTAGGTGGTGGGTTAATGTTTTCCCTGGTGAGCCACTGTACTCTTGTTTGGGGTTTCCAGGCACACGTTAATATTTCATGTTCAGAATTGAACTATCAGCTGTTAAAGTGTGTATACATTTATTTTGGGACAACCTGTATGTACTAGAAATCTTGGAAGCCTCAATATTTGGTCCAGATCTTGAAACAGAACTCTTGTTAGAGCATGTCTATGGGTCAAGGTACAAGAAATTAGCTCACCTTTCTGCAGACAGTTTTGCACATAGCTCCATCACCATTAACCCAGCAAGTGGAGAGAGAACTTTGAACTAATTCTGTTCTTCATTTGGAAAGTTTATCATTTAATACCTTTGAAGTCAGGTTGGCCACACAAATCCTGTTTTTGATAGTGCAAATTTCCTCCTTTCCAAGGAAGGCAGAGATAACGACTCTGGCACAGATGGAGGAGATTTCTTCAGGGAAGGAAAGCAGCATTTAGGTTGGTTAATGTCTTCCCTGGTGAGCCATTGTACTCTTGTTTGGGGTTTCCAGGCACACATTTTTGATACACTGAGACTCTTCAACTGAGATTTATAGTGCAGAGATAGTCAATAAGAGCAAATGAATCAATCTGACAGCCATCTTTCCCTCCGTATAGTGCACTTCCTTCTGCTCCCCCAAGTATTTACCCTTTTCTTACAATCATTATTTATATGATGAACCCATATGAAAGCACTTTCATAGATATACTCAGCCATAGGGTATCATAGTATACATGTTGATATGATTGCTGCCTTTCTTAAATATGTGATTTTATTCATCTATTTAAGAAAGTACCATGGCTTCCCATTATGAATAAGTGCTGATAGAGGGAAATGAGTAACTAAGAACTCTCCTTAGTTATTTATTCCTCACACCAACATTGTAGCGGAACTCTCTTTTCCAACCCGAGTTCCAGACAAGAGGGAGTACTGCTAACCCAGGAAACTACATGGAATGCCCCCACACGCCTTCCTCAGCCTGTGCTCTCCTCAATCTGCATTTCTTTCCTAGGTAATCACATCCATTCCCATTGATTTAAAGATCATCTTTACACTGACACTCTTACATTTAGACCTCTAGCCCAGAATACTCCCATGCTCTCAATATTCATTTAAAAAGTCATCTACTTAACACCTCTCCTTTGATGGTTTACAAACACTTCAAACATATGTCCAAATGGAATTCTTGATCGACTCTCTTTCTCCACAGACACCAAACCTCCAAAACTGATTTATCCCTTAACCATTCTCAATAAATAAAAGTTCCTTCTTTTCAGGGACTTAAGTCAAGATCTGGGACTCATCCTTACCCCTCAGTCTCTCCCAGCTCCTGCAATCAATCTCTTATATACTCAGTCACATGGAGTCCATTTTTAAAACACGTGGTGATTCCAGCACTTCTCTCCACCATTACCACCTATGGTCAAGCACCATTATCTCTTCTCTGAACTCTTGCAAACACTTATATTTGGCCTTCCTCATTACATTCTCCACATAGGTATCCAGGGAATTTTCTTTTTATTTATTTTTATTTTTTTAATTAAATCTTTATTGCTCAGATTATTACATTGGTTCCTCATTTTTCCCACCATAACTCCCCTCCACCCAGTTCCCACCC
>NW_005356042.1:9388276-9396132 GCF_000412655.1 Myotis brandtii
CCTCCTCTGAGTCTCGGTATGCTTTTCTCTTTCCTTCTAGTTGTAGAATTTCCACTCAGCCAGCCTTCCTGTGGTTCTGGATGATGTCCGTTCTGTCTTTTAGTTGTATTTTTGAAGTGGTTGTTCGAGGCAGCAAACTCCGGTGTTTACCTATGCCGCCATCTTGGTTTCCTCGGAATTTTCTTTTTAAATATGTCAGGCCATATCACAGTTCTCTTCAAAACCCTCTAGTGACTTCCACTGTAAAAAATTACCACAAACTAAGTGGCTGAAAGCAACATAAACTGATTATCTTACAGTTCTGGAGGTCAGAAGTTTGAAATAGGTCTCACTGACTAAAATGAAGATATAAGCGGGGCTAGTTCTTTCTGGAGGCTCCAGAATGGGATTTGTTCCATAACTTTTCTAGCTTCTAAAGGCTGCCTTCATTCCCTGGCTCAGGGCCCTGCATCACCTCAGCCTCTGCTCCTAACCTTGCATCTCCATCTCTAACTCTGACCCTTCTTGAAAGGACACTGGTGATTACAATGGACCCACCCCATCTCAAGATTCTTATCTTAATCAAATCTGCAAAGCTTATTTTGCCATATAAAGAAACATACTCACAGTTTAGTTTCTAGAAATTAGGACAGGGCTATCTTTGGGGGCCATTATTCTGTCTACCACACTTATGTTTTCTTCAATGGGACACCACAAAGAACAAAATTAAAAGTTGTTTCTTTAGCCTACAATGCCCCACACATTCAGAAGCCCTGCTATCTCTCTGTTCTCATGCCCCATCACTCTCTCCCTGTTAAATCAAAACCCACTGGCTTCCTTGCTGTTCAAAAAAGCCAAGCCTGCTCCATGTGCTATACCTTTTCCCTAGGAGGTGTTCCCCTAAATGTCCATGTAGCTCACTCCCTCATGAAGTTTAGGTCTCTGCCCAAATGCAATTTACAGAAAAGCCTTTCTTAACCAACCATCTAACATGGCCCCCCAAACACATACTCCCACATACATATACCATCATTGCCCCTTACCCAATCTTATTTTCCTCCTTAGCATCTGATATAGTACATATCTATTTGATTATTTATTCATTATGGAACCTCCCTTCCAAATATAAGCTCCATGAGAGTGGAGACGTTGCTTTTGTTCAAAGGTCTTAATAGATCCCGAGACAAAGAAACACTGAACAGAACATCCAACCTCAGAGAGAAGGCAGGGGGGAGGAGAGGGTAAGAGATCAACCAAAAGACTTGTATGCATGCATATTAGTATAACCAATGGACACGGACACTGGGGCAGTGGGATCTTGTCCGGGGAGGGGCAAGACTGGCAGGGGCGGGGGATCAACTGGGGGAAAAGGAGACATATGTAATACTTTAAACAATAAAAAAGAGTACCCGGCACATAGAAAGAATTCAATATGTATTTAGTGAACAAATAAATAAAAAAAGAATTAAAAGTCTATATACAAGAGTGTTAGGTCATACACATGGGGGTTGGCTAATTATAACTATTCAAGGAACACTTAATAGAGAAGGGAACAGTTAGGCACAATTTGGAGAGATAAATAGACATTGAGCAAGTTGACAAAACACCTAATAAGCCTTCCTAGATCCAATACTCCATGGGTGAATGAAGTACATTGAATTTGTGTACTAAGAAGTCTGAAAATTCTTTAACCTCAAGAAAGGTAACCAAAGGGCTCCTTATTTTGAAACATGTCTACTGCTCAGATATTTGTCAACCAACATATTGGTTGACAATTCAGATTTTCACCAGTTCACCAAAGATGGTTTATCAGTGCCAAGCAAGGAAGGCAAAATAACTCAGGTGTGATTGAGGCAAATATCCACAGGAAGTGAGGAGCAAGGGCCTTTCTGGTGGGAGATTTTGGTCAATGATAAATCTGAGTTTAATTTAGCTGTACCTTGGAAATACAGAATTTGTTTTTTCCCATTGTTTCAGTTCCCAACATGTTCCAGGCTTGGAAGATGCAATTTTTGCCTGTTATCCTGAGGTGCCCATGGTCTCATGACTCTAAGCATGCCTGTTCCTCCACGTGGCAACAAAGAGGCAACAAAGGGTAAAATATCATCCCTTCGGAAGGGAGGGAAGATAAACAGAGCAATGTTGGTTACTCTGACTCAGGCCAGTCGAACCTCAGTTAGACTGGGTAACTGAAGGTGATCCATGGACAGTCTATATAATAACGGAGAGTCCTGGCCAGGTAGTCCAGTTGGTTAGAGTGTTCTCTTGATACATCAAGGTTGTGGGTTTGACCCCAGTTAGGGTACATACAACAAGCAACCAATGAATGAATAAATAAGTGGAACAACTTATTCATGTTTCTCTCTCTCTCAAATCAACAAATAAATCTTAAAAAAAAAAAAAAGAACAGGAGATTATGCCTAAACTGATTGCACTGAGACACTAATTTTTCATGCCTCCTTAATCTAGGTCTTTAGTAGAACCTCTAATTATCTGGTAACTTGCTGTGGCTAATGGGGCCATAGGCCTGATAAAGTACTTAAGCAATTCTGTTTCCTCTCTCGAACCCATGCAACAGCCATGAGAATAGGTGCAGGCTCACCTGTAGGAGAGATGAGAGACACACTTGGGGGAAAAAAGTGATTTATCTCAACAAAGGTCATTGTAGACTAACTAGCCTCAAAACAGACCTGCTAACTGACCACAGAGGTATTAGTATTTATTAGTATTAGTATTCGTATTGGTATTAGTATTCGGATTAGTATTAGTATTAGTGTTAGTATTAGTGAGCCCAGTAGAGATCAGCCACACCTGACCCTGATCAGTTACAATAACCAGCTACCAGTTACTCATGGAAAGTAGGGTATGGTTATTGTCTAATCCACTAAATTTGGGGATGGTTTGTTACATGGCACTAGCTAACTGACACAGGATAAAGACAGATGGCTTGTCCTCTGAAGGCAGTGAACACAAAGAGGTAGGGAATGCTATTCTTCAGAAGTTCCATTATAATGTTGGCCATTACTAGGCCCACTGGACACAGAGTTCATTGGCCATAGAGTCATATCTAAGAATTTTGAAAAGTCTGAGTATGATCAGCTCAGGCACTGGGGTAGTTCTGCTGCCAATGTGATGTTTGGAATGATGAGTAATTTTCTTTTAGTCATGTAGAAAAAACAAGTTTGGGCTCATGCTGATTGTCTATGAAAATCTCAGGAAAAGGGAAGAAAAGAAGAAGTTCTCCCTCCACTCATGAAACATGGAAGTATGCTCCTAGGTAATGAAGGGCCAGATGTGATACTCAGTAGTCCAACTTCTCTTGTAGACTCAGAAGCCACCCAGAGACCTGGAAGAAGCAGCACTGCTAAAAAACAAGCATAATTTCAAACCATTCCCTGTAGAGTTTTACCAATGTTTGATGGACATGAATAGCTATTCCTCAGACGGCAGAGATTGCTCTCTCAGATTCACCCTCTTCTTGGAATAAAATCAACTGGACAGAATTTTTCTTTCTAAATGTTTCCAAACAAAGGAAGTGAGATGTTTTCTACAGCTGCTCCACATCTATTATGCTTTGGAAAAGCATTGTTCATGAGGTTTTTATGATGCAAAAGCATAATTAAAATGAGAGACACTTCTTGTCTCTGAATCTTTTTTGTTTAAACATGTTTTGCAAATGGCCAATAACTTCTGTTACTTAGGTTATCATCCAGAAAATGTTAGCACTTGATTACTGGTATAAAATCAGCAGCTAATATGCTTAATGACTTTTCATTATACCCAACAATAGCTGCAGTGTGCTTTCAAAAATGTATTTGCATTCATCTTCCTTTGACCTATCTACCAAAACCTGAGGCAACCATGCTCTAACCATTTACTAATAATTGTCCTGGTTAACCTGGGGACCCTTGATATAGTGTGGTGCACCCACAGAAAAAAAGGAAATGCTTCTTGGAGGAAAGAGTAAAGTATTGGCTTGCAACTAACTTTGTTTTCCAGGAGCTCAGAGCTCATATGCGTAATACTCAATAGGATTCTGGGCTCCCCAGGAACTAATGAACCTCAAGGCTAAATGGGGAGAATTATATGGGAAAAGGCCCAAAATTGGTGACTAAGAGAGCCCAGCGAAGATGAGTGGGAGAATTTAATGTTGAAGGGTACCTGGGAGCAGAGGGCAGTGGACTGAATTGTGTCTGCCACCACTCCATATGTTAAAGTCCTAACTACCAGTATCTCAGAATATAACTATTTGGAGATAATGCCTTTAAATAGGTAAGTTAGAATGAGGTTATATGGGTGGGTTCTAATCCAATATGACTGATGTCCTTATAAGAAAAGATTAGGACACAAACACAGAGGGAATACCATGTGAGGACATGGGGAGAAGATATCTGTGAAAAAATAAATTTCTTCTGTTCCTGCCCCTCAGTCAGTGGTACTGTTATGGCAGCATGAGCGATTATTGGCAAACTCTAGCAGTGCTCACATCCTGAGTCCAGTAGACACACAACTAGACATAGAGTGGTCTCTGATGGTCACAAATGCATATGGCCACCATTGTGGTTCCTTTAGAAAAAGCCTCTCTACCCACCTCACACAATGAGTTACATGCAAGTGAGATTCAAACCCTCCTTAGGTCTCCATAATCTGAGGAACCACTGGCCTCATCCCATTTCTCATATTACTGTTCCTACTGCGTTCCTCTGGTCTTCGGCCTTCCTGGCTCCCCGGGGGACTCTTCCCCTACCTCCTCTCCTGTCTTGCCTTCTAGACCTGTTGCTCTGTGCTGTGTTTGTTTTTCAGGTTTTCCTCCCTCAAGCCACACTCTCCTGGTTTGTTCAAACTTGGGATTTCTAACTCTGAAGTACAGTCATCCAATCAGAAACCTTGCAGACATTTAAGCATAATAAACCAGGTACATTTATTTTGCTCAGGCCTAGTGCTTCTCAAACGTTGATGTTTATAAGTTTCCTGGGGATCTTGTTAAAAGGCTAATTATGACACCAGTAGTCTGGGTGTTGCCTGAAATTCTGCATTTCCAACAAGGCCCTCAGTGTTTCTGAAAGGGTAGCCTTTGAGTGGCTGGGCTCCAACCCAGAGTTTACCAACCTCAGCACTATTGACATTTGGGGCCAAATAATTTTTGTGGTGGAGGATGTCCTGAGTATTATAGAATGTTTAACAGCATCACACCTCAACTTACAAATGCCAGTAGCATCCCCCAGTTGTGTCAACTGAAAACGTCTCCAGATATTGCAAAGTATCTCCAAGGGTAGGGGGGATGCAAAAATCTCTGCAGTTTACAACCACTCTTGAGCCTATATGCTTGACTTAGAGCATTGCTTCCTGAAGTCCTTCAGGCCACATCATAACAAAAGGAAAATAAACCAACTATGAACCCAAGATGTGCCAGACAATGGAGAAGGTAGTTTGCTACAGGAGCTTCCCGAGGCTCATGCTAGCCACCAGAACCAGCTACACAATTTTTAGGGCCCAATCCAAATGAAAATGTGGGGGCCCCATTCAGAAATAATTAACAATTTTAAGACTAACCTAAGCACTGTGTGACTATACCAGTTGTACATCCCTGAAGCTGGCACTCTGAGAATACTCACTGAAGGACCCCTTTCTGGGGGCTGGGTGAAAAAGGTGAAGGGAATGAGAAAAACAAAAAACAAAAAACAAAACAAAACACACTCATAGACACAGACAATTAGGAGATCTCCCCTAAAGCATTCTCGTCCTGTTATCTCTCTCTTAGTGTTAGGATCACCAGTGGCTTGGTGCAGGTTTAATGAACTGAACATTGGAAGAACAACTTTTCCCAAACTGCTCTGTTTTTCTCAATCTGTTGTTCAATAAATTCCTCATCAAGAAGGTGAATTACTAGATCCCTAAGTGAGATGAGCCAGTTAGAGAAAGACAAACACCATATGATTTCACTTATATGTGGAATCTAATGAACAAAATAAACTAACAAACAAAATAGAAACAGACTCCTAGATACAGAGAGTAGACTGACAGCTGTCAGAGGGGAGGGAGTTTGGGGGCTGGGTGAAAAAGGTGAAGGGAATGAGAAAATCAAAAAACAAAACAAAACACACTCATAGACACAGACAACAGTATGGTGATTACCAGAGGAAAGGGGGGTAGGGGAGGTAGAAGAGGGTAAAGGGGGAATAAATGGTGATGGAAGGAGACTTAACTTGAGGTGGTGAACACACAATACAGTATGTAGATGATGTACTATGGAATTGTACACCTGAAATCTATATAATTTTATTAACCAATGTCACCCCAATAAATTCAATTAAAAGTTTTTTTTAAGAGCACAGATTGGTAACAAAGGACCAAAGAAGACAAAGATGCTAAAAAGCGTACACTTAGTAAAGCTATCTGGTACAATGACAGACCAATGCGGGTGAACTGAGAACTTAAGTTTCCCACGTAAAATTTCTCCTGAATAGAAGGAGCTTGTCTTGGAGGACTCAGGCTACCAGCAAAAGTAGAGAGCCTTTGTTATCTTCTCACTTTGCTTTAACCAAGATGTATAGAGTTGAATCTGGGAGTAACACTAATAGGCAACCAAAATGATGATGCAGAAAAGTCAGATCCTCAAAAGGGCTGGTAAACAGAAGAGAGCTGTGGTCAGCTCACAAAAGGCCTGCCTGCCTTCTGGCACAAGTGGAAACAAGCCACCAGCAGTGACAGCCATGAATGAGATCGATGAAGTGCTCTGGGTGAAAAAAAATCATAAATAGGTCATAAATAGGGGTGGGAGAGAAAAATCGCTCAAAGTAGTGATAGAAAAACAGCTGAGTTTAGAGCAAAGACAACCGGCCTTGTCTAGATACCGTATTCTCATATTTCTACCTTGGACTAGAATACCACTTCCTATTTCATTCTTATGGTAAATTTATTCGTTTCATGTAGCTACTGTAACAAATGATAGAAATTTATTCCCTCCTAGCTCTGGAGGCCAAAAATCTGAAATCAAGGTGTCAGCATGGCCATGCACTCTCTGATAGCACTAGAGGAGAATCCTTCCTCATTTCTTCCAGCTTTCATGGCTCCTGATATTCCTTAACTTGTGGCAGCATCCCTCCAATCTCTGCCTCCAATTTCACCTGGCCTTCTCCCCTCTGTCTTCTGTCTGTTACAAGGACATTTGTCATTGGATTTAGGACCATGTGGTTAATCCAGGATAATCTCCTATCAGGATCTTTAACTATATCTGCAAAGACCTTTTCCCAAATAAGATAACATTCACAAAAAATGAGTATTAGGATATGGTTCTATCTTTTGGGGGAGGCAAAATTCAACACCATAAACTTTTTCTATGACAATAAACAAATCCTATATAATAAAAGCCTAATATGCAAATCGACCTAATGGAGGAACAACTGGTCACTATGATGCACACTGACCAACAGGGGGCAGATGCTAAACACAGGAGCTGCCCCCAGCCTGCAGGCCCCAGGCCAGCCAAGGCAGGTGCCAGCCGATTGCCCTGCCTGTTACCCCACAGATCAGCCCTGATTGCCGACCAGGCCTAGGGACCCTACCTGTGCATGAATTTTGTGCACTGGGCTTATAATATATATAATTATAGGCCCGGTGCACAAAATTCATGCACAGGGGACCCTTCAGCCCGGCCTGCGCCCTCTTGCAATCTGGGATGCTGCATGCACCAGTGACCATACTTTTCATAAAAAAGTAGTATATAACATGATCCTTCTAAGGCACTAGTACCATTTCCCCCATCTTATGGGTGGAAAAACTGAAGCAGAGAGAAGTTAAGTAATTGGCTTTGTCACACAGTTATAAGTGTCATAATCAGGGCTGACCACAAAATGTGCAAGCCAGAGTCCATGCAT
>NW_005356042.1:9396258-9405062 GCF_000412655.1 Myotis brandtii
GATGTGGACCGTTTGGAGATTCTTCTGATGAATTAGGATTAAGCAGCCACAGATCTCTTTTTCAAATACTGCAGAAGCCACCTTCCTTGTTTAACTGTGTGTGGGATGTAGCAGTTTATAAACTATGACATAGTCACTCGCAGTCAGGGACCTCTTGGGGGATGTCCAACTGCCAGTTTAGAGGTTAGAAAAAAACCTTGTGAGAGAAAAAAAAACAGAGGCCACTCCAGCAAGGGTGGGTTCTGAGGAGGTAGGGTTTACTTTCTGTGTGAAGATTCGCCAGGCCAGGGAAAAGGGGAGGAAGGAGTGTGTGTGTGTGTGTGTGTGTGTGTGTGTGTGTGTGTGTGTGTGTGAGAGAGAGAGAGAGAGACCTCCCCAAAGACTCCAGACTCTTTAATTCTAAAGCACAGAACTTTGCTTTCCCCACGTTTATCACATGTCTAAACACAAACCATCTTGTACTTCAAGCAACATGTATTAGGGAAGGAGAATGCAGCCTTCAAGCAAAGGGTGGAAGTGTCAGAAGTGAGTAACTCCTCTTGTCCCCACCAGCTGAAGTTCCTCGGGGGGCCTGCCTCTTTGAGAATCCACATTTATCTCTTGGCTCCTTAGGGAGCGCAGCATTATCCTGGGAGGGGAAGTCGCGAGGACTGCACCCGTGGTACTCACCCCAAGTTTCACTTCCTCCCCCTCCCTGGTGGCTTTCCCCAGACCACTGATCCAGTTAATGGGGTTGGAGGTCTGCAGCTGGACGCCTCCAGACAGAGAGCACGCTGGGGGGCCGGGTGGTCCAGCTCTGAGGCCCCTGCATCCACGCCCCACCCCCGCCAGCTTCCCACCTGCCAGGAGCCAGACTCAATCCCACTGGGTGCAGGGAGAGATTGAGCGGCTCCATAGTGGGCTGGTCCGCAGCTAACATCTTTGAATTGTGAACCGCTGCGGGGGAAAGAAAAGCCTCCCCAGAAAGAGGTTTTTCAAAAGCTTTCAGGAAACCACCAATGGTTAAACAGCGTAATTGGGCTCAGTGACAGCCAAACCATCTTCCCACTTGCACCTGCCCTTCTGCGCTGTAGCAGCGGGCAGTCCAGGGGCCCTCCCAGCCCTTGCTCCACCCTCCTGCCTCCTTTGGCGCACACCTCCGGACAGGGACTGCTTATATGTATTCCTTCGACCTCTCTACTATCCCAAACTCCCGAACCCCAGAGCTCACTATTAGCGCTTCGGATGCCCTCGGGGTCTCTCCCTCAATCCCAAGGCTTGCCCACTGCTCCCTGCCACCTCCCAGTTGCAGTCAACACTCAGACACCCCCCTCCTACCCCCGCCCCAGACTAGCGGCCCTGCGGGTCCGCCCTCCTATCCCTCCTCCGCGCACTATGCCCAGGTACTGGCACAGCTCCGTGGGCCATGCAGTTTAGCAAACACATGCCCAACTTCAAGAATGGTTCCCAGTGCCTTTGCCCGAAGGTAACCGGGGCACAGTCCCCCTCTGGGAACTCAGTCCTGGGGTGATGCCTTCCATCTCTAAATTCAGATCTCACATAATTGGCACCAAAGAAACCCCGCTCTCCCGAGGAAGAGACCCATTGAAGAGACTCAGTGCCGGCATGCCTTCTCTGCACTTGTGCACAGAATGTCATGTTTGCAAACAGCATGCAAGCCCGCAGGGCTCAAGGGGGAGACAGGTGCAGCCACCAAAACAGTGGTTCCTATCTTTTCTCCTT
The DNA here is from genome assembly GCF_000412655.1 of Myotis brandtii. NCBI lineage: Eukaryota > Metazoa > Chordata > Mammalia > Chiroptera > Vespertilionidae > Myotis > Myotis brandtii. The sequence continues at coordinate 9,397,981 of NW_005356042.1, forward strand.
TGCTTACAGAGAAAGAGATTCCAATCCTATCCCTAACCCCCATGTCACCATGTGCCCAAAACTCCTTCCCATGCCCCTTCTCCCGGACACTGGCCCTCCAGTGTCCTGGCTTTCTGCCCTCACCAAGAGGGGCTGTGCTCTAAGTTCATATGTTTGAATAGTTAAGAAAAAACAGGCTGAAATTGGACTTACATGGAAACTGTCCATGGTAACCGCTTGCTCTACAGTAGCGCCCACAGCACCCAAGTCCTTGAGACCCTCGCAATCTGGGACCCCTCGGGGGATGTCCGACTGCTGGTTTAGGCCTGATCCCCATGTAATGCTACCGTGGAGTCGGGAGAGGCCCCCTCCCTGCAGCTGCACTTGCCAGCCATGAGCCTGGTTTCGGCTGAGTGGTGCTCCCCCTATGGGAGCGCACTGACCGCCAGGGGGCAGCTCCTGTGTTGAGCATCTGCCCCCTGGTGGTCAGTGCGCATCATAGCGACTGGTTGACAGGTCATTCTGGTCATTCTGGTGGTCCCGGTCGTTACGCTGTAACGGTCGCTGGGCATCTAATCTAATAAAAGACAAATAGGGTAATTAACCGTACCTCCGACACGCTTCCCATTGGCTAATCAGGGCGATATTCAAATTAACTGCGCCATCATGGCAGGCAGGGACTGAGGCAGAGGCAGCCACCGTGGCAGCAGCAGGGGCCAAGCCCCTTGCCCGAATTTCATGCATTGGGCCTCTAGTCTATAATAATCTATAATAAAAAAAGCATAATATGCTAATTGAAACCGGCTGAGCAGCGAGGCCTCCTGGCCGGGGATCAGCAGAGCCGCGAGGCCTCATGGACTCGGGATCGGCGGAGCCCCGAGGCCTCATGGACCCAGGATCAGGGAGCTGCGAGGCCTCATAGCCCCGGAATGGGCAGACCCCCGAGGCCTCACGGACCCGGGATCGGTGGAGCCACAAGGCCTGATGGCTGGGGTGTCTCTGGCAGGAGCCCAGCCAGAGCGAAGGCCTGGGTCCTGGGTGCCAGAGGAAAACTGGTGCCAGCAGCCAAGGGAAGGGAAGGCCTATTGCACAAATCTCTTTGTGCAACAGGCATCTAGTCCTATATAATAAAAGGCTAATATGCAAATCGACCAAACGGTGGAATAACCAGTTGCTATGATGCACACTGATCACTGGGGGCAGACGCTCAATGCAGGAGCTACCCCCTGGTGGTCAGTGCGCTCCCACAGGAGGAGTGCCACACAGCCAGAAGCCCTGAGCTGGGCTCGCGGCTGGCAAGCACAGCAGCGGTAGCAGGAGCCTCTCCTGCCTCCGTAGCAGAGCTAAGGATGTCTGACTGCCGGCGTAAGCCCGCTCCTCCAAGGACATCCCCTGAGGGCTCCCGGACTGCGAGAGAGCACAGACCAGGATGAGTGAGAGACCCCATCTGTATGCACGTTGGGGGTAACCAGGCCAGCAGGGGAGGGCCATTATGGGCAACCAGGCAGGCAGGCAGAGGCGGTTAGGGGCGATCAGGCAGGCAGGGGAGCAGTTAGGGGCATTAGGCAGGCAGGCAGGTGAGTGGTTAGGAGCCAGTGATATATATATATATATATATATATATATATATATATATATATATATATATATATATATATATATATATATATATATATATATATATATATATATATATATATATATATATATATATATATATATATATATATATATATATATATATATATATATATATATATATATATATATATATATATATATATATATATATATATATATATATATATATATATATATATATATATATATATATATATATATATATATATATATATATATATATATATATATATATATATATATATATATATATATATATATATATATATATATATATATATATATATATATATATATATATATATATATATATATATATATATATATATATATATATATATATATATATATATATATATATATATATATATATATATATATATATATATATATATATATATATATATATATATATATATATATATATATATATATATATATATATATATATATATATATATATATATATATATATATATATATATATATATATATATATATATATATATATATATATATATATATATATATATATATATATATATATATATATATATATATATATATATATATATATATATATATATATATATATATATATATATATATATATATATATATATATATATATATATATATATATATATATATATATATATATATATATATATATATATATATATATATATATATATATATATATATATATATATATATATATATATATATATATATATATATATATATATATATATATATATATATATATATATATATATATATATATATATATATATATATATATATATATATATATATATATATATATATATATATATATATATATATATATATATATATATATATATATATATATATATATATATATATATATATATATATATATATATATATATATATATATATATATATATATATATATATATATATATATATATATATATATATATATATATATATATATATATATATATATATATATATATATATATATATATATATATATATATATATATATATATATATATATATATATATATATATATATATATATATATATATATATATATATATATATATATATATATATATATATATATATATATATATATATATATATATATATATATATATATATATATATATATATATATATATATATATATATATATATATATATATATATATATATATATATATATATATATATATATATATATATATATATATATATATATATATATATATATATATATATATATATATATATATATATATATATATATATATATATATATATATATATATATATATATATATATATATATATATATATATATATATATATATATATATATATATATATATATTCTGTAATTTTAAAGGAAAAAAACCTTGCAGGCCAGATTATGTGCTATGTTGGGGAGAGCAATTCCCCTCCTTGCATGTTTCCATGAGGGCACCTCTATTCCATTCCCTAGGACAGAGTGAGACTGGAATTCTTCTGCCCGCCCCCTTTGTACTGGTACATCCTCACTCAATCATTCCTATGGAGGGACACAGACTAATTTTTCTGTGGAGACTGGGGAAAGCTTGACATCCTTTGGGCAATTTACCAAGGATCAATAAGCAGGCAGCATAACTCTATTCCCCCATAAATGAAACCCTCTGCTGGCTGGAAACTTGCTAGGAATAATTATTGAAAACCTAGCTTCACTTCAGAGAGGCCCAAGGTCTAGATTTAAGAGTTATCTGCAAAAACATTATTTTGACCTCAGGTCCTAGTTGTATTCTCTAGCACAACTAATCAAAAACCCTGAATTTGAAAGGTTCGGTCCTAGCCTTCCTCATTAATACATCTGTGGTTTCACTTGATAATAACCTGGTTCTTTATGCCTATTTTCAATTGGATAAGGGTCCACAGGGAGGGAATAGGCCAAATTACAGCCCTTTAATCTCCAACATGACATTTTTCTATTTTCTCCAACTTATGTATCCCTAACCATTGCTCTAATATCCAAGGCGGGGTCATCACTACTGTTTACTGACTCTTAGCTATGGAAACTAGAAATGTATTGTCTAGAAAAGACAATCAACATTTATGACTATGGCCTTGTAAATTGAAACTTAGAAAATGATAATACATATTATATAATTCAAGAGGTGAATTGCATAATAAAAGTTCTGAACTTGACAGCAAAATGTCAACATAAAATCTTATTTACTTAGCCATATGTTGACTGTAAAACATCAAGCATTCCCTAGAAAGAAAAAATAAAAAATTACCCTCATAATACTGAAAAACTAGAAACCACCTAAATGTCTAACAGTAGAGGATGGTTAAATGAATTCTGGTACCTCTGTCCTGGGGCAGTATATAGACACAAGAAAAAGAAGGCACATTACAGAAGTTGCAGAATAATACAAAGTACAGAAACCCATTTTGATATAAGAAAAAATCATATTACTATATGTATACTTATACATGAAAATGCTTGAAAAAAAGGCTACAAAGATTCACTGTGAGCTGATAGTAGTAGTTACTTCTGGGAAGGGGAACAGCTTGAAGTCAGTGTGGGACAAGTGAATGGGGTTTCCACATTTGGGGTTTTTTTTAATTTTTGATGGTTAGCATGTATTTTGTTGCTACTTGAACAATTTAAATAACCATATCAATTAATCATTTTGTTTTTTAAGAGGCAAGTGACAAATACTGAATTTTTAGAGGCTATAAAAGGACAGTTAGGTTTTATAAAAAATAATAGACACTGAAAAAATTTAATAACCAAACAACCATTGACACACATATGCATATGTACACTATCTATAATAACCTATAATGATAAAAGCATAATATGCTAATTAGACCAGACGACCTTCCAGACAAAACCAGGGCTGCGAGGGCCAAGGCAGCCATCATGGCAGGCAGGGACTGAGGCAGAGGCAGCCACCGTGGCAGCAGCAGGGGCCAAGCCCCTTGCCCGAATTTCATGCATTGGGCCTCTTCTAGTCAATAATCTATAATAAAAAAAGCATAATATGCTAATTGGACCAGACATCTTTCCAGATGTCCTTCCGAAGGACCTTCCAGACGAAGCCAGGGCTGTGAGGGAAGCCTGGGTCCCAGGTGCCTTTCAGCAGCCAGAGGGAAGCCTGGGTCCTGGAGGGAAGCCCGGGTCCTGAGTCCCAGAGAGAAGCCGGTGCTGGCAGCCAGGGGAAGGAAGGCCTACTCTTGCATGAATTTTGTGCATCGGGCCTCTGATATAGATACAAAACCATATCTATATAGTATGAATTTATTAACAACTAATTTTATTTACAGACAATATTGAGCAACTTGTGACTCTTTTCTGAACCTTCTTTTTCTTTCTTCCTTTTTTTTTTTTTTTTTTTTGCTTCCAAACAAGGACAAGTGCATTTTTAAAAAGCGCAATTTCCTACTCCCCCTTCCACCCTGACTCTCCAGGATTAGCCCTTGATGTGAGCTGAAGTGAGCCAGCCCTGTACTCTGACAGGTGACAGCAGCAAGACCTCTCTTGTGTAATTAGTGTAAGTAGAGAAATCTCTGGTCGTGATCATGGGATTGAAAGGAAAGACCACAGGACATTGTGGAGTCAGCAAGGCTTTGGGAGTCCAATCAACTCAGTTTAGAATTCTGCCTCTGCCAACTTGTAATTAAATTATTCTGCCTGGCAGAATAATTTTATCTCACCTGTAAAATGAGGGGTAAAAATAAATACTTCAGAGGGCTAGAGGAAGGGTTCTAGGCGGTAACATATAGCAAACCTCCAGCAAGAACTGGGCAGGTGTGGAATACAACTGAGCCAATTTGGACCCTTTGAGGTTTGGGTGATTTTGCCTTGGTCTCTCATGAGTGAGAGAGGTTCTGTGCTTTGAGTTGACTAAGGAACCAGAGAGCAGCAGAATGGTTGACCTACAGACTTTGTGTCTTGTGTAACTTGACCAGGGCTATGGTTGGTATAAATTCTGTCACCAGAACTTTCCAATCTCCCAATAAACACACACTACCATCACATTTTTTTTTCCTTTTAGAACTTTTATGTTAGTGCAAATGCCTCACAAGCTTGATTCTTTACTTAGTCCAATTAAAGTACACTTTCTTTTCTCTTATTTTTGGGGTAAGGCCAATTGCATGAAATAAGTTTCTAGAAATCCTTTGAAGGAAAATACCACTCTTCCATTCCTATTGGCATTTGAATAGTTTAGAATTATGATCCTTATTAGTAAGGCTCCATCATCTTTCTTTTTTCCTTCCCCCACCCTTAATGACATCTTCAACAACTGGTCATACCTTCCTAAATATTCACAGTTTCTAATTGCTTGGAACAGTGCTCCAAATTTCCTGAGTGAATCAGATGCTAAAAATAGAGCATCCACTCTTCTCTTATGAAACTCAAACTCTATCTACCCCTCATCTCAATCATGTGCTCAATCACTGCCAGTCCCTGCCAGCACCCTCCTTTGTCACCAATCTTCCTACCCACCCAACAGACCATGGGGAAGATCTGTGAGTGGAATACAGCATTCAACTAACAGGTAGACTTTGCTGCACTTACACCAGCAAAAATTTGAGACTAAAATGGTTAGTGAATATTGGCCAGGCTTGCTGTGAGTGCTAAATTACATAATGTACTTAAAGTGCCCAAGATAGCACCTGGCACCTAGGGAGGTGGTGAGGATGATATGACCCTGCCCCCCTCCTTCCTCTTCCTGCCTCCTTTTTCTCCTCCTCCTTGCCACCCCACTCCCCATTCTTCCTCCTCTTTCTCCTTTTTTTTGGTTATTTTAAACAATAATCGCAGTTATCATTTCTGGAGTTCTTACTCTGTCAGGCCCCCTAAGCTAAGGGTTCACTCACAACACTGCATTTAATCCTTAAAACAATTGTCAGTAAGGCAGTCATTATTAAGCACCTCTGACAGCAGCAAAGACAATAATTAATAGTAAGACACTGGGCTTTTGAGTCCAAACACCTGGGTTCAAATCACCACCTGGCATTTATTAACTGTTGATCTATGAGTAAATAATCTCATCTCTAAAATGTTAAAATAAATATAGTAACTACTATGTTGGGCTGCCAGGAGATTTAGGTCAGGGTGTAGTATCTGGCACATAGTAGGGCTCTCCTTGTAGTTGCCTTCTCTCCCCATCCTCTTCTCCTCCTCCTAATTCTGTAGAATAAAGCTGCCCAATAGAACAACAGACACCTGGAATTTTATATGCAAACCACAGAAGCAACTAAATTTTCTAGTGACCACATTTTGAAAAAACAAAAACATATCCTATATAATAAAGAGGTAATATGCAAATTGACCCTCATGCCATAATGCTGTCACAAGATGGCTGCCCTGCCAAGCCCCTCCTCTGGCCCCACCCCTGATCAGCCTCTCCCACCCCAATTGAGGGTGGGGGGGCTAGCA
>NW_005356042.1:9405127-9424950 GCF_000412655.1 Myotis brandtii
CCCTCCCACCCCCCCCCCACAGCCCCTCACCCAGGCTGGCCATGCCCCCATGCTTTCCTGGGGCTGGGGGTACCCCAGGCAAGCTGCAGGTATGGCGTTGGTCAGAGGCAAAGGTCCTGGCTGTCCCTGGCCTAGAGAGTCCAGAAAACCTCAGCAGTGACCAAAGACCAAGACCGAGTGGAAAGGTCCCTGCCGGCACTTATGGCTCAAAGTACCAGGAAGAGGTGGAGCGTCTTGAACCTGCAACCTTGGCATCTGCACACCAAGCCTTGGGGCACACCACACCGGTGGCACCTGTGGGTTAAAGGGGGAGAGCAGGGAGCTGGGGAGTGGAGCTGGGAGGGGCCTAGAGTCTTCGGGAGCAGCCTGCCTGCTGAGGTTGATGTGACCTGCTCGCTCGGGCTTGGTCAAAGCCCCTGGTCAGCTCTGCCGCTTGCCTTCCAGGTGCGGCTAGCCCTGAGCCGGCTGGCCTTGCACTCAGAGAAGCAGCTGTCACTGGGCTCTGTTAAATAAGAGAAATCAAAGAGCCAAGAGTAAATATCCTCCCAGCCCCTTCCTATGCCCCCGGATGAGGAGGGCTGGGGATGGGGGTAATGGAAAATGGCTGCTGCTTTGCATTTTATAATGAAAAGACTCCTGCTATGTAGAGAGGAGAGCTGATTTGTTTCCAGCAACAACTGGCATGTTCCCTGCCCCAGCCCTGAAGCCTGACAGCACCTCGCAAAGGTGTGTCTGCACAGCCATGTTGGTCTGGCTTCTGGAATGTTGGGAGCAAGTTTGAGCTGCGTTAATTTAAAAAAAAAGTAAAGATTAAAAACACCTCTTTGTACTCAAATGGCACTATAAAATGCAGATTATAGCATCTGATTTTGTCTTTTTTGTTGATTTTGAGGCAGAGCACAAATAAGTTCATGGGAAAAGCAGAAAAAAAAACAAAGGGAAAGGGAGAGGATTCTGCCATCCACAGCACTGAACGTTGTTTTTTTTGTGTGTTTTTTTTCCTTCTGTTCTTCAAGTCAATATATGCCATTTAAACCACTTTATGGTGTTAGGTAATGAGCTAATGTTTCCTCTATTAAGAGCAAGCAGCAGTGCCTTTCATATGAGTCACATACATTTAATCCATTCAAATGGAGCATACTGAGTGGAGAGAATGGTATGTGTCATTATATAAAGAACTTGGCATTATGATGCTATCTGGCTGAAGATCTTAATTATCTTGCAATTTAGAGAATCTAGACAAATCAGGCACTGAAAATGAATGTGCATGCTTAAATGGGTGACTTTATTTTCATCTGTAACGACCAAACAACCAGTCACCAGGAAGTGCATTGATGGGTCCCATGGCGCGGCGGGTCTGGGTGAGGCTGCATGGCACAGGCCAGGGCCTGGGGTCCTGAAGCCACACCCACCTCCCTGGCACCAGGATGTGAGGCTGCGTCCCACACCCGCAGGGCTAGACAGGGGTTGGGCCAGCTGGGTCTTGGTGTTGCCCAATGGGGGTGGGGCCGGCCGGACACTTCTATTATAGAGAAAGGGCAAATAGCAATATTAAAATATTTCCTCTACAATTTCTTCACTGATACAGCTCCTAGGGCAGTTGAAACTAAAGAGAAAATGAACAAATGGGACTACATCAAAATAAAAAGCTTCTGCACAGCAAAAGAAACCATCAACAAAACAACAAGAAAACCCACTGCGTGGGAAAACATATTTGCCAACGTCATATCTGATAAGGGCCTAATCTCCAAAATTTATAGGGAACTCATACAACTTAACAAAAAGAAGATAAACAATCCAATCAAAAAATGGGCAAAGGACCTAAATAGACACCTTTCAAAAGAGGACATTCAGAAAGCCAAGAGACATATGAAAACATGCTCAAAGTCACTAATCATCCGAGAGATGCAAATCAAAACAACAATGAGGTACCATCTCACACCTGTCAGAATGGCTATCATCAACAAATCAACAAACGACAAGTGCTGGAGAGGATGTGGAGAAAAAGGAACACTTGTGCACTGCTGGTGGGAATGCAGACTGGTGCAGCCACTATGGAAGACAGTATGGAGTTTCCTCAAAAAACTAAAAATGGAACTCCCATTTGACCCTGTGATCCCACTTCTAGGAATATATCCCAAGAAACCAAAAACACCAATCAGAAAGGATATATGCACCCCTATGTTCATAGCAGCACAATTCACCATAGCTAAGATTTGGAAACAGCCTAAGTGCCCATCAGTAGATGAATGGATTAGAAAACTGTGGTACATCTACACGATGGAATACTATGCTGCTGTAAAAAAGAAGGAACTCTTACCATTTGCAACAGCATGGATGGAACTGGAGAGCATTATGCTAAGTGAAATAAGCCAGTCAATGAAGGAAAAATACCACATGATCTCACTCATTCATGGATAATAAAGACCATTACAAACTTTTGAACAATAATAGATACAGAGGCAGAGCTGCCTCAAACTGATTGTCAAACTGCAGTGGGAAGGCCAGAGAGGGTTGGGGGGCAGAAGGGAGGGGAGTAAGAGATCAACCGAAGGACTTGTATGCATGCATATAAGCAAAACCAATGGACATAAGACACTGGGGGGTAAGGGAGGGCAGGGGATTGTCAAGGGCGGGGAAAAAAAGGACACATATGTAATACCCTTTGTAATACTTATTATAATATTTTTTTAAAAAGAATAAAAAAAAATATTTCCTCTAATTAATTCCCTTCTAATGTGCATGAATTTTGTGCACCGGGCCACTAGTGGGATATAAAGTACAACATAGGAAATATAGTCAATAATGTAATACCGATGTATGGTGTCAGGTGGGTACTGGAAATATCAGGGACACTTTGTAAATTATATAATTGTCTGACTACTATGCTGTGTACCTGAAGCTAAAACAAAATAATATTGAATATAAACTATAATTGGAAAAATAAAGTGCTGGGGAAAAACAGAAACACAAAGAAACCGTGAAATTAACTCTAACAAGTTTTATCTAACCCAATATATCCAAAATATTATCATTTCAACATGTTAACATGTAATCAATGTATAAGTCATTAATGAAATAGTTTATGTTCTTTTTTTAATATTGTGTTTGTCATCCTGTGGGGACTTGACACTTGCAGCACATTGTCAGTCACACCAGCCACATTTCAGGGATCAGTACCGACATGTGCCTGGTGGCTGTGGTACTGAACAGGGCACTGACAGACAAAGAAGATAGACATAGATCAGCGAGGGGATCTCATCTGTCCCAGCCCACACAGCTCAGAAATGGTACAATCAGGATTCCAATCATATCTCTCTAGCTCCTAAGCTGTAATGATTTTGTCATACGAGTAATCAGATAGTGGTTCAAGGGCCTAGTTTTTTTTTTCTTTTAGGTCTCCATGTGGAATGATTATCATGCTATGATGGTGACTGGAAACCCACCCCTTTAGGCTGGCAGGTTGTCATACTATTGTGCATGTGCTTTCCTGAAGAGGGGATTTTATTCTGTTAAGAAATAGATATAGCTAAGCTCCTTACCTCCCTTCCCAGAGGTAACCTCTTTCCATAAATTGGTGTGTCCTTTCTACTTAAGACCAGACCTTGGCAAGTCTGAGACACACTCAGGGAGTAAGATGACTAATTGGTGCTGGTCTCTGGGGACTTGGTTATTCACCACAGTGAAGAACACATAAGTCTCAGTAATCTCCGCCAATCACTTTGAATTGCTTGGCTAAACTCCATGCATCTCTATCATGCCCCTAATGCTCCCTAATCCTTGAGCCATTTTGGAAAGTGTATCTGCCTGAGGTGACCTTTATTTATTTATTTTTAACTCCCTACTTCTCTTTAATCACCAAATTTCAGTTTTTACAAATAATCTTAGAACAATTCAGGTAACTAAGTTTTGGAGAGAAACAGTGCTTCCTTGTACATGAAGAACTATTACATGTTCCATTTTTGGTAAATAACTCTCTTGGCTGGATTAACAAACACTGTCACAGAAATGAAAAAAAAATTAAAGCCACTGCATTTATATTTTTAAAAAAGCCATAAACAAAACATGCATTACTCCTTTACTAGGACTTAAATCGGTGTTTGAACATTAGGATTTCATTACCCTTTAGAGGTGACCTTTAAAACAGCAGTACTGATGGTCTCTCTTTATCCTCCTATTCTACCCTCTTGGAGATGGTCACTGGGGAGCCCTGAATAGTTCTGAAAGGTGAGTACTTCCTGCTCTCCATACCAACAATTCCCAAGAGCTGGTTAGAGATCAAATTTTCACTTGTTCTCCACAAATGGACATTTTAAGTTCTGCCACAGAGCTAAATTTATTCAATATAGGTAATTGATTTTGTTGTTCCAGCCAAACTCTATAAACATTGTCACCAATATTGGTTAGGGGTGGATACCTCAGATGGCACAGACTGTGTCCCTTGAGTGAAAATTCTAACTTATACACACCAGGACTGGGGATACTGGAGTCCAAGAAGTATGCATCAAACACTGGAACTAACCATCTAAGTTAAAGAGAAGTGAAAATTCACAACATTATATATAATTTTATTTTCCTCTGAAATGGTGAAAGTAGATGGTGGTGTGCATTCCCTTACTTGGCATGATAAGAAGTTGACAATCCTATTTGTTCCCTAGGGTTAGTATACGTAAGTGCTCACACACAGTATTATATTTAATCCTTAAAACTATTCTGCAAAATAGATATTATGTAGATCTATAAAATCTCTGTCTGGGAACTACAGAAATGATACTAGCCCAATGACATGAGATCTAGAAACCCTTGAAGACTAACAGGAAGTAAACAGATCAACAAACTGTGTGAGAGGCAGTAAGAGAGGAGAGTAACTCAGCTCTGCCACTTCCTTGGGTTCATCGCTTGCTTCCTTTTTTTTGAGATGGGTGGACCAGCTGCTTTCCATTATAACACCATCAGTAAAATAGCAGCTAGCATGAATTGTGTCAGTCATTCTACAAAGAGTCTGTATACAATACCAACTTTAATTCTGTTGGATATGAATAAGTATTCCTGAGTAAGAGTAAGAACATCAAGAGGCAACTTATCCAAAGTTGCTGAGCTAGTAAGTAGAATGGCTGGGATTCAAATATAGATCAGTCTGATTCCAAAGCTTTTATTCCTACTGCTGTGATATAGTGTATTGTATAGCTATGTGGAAGCAAGTGGAACATTTGGGTATAAAAAAATATATACATTATTTTGGATTTTGCATTTCTATTTTTTAAAAATATTTTTTATTTATTTCAGAGAGGAAGGGAGAGAGATAGAACATCAATGATGAGAGAGAATCATTGATCAGCTACCTCCTGCACGTGCCCCACTGGGGCATGTGCCCTGACTAAGAATTGAACCGTGACTGCCTGGTTCATAGGTCAACCCTCAACCACTGAGCCACAACAGCTGGGCTGCATTTCTCTTTAACATGGATGGTTAGCTTCAGAGTCCAGGATATATGATCTGGGGATGCCAAGATCTCTGGTTCTAACATGTTAGAAGTTAGATTTTTTTACCTAGGGGACTCAGGCTGTGCCATTCTGACACTGGCCACAATGGAAGTACAGAGAGAGTGTGATGTGCAGTGCAAATCCATCCAAAACTGTTGCCTCATTACTCAAAAACACACTCCACTGAAGAAAATTCATTGCCTCACATTTGCTCAATATCTCCCTGTGTCTAGTCTGCACTCTACTAGGCATGATGTACAAGGATTTTCTGTGCACTAGTCATTTCATCACCAATGTCTTCACATCTTATTTCTGTGAGAGGAGTTATAATTACACTAAAAGTTCTAAGTGAGGTGAAGTTCAAATGAAGCTTAAATTTGTTAGAAGGCCTTACTCTTATTTCCATCGTAGTTTCTCCACACCCCTGCACCACCACAAAGGACAAAGTGAGCAGATTTAGAGCACCATCCTGTGGAAGTTATGACTTCACCTGGCTGTAAAAAGGGGACTAAAGTGAACACAATGGATAAACAGAGCTAGCCACATTGCACACAGCTCAGATTTAGATAATCACTTAGCCAGGTTTGGGCATGACTTGAGTTCGATGTTTAACAAAAGCAAATAGACTTGGCTTCTGCCACCCTGGAACCAATCTTGGCCTACAGCAGATCAAAGGCGAGAAAATCATATGTTCTCATCTGCACAATCGTTATGGGTATCTATCTATGGTTTGGTTCAGGTCCAGGCACAAACTTGAATTAAAGGTTGAAATTGATGGCTCAGAACTTAGCTGGAAATGCAGGCGATAAATGGAGCTGTGAACTGGAAGGAAAATGTGTCTGAGGATGAGAGGGAGAAACTAAAGAGCCAGATGCTCAGACCCACATCCCACTGGCTGCCCCAGGAGCTCCATCAAGCTGTCCTGCTGTGGGCAGTAGAGGGCACTATTAATACATTTGGAAGTAAGCAGTATGCTTGAATAAACAGCGGGTTTAGAACAAGTTTAAGTGTGGCATTTGAGCAGGGGAAGGTTATAGGATTATAGTTATCATCTTTATTGCTTCCTATTCTCAAACTTACAGATTAATTTTAAAGTAAAGAGTGGCTATATAGTGAAGCTGACTCCTGAATGGAACTTCAAGTTTTTAGGATCAGCAGTAGAAACACACCACACCACACCACACACACACACACACACACACACACACACACACACACACACACACGTTAGATAGAATGATTACTATTGTCCAGCTTCCTGGTGCTAAATGCTTTACATGAATCATCTTGTTTAATCTTCAACTCTGTGAGGGTAAGTCCTGTTGCCATCTCCATTTTACAGATGAGGAAACTGAGGATGAGAGGTCAAGTGACTTGCCCTGAGTTATCAACTAGTAAGTGACAGGACTGGGATTTGAGCAAACTTCAGATGTCAAAGCCCACACTTGTAACCACCATGCTATACCTCAGGGCAGATATCGTTTCCAAAATGTGAGAAAAAACACCAACTGCTTAACCACCAGCAGGAATTGAAGATGTTGTGAATTCAGTGTTGCTATATCTATGCCTCAGAAGTTGTGAAAAGTAAGGTTGCCTAAACTCTGCTGCAGCCTCTCTTCCTCTACCAGCCAGCTCCTGACCTTGTTCCAACAAAAATCCTGGGTTAAAAAGCAGATGGCTCTGCTAGATTTAAATCCTGAAAATCTTCATGCAATCCAAGGATTTTAACCTCAACATCAACCATCAAATGAATCCAATATCTTGGGAACCCATCAAGTTAGGAATTGTTCATCCTTTGATCCATTTCTATCTAGAAGATCAAGCACAGAGCATAGCACAAAGTAAATGCTCAATTAGTGATGAATACATACATTAGTCATCCAGTATAAACCAGTGATTTATAAACAAATGAAATAAAGAAAATCAACAGACTCTATCAGTAGTTGACATTTTAGAGATAACACCAATGTGTATGTATTTTATCATCTCTACAATAGTCCACTTGGGGACTCCTGGGATACTTAATTTCTGGATCCTTTCAGAAGCATTGCTCTAGCTAATGCATGTTCCTATAAACTATTGTGACAGGAATACAGAGGTTGTTCCTCTTGTAATTTTCAGTGTTTGACGTGCACTACAGATCTAATTCAATTCCTTTTCCAGAGACAAATACATGAAGTTGTGTGCCTCTACCCTTCCCACTCTCCTTGCCTAGGAGAGACCTTGTTAATGGATCATGACACTTCTCCCAGTGAGCCCAGATGGCCAGTAAGCTATCCATCAGACTGAGTGCACAAGGTAAAACCTACTTATTTTCCTGACTCAAGACATTTGGAATCACCATTTCAGCATCACAGCCAAGTGATGACCCAGCTCATGTCTGAACATCTCCGTAGACTGGAAACACATTCTCATAAAGACAGCATATTCCATCTTCAGAATTCTATTAGAAAACCTTGCTTAGGGACAATTCTGGGTGAACATAGAGACAGAACACCTGTGCTTACTATATCTGCCACTTCCCAAATTTTTATTAAAATATGCTTGAAGATACAAACAACGGGCTACAGCTGGCCTTTGCAGGAAAAAAAAAATGACAAAAATCCAAGGGGAATTTCCCTAATTGCATTGGTAAGGACTGATGCAAAAGCACATTTTTGGAATAAACACCATATGTCCAAACCTTTAATTCATAACAGCAGAAAATACGCTTGAAGATACAAACAACGGGCTACAGCTGGCCTTTGCAGGAAAAAAAAATGACAAAAATCCAAGGGGAATTTTCCCTAATTGCATTGGTAAGGACTGATGCAAAAGCACATTTTTGGAATAAACACCATATGTCCAAACCTTTAATTCATAACAGCAGAAATGCCCCCAAAGAAAATAGGAAACGCATCATCCCCTTACTCTCTTAATGCCCTTATTTCTACAGTGCCCAGGAAAGAAATAGAAGGCAATCCCCAAGAACATCCTTCTGAGATACCTAGAACTAGGGTCATAGGAGGGCCCATTCATGGCTCCTCTTTATCTCCATTCATTAAAATACAATAACATTGGCGTGTGCTGTGGATTAGCTTTGATTCAGAGATACTTGGCTACCTAGAGAAAAACCCTGTTGCTAGCAATGTGGTCTCCCATGCCCACATTATACAATGAAGAACAACAAACAGGTTCTGAGAAGCCAAGCTGGGGTAAGAAAGGCCCGCCCCCACCTGCTTGCTGAGCCTGAAGCATGAGCTTGTGCATGTGTGCAACAATGAGATCTGATCAGAGAGAAAAGTCAATACCCAAGGAGGCCTGAAGTGGGCCTAAGGGAATTCTGCCCAGTCTGCTGACAAGACACCTCTTACCCTCTAAGGAAGTGCTAATAAAATTGCAACGATACCATGACCAGAGCAAAGAGGCCACTAACGAAATAATGTGTTGAACAAATGAATAAAAGAAAGACTAAATGAATGGATGACAAAATGAACAAACTTAAAGGAATAATGGGCATAAGGGAAAAAGAAGAGCATGGATCTCTAAAAGTTATGTTCTTTAAGAAATGGGCAGAGTATGGATTTTCGCAGAGCCGGGGCAGTCACAGGGAGGAACAGATGCATAGGATGAGAGAGATGCCACGCTGAACTCTCTACTGAGGCTCACTGGGAATCCAGATATTCAGTAGCAGAACCTAGCCCCTCATTGAAGGCAAGAAGAGCAGAAGAGACAATGTGAAAATTAAATCAGGTAGGCGCCTTTGAGAGCTGAGAAACTCCCAGATGGAAGAGGAAGCTGGGATTATTTCTCCAGAGTCATCTCCCTCTCATCACTTCATTCAATTCACTGGAGATGCCTTCCCTGACAATCTAAAATACAGCCTCCTCTGCTTTCACTCTTCACTCACTGTGTTGTGTTTTTCTTCATATTTACTTGTGTGTGTGTGTAGCCTCCCTGACTGGAAACCCTGGGGACAGAGTTCTTATTTGCCCACTGCTGAGCTCTTACCCCCTAAAGGAGTGCTGGCATGTAGGAGACATTTACTAGGTATTTGTAATAAGACTGTATGAATAAGTCAAGGGAAGACAAGTTTACTACAACCAAACCTACTTTAGTCTTTCAGAGCAAGGGTAGTTTAACAATAGGAAATCTATAATGTAATACATCATATCAATAGGTAAATTTTAAGGTACATTGAAAAATAAATCAATAAAATGTAATACCTAACCATAATGAAAAGCAAAACAAATTCTGGTATATTAGGGATAAAATTAAACTGACTTAATGTGACACAAAAACAAAGTAAAATCAATTGTCATATTTAATAATGAGACACTAGTAACATTCCTCCTAAAATTGGAAATTAGATAAGAGTACATAATATCCAAAATTATTTCAAAAATTTTCTGGGTTCTAATCCATTTAATAAGTTCCAGATAGAATAAAAGATTAAATGTAGCCTGGCCTGGTAGCTCAGTCATTGAGCATCAACCCATGAACCAAGAGGTCACTGGTTCAATTCCTGGTCAGGACACATGCCCAGGTTGTGGGCTCAATCCCCAGTAGGGAGCACGCAGGATGCTGCCGATCAATGTTCCTTTCATTGATGTTTCTATCTCTCTAACCCTCTCCCTACCCCTATCTCTAAAATCAATAAAATAAAAAAATAAAAATAAATAAAAAAAATTTTAAAGCTCACCATGCCTATAAAAAAAGAGTTAAATGTATATACAGGACACTTTTTAAGTTTTCAAAAAGTGAAAATTAGCTGATTTTGCTCAAAATATCCAAGCATCAAAGTAATGAAAAACTCACAAGGAAAAAATATATTTGTCTCAACAAAATTAAAGTATTTTTTAACTTTTAAAAGTAACAAAATACATAGAAAATTACTTAAAAACCCCCCAAAAGTGTGCAAGTTCATGTGTTTATGTATATATTAATTATACTTCAATACAAGTTTCAAAACTATAACAAATTAATAATGCCTCAATAAATTGACAGTGCTTATAAATCTGTATTAAAATTTCTTAAGCCACACTTTTAAAATTTCAAATCACAAAAAGCCAAACTACAAAAAATGCAAATGTCCAAATAAACAAAAATCATTCAATTTCTTCAATAAAAATTACAAAATTTCAAATTTTCT
Source organism: Myotis brandtii (assembly GCF_000412655.1). NCBI lineage: Eukaryota > Metazoa > Chordata > Mammalia > Chiroptera > Vespertilionidae > Myotis > Myotis brandtii. The sequence goes on from NW_005356042.1 coordinate 9,415,742, forward strand.
TTAGCCATGAAGTCTACTGTTTCAGCAATTCTTACACAAAAGCCTGCAACACAGCTTAATTCAGAATAGATGTCTGCCTAACACTACTTCAAAGTCACTACAGTACACTGGGCTAATTTTCACCAAAGAAGGCCTAAGTCAGAGGACTAGGGAACCCTAGAAACTTGTTAGACTCACAGAATATTAATCAGTCACTTGTTCTAGAATATACCAGAATGTTCTGGAACATTTTAGAATACTCTAGGACAGTCTATAATAATGGTTCTGTTTTATTCTGTGCTACCCAATATGATAGTCACTTGCCACATGTGCTATTGAACACTAGAAATGTAGCTAGTGTAACTTTTAGTAACTAAATTTTTAAATTAAATTAATTTACACTTAAATTTAAGTAGCCACACAAATTAAAAGTTGGTCTCATACTTCTTTACTGTCTTCAAAATACTACAGTCATGAAAAGACATGGAGGAAACTTAAATGCATATTTTTACTAAGTGAAAGAAGTCAATCTGAAAAGGCTACATACTGTATGATTCCAACTACATGACATTCAGGAAGAGGATACACTATGGAGACAGTAAAAAGATAGCTGCTTGCCAGGGCCTACTGTGGGAGAGGGATGAATAGGCTGAGCACAGAGGATTTTTAGGGTACTGAAAATACTCAGTATGATGCCATAATTACAGATACATGTCATTACACAATTATCCAAAGCCATAGAATATGGGCTATAACAATAGAGTGAACCATAATGTAAACTATGGACTTTGGGTGATTATCATAATGTCAACTATGGACTTTAGGTTCATCAATTATAATAAATATACCACTCTGGTGTGAGATACTGATAATGGGGGAGGCTATGCATGGGTTGGGGCAGAGGTTATATGGGAAATATCTGTACATTCCTCTTAATTTTGCTGCAAACCTAAAACTGCTCTGAAAAACTAAAATCTTAAAAACACATACACAATAGATTCAAAAATCCAATTTCTAGCATAAAATGTTCTCCAAATAGCTATGTGCTCCCTTATATTTCCCTACTTCTCTTGCAGTTAGATTGAGGCCCTGTGACTGCATCTAGCCAAAGAGCTTTGAGTAGAAGTGACACATGGCTCTAAGGCTGAGGCAATTAAGACTTAATGTGTCTTAATGTCCCTTTCTCCTCTGGGGGCCACATGTGCCAGACAACATAACTAGAAAGATATGAGAAGACATATCACGAGAGAGAAATAAGTCTTAATTATTTTAAGCCTCTGAGATTCCAGAGTTAATTGTTATAGAAGCATTGTGTTGCCTAAGCTGACTAATAAATAGTAACAAAGCGAACACTCAAAATTCTTGGCAAAATAAGAATAACAAAGAAGCAGCAGAAGCAAGATTTAGAGAGGTGAGGAACCAGAGACAATAAATTCCATTAACAGTAGCACTGATTTTTGCCCTTTACCCTGGTGGAGAGAGGAGGCATTTTTATAATAATTGTCATTCAGGTTCGTAACAGCAGATAATTAGGAATGGTAATCTCCATTCTGTTATCCTACAGTTTGCTTGTAAATAAAGGTTTCCCCATACTTAAATACCATCTTGCTTCTTTCCTTCGGAAACAGTCTTAAACCAGTTGTGTTATATAAGTGGAGAGTATAAAACCTGCATTAGCAATGATTCCTCTGGCAGCCTAGTGGCCTGGTAGTTGTCACTTGGCAACTAATTAACAGGACAAATGTATACCTTTGATATTGGGGGTAATGTGGGAAATAGACATTTATGGCCACAGCTTATCAGACTTCTTTTTGCTAAAGGTAATTGTTATTGTGATGACTGCTAAATCCCACCAGTTCTCTGCTCTTCCCCAGCTTAAAAAAATAGTGTCTAGTTGAACACCATTAGCTAAGACCCACTGCATCTTTTGCTAAAAAGGTGCATTTGTTTGAAAAAAAATTACAGAATGCATTTCCTTCCAGATATATAAGCCATTCAGAGATTTCTTTGCAAGAACATCTCAGGTCTTCTGTCCAGGGAAGTCAGGACATTTTCCAGATGTCTACAGCTCTCTCCCTGACCCTTAGGATATAGGAAAATGTAAATGTTATTTCCTAAAATCATGACCTGGTGAAAGGGCATTCTTTATTCAGATTTACTTAGTTTTTACCTTCTGTCCTATATATGTTTCAGGATCCCAGCTAGGATCCACATTACACTTACTCGTCATGTCTCCTCAAGCTCCTATGGGCTGTGACAATATCTCAGACTTTGTTTATGTATCTTCAACAGTTTTGAGGAGTGCTAGCTGGTGTTTTGTAGAATGTCCCACAATTGGGATTTGTCTGATTTTTTTCTCATGATTACACTGGGGTGATGGGTTTGGGGAGGAAAAGCACAGAAGTAAGGTGTTATTTCCATCTCATCATATCCAGAGATCATGCTATCAACATGATTAGTCATTGCTGTTCTCCTTGATCACCTGGCTGAGGTAATGTTTGTCAGGTTACTCTCCCCTCCCCCATGCTATAGTCTGTGGAAAAAAAGTCACTCCTTAGGTGTGGGGAATTATACTCCACCTCCTTGAGAGTCAAATATCTACATCACCCAGAAGGATATACCATTCCCCAGGGGCATCCCACAGTCAATAAAGGATGATAGGACAACTTCTTGGGGCATTTTGTGCCCAGAGGACCCCATGGATCATGGTAAGACCAGACTTTATCTAATGCTGTGTCCTTTCTCAGACCTTTCCCCATTCCTTATCCTGCTGCTCTTTACTCCCTCACAGGTTTTTCCTCAGAGCAGCCCCTCAGTAAACCACATGTTCATGAATCCATAATCAGACTTGACCTCCAGGAAACCAAACCTAAGGCAGCTGGCACATAGGAGTGTTCCTGGGGGAAATGCCAGTCTGTGTTGAATCTTTTGCAGGCTGGTGGGCAATGGAGATTCCTCTCATTAGAGCTCTGTGGAGCACCGATCATCCCTGAGGTGTGGGCACAATGCAACTGCAAAGAGTTTTACCTGGGATGAACTGGAGCAGGCTACAGGTAGAAGGGGAGACACTACCTCATATAGTATCTCTAACATTTGAGATGTAAGGGGTTGAGGGGAGATATAATTTGAAGAACTCTGGAATTGAGTGGTTATTGCTAAAAAACAAAACAAAACAAAACAAAACTTGATTGATGCTCTGAGGAGAGAGAATGACAGAAAGAAAATAAATTTTCAAATTCCAGGAAAAAAATAACCTGCAATGTAAGAGCATGCATCCCTGGAATTCCCATCTTGTCCCTTAATGCACTAGAAAGTTATGTCATGTAAGTTATGACATAACTTCCTCAAATGTTCCTCTGGCCTATGTATGATATCAACATTTCTAGCTATTCAGCCAAACAGATTAAAACAGAAAATCAGTCAAACTGGTTATTTAGCCTTAGGGACCTAAGCAAAGAAGAGACTGAGGAATCTTAGACTTTATAACGTATAGGTTTGGTCAAAGAGAGAGTTTCTCTGTCACAGGCTTATAGCTTTTCCCAATTCAATTAATTGGAATTTTACAGAAAAGCAAATGCTGTAAAATAAAAGACTCAAACATCTGGGACCTCAAGCACAATCCAGTAGAAACACTAATATCATGCAGTCACAGCTTGTGGATGGGAATTTTAAGAGCCTTTATTTCCAAGAACCACTGCTCAGGGAGAATGGGGCTTCTTCTTACAGTTGGTACACAAGTCAGGTTTAGATGTGGTTTTTCTTAGAATGCAGTTTAGCGAGGCAACTACAATGCATTCATTCAATTGAAATATATTAATTTAGTATCTCTTTGTGGCCAGCCATGGTGTTAGGACATAAATGGTGAGAAAGATATCATGTCTGTCCTCACAGAGCTTAAGGTCTAACTCCACTGCAAAAACTCCTTGGCCCAGTAGGAGACAGTCGTGGAGAAAAGGTGACCCTGATAGGACATGTGACCTTCAGTCAAGGGGCACAGCCAGAATGAGGCACCTTCACTCTCTGTCCTCCCTCCTAGAGCTCTCCATTGGCCAATCTAACCAGAAGCCAAAAGGTCAAGCAGCACTATTGCTGAGTCCATACAGATGAGCCACTGGGGGCACTGAGCAAGAAAAGGGAGCAGAGTGGACCTGGAGGGACAATGAAAGGCACTCAGGGCATAGTCATGACCCAAGGATGATAAATAACTATTATCTCAGCTTACCACTCCCCTCTGGCTGGCCCCACACAGCCTCTAGGATACTCTCATGGTGTCACTTGTCATACTTTTTGTTTGATTAAATTCTAAATCAAATAACTTACTCTATATGACTGGTTCTTATCTTCCCATGTAGGAAGTCTCTGTCTTCCTATATAGCCTTTAAATGTAATGCTCACTCCCCTTCTCCTTCTATGTGACTTCTTTCTTTGGAACAAACTGTGAACTCTGGGATTTCTAAAAGATCATATTTAGCCTTTTTGTATGAAAATATCGATGCAGATAAAACCTGTAAAATCCCAATTTGACTGCCAATTTCTGTTCAGAGCCACTTTCAAATGAGAGCTCTTGAGATTACTGAAGAAAAGGCCATCTGAAAATGGTAAATATATGCCTAAAGGATATACTGTATAATCAGAATTGCTACTATTAGACATTTACTGGACACCACCAAGGAAAAGAGTTTTATAGCAAAAATGACCTTGAAAGCAATGCAGCCTAATACTGAGGAGGACATTGTGGGCCATATGATGCCAATATAAACAAAAATAGTAACACTGATACATAACATTTTTCAAGTGCCTACTATGTACTTGACACTTAGTGTCTTAGTGACACTATACTCAGCCCTTATACATATTAATCTCATACAATATTCTATTGATCTGATAAATAATCATTTTATACACATCATTTAATAGTCAAATTGATATTATTACATAATTTTTATTTTATAAATTTTAGCTCACTCAATACTTAAATTGGTATTATTCAAGTATATTTATACATATTACTGTATACATTGTATACATTTACTCTGATTTAATACTCAGATATTATTTCAGCATTTTTGTACATATTATTTTATGCATATTTATATCTTTAATTTAAAACTGAAATTGATATTATCATTCTAGCTTTACAGCACAGGGAGTGTGGGAATTATCACTCAGAACCACGAAGCTGGTAAGGGCTGGAGCCAGGCTGAAATGCAGGCCCACCGGACTCCACTGCAAGTAAAGTGCCTCCCCCAAAGGTAAGAGCTTCTGTGGGAAGTCCTCCTCGTAGGCCAGGCCGCTGCGCTATTTTTGTGTGCACTTCTTGCATTTGATCTTCACAATAACCCTGTGAGGTGGGTTCTATTTTCAACCTCTCTTATGCAGGACTCAAAAATGGCATCCAGACAAGTGGTAGTAATTAAGGGAGACTTGTACTACCCAGATATCTGCTTGGAATCCAGCTAAAAATAGAGGGTCTGGAGGGTTTCTACACTAGGGACTGTTTTATCCTTTCAGTGCTGGTGAAGCAGTGAGCTGACCTGTGACTGGGGGCCTAACCTGGGTTAAGGAAGAAAGATGAATTAGTGATGATGAGGTGGCAGAGGTCAAAAGAAAGTAAAATCTGTTTTCCTGAGGTTCTTAATCATAGAGAAAGAGAAAAACCATCACTGGCAGGTACAAACCCTCAATTCTTGGAAATAGGTTTTTTGGAAACTTCGTAATCAGAGTTCTGTGGTTGTGACAGAGTGACTCTGGCTACATGAGCAACAACAATAACTGCAAAGAAGATAAAGGTATAGCTGTCTGCTTTATACATAGAAAACATGGGCATGAGTTGTATATGCTAAATAGCTACATGACTTAAAAAGCAAAGAAGAAAGGTATAGCTGTCTGCTTTATACATAGAAAACATGGCATGAGTTGTATATGCTAAATAGCTACATGACTTAAAAAGCATGGAAGATTCTAATAAGACTGTAAAGAGAGCATCCCAAATTGCTCCAATAAAAAAGAAAAGGGGTGAAGCTAGCAAGGTGGCACTGTGGCCCTCAGAAGGCATTGAGTCTTAAAAGGCTCAGAAACAAAGGCAGAGCATAGGATCAGAGAGAGACAAAAATGGTACAGCCACACTGACCTGGAGGAACACCTGGGGAAGAGGGTAAATCCCAGAATTAACGTAGACAACAGCTGAAGAGTGAAGCCCAAGGAGGCACATTTCCTGGTAGCACCAAGAGCAGAACTAGCATTCCCTAACCTTGCTAAAGGTTATGAGTTTGGGTTCTGGAGTCTGACTGAGTTAAGTTGGAATCCTGGTTCAGTAAACTAACCTAGTGACTTTAGGCATGCCCAAGATGTCCATGGAGCTAATGTTCTTCTTTCCTTCAAGTCCTGGTTTACACCATAACCTTCTCAATGAGGCTACCCTTAATCACTCTATTTAAATCAATACCACTTCTCCGCCAATCTCTCTCTCCCTGTTCTATTCTTTCTTTTTCTGTAGGACTTACTATCTTTTATCACACTAAACAAGTCTGTTATTATTATGTGTAATGTATTAATTATTGTGCATTCTAACCCACCACATCCACTGGGACAAGGGTGTTCGTTGATTTTTGTCCAAAGATGTATCCCAAGGGCCTAAATAATATCTGCACACTATAGTGCTTAATAAGTACTTATTGAATAAATGAAGTTCCTTAATCTCTCTGTCTCATCTGTAAAATGGAGACAATGTTCACTGGGTTTTATGAGGATTAAAATGTGATGATACAGGCAAAAAACATCCAGCATGGTGCCTGGCAAAAGTCCTCAATATATGTAGGCAGTCATAGTGCTTTTTATCGCCATTAATTTTTCTCATTTGGTCCTCATATTATCTCTGAAAAATATCTTGCAGATTAAAAAAATTTGATCCATAGAGATAAAACCAGTTGTTAGCTTAATCCAGAATCACAGAGGTGTCATCTGTGGGAATTGTATAAAGAAAAGGCTAGACAGGCAAAGGGATTCATTCCCCGTTTTATTCAAGCCTTTTCCAGCCAAGGATGGTTAGCCCAGACTCACTACCACAGGGACAGAATTCCAAAAACAGTGCTCAGATATATGTTCAATCAACATTTTACTTCCTAATGCGTGATCATTATAAATTATCTTGGTTCACTAGGAGGTATTTGTACTACATAATTGCATTTCCTGCCTTGATGATGTTACTATAACAATAGAGAAAAGCTAGGCAAAGCACAATGCATCATGATTCCAATAGGGAACATACAAGACCCCTTTTAGATCTCGTGCATAATATAGTGAAATGTGGGTTCACTTGTTGATTTATCACCTACACCAAAGATGAGCAAACTTTTCTGGTAAATGGCCAGATAATAAATATTTCAAACTTTGAAAGCCAAATAGTCTCTGTCATACTACTCATTTTCACCTTTGTAGTGTGAAAGAAGCCATAGACAATACATAAGCAAATGAGTGTGGTTGTGTTCCAATAAAACTTTATTGAGCCCTGGCCAGGTGACTCGGTTGTTTGGAGCATCATCCTATACACTAAAAGGTTTTGGGCTCAATTTCCAGTGAGGGCACATACCTAGGTTATGGGTTCAATTCCAGGTCGGGGCACATATAAAGGGCAACTGATTGATGTTTCTCTCTGTCTCCCTCTCTCCCTCTCTCTCTAAATATCAATAAAAACATATCCTCAAATGAGGATTAAAAAATCTTTACTGCCTGGCCTGTGTTGCTCCGTGGTTGAGCATCAACCTATGCACCAGGAGGTCACAGTCAGGGCACATGCTTGGGTTGCGGGCTTGATCCCCAGTAGGAGGTGTGCAGGAAGCAGCTGATCAAGGATTCTCCCTCATCATTGATATTTCTATCTCTCGCTCCCCCTTCCTCTCTGAAGTCAATAAAAGATATATAAAAATAAAATAAAATCTTTATTTATGAAAACAAGCTGTAGGTTGGATTTGGCCCATAGGATATAGTTTGCCAACCCCTGACCTAGATGGTTGAATGTACCCCTAAGTCTGCCATGGACTGAACTGGCAAAAATTCTCTATTGCAGTGATATAAGAATAGGTTGACTACATTTGAGTAATACAAAGGTAGGAGAAATCTCTAACATAATAGAGGACAGATTCAGGACATAAAATTAGCCCTCTTCACACTCTGATCCTCTCTCGCCCACCCTCGCAACCTGACTCCTATCTGCACTCCCAGCCTCAGAGCTTGTCCTGCCCTCACTCAGTAGACTTAAAATTAGACTGAAAAGCTAAATGATAAGCCCTAATGTAATATAAGTTAATGCCTAAAAGGATATTGCTCTTTGATTAACAAAATGTCATCAACAATGAAACTAGCTACATTCTACCAACACAATGAAAGAAAAAAATGTGTTTGGCAGTAATTGCTCCAAAATAATCTGGGGTTGACCATATGCTTTACTCATCATTCATTTATTTATTGGTTGATTCACTCATTCACTCATTTGTTTAGTTTTCAGCAACAAGCTCCAACTGTTTGCTAAGGTCTATGCATAGGGCTGAAGTGGGTTTGATGATAAATAAAATAGTCTCAGTCCTTAAGGACACACAATATAATATATCGAACAAAAAAAATATCCCTTTATCTACTCATACATTCATTCATTTATTCCTTTGTTGTTCAACAACTAAATATTGCAGCCAACGATGTAGCAGGGCCAGGTCAGGGTATGGGGATGACAAAGGCAAAGAGATTTAGTCTTTGCCTTTGAGGAACTCTGAATAATTTTGGAGACATATTATGTAAACAGATTAATTATAATACAACATGGTTTATGCCAGGGGTCCTCAAACTATGGCCCGCAGGCCACATGCAAATACAAATATTGTATTTGTTCCCGTTTTGTTTTTTTACTTCAAAATAAGACATGTGCAGTGTGCATAGGAATTTGTTCATAGTTTTTTTTTTTAAACTATAGTCCGGCCCTCCAACGGTCTGAGGGACAGTGAACTGGCCCCCTGTTTAAAAAGTTTGAGGACCCCTGGTTTATGCCATTTCAGAAATATGAGCAGAGAGAATGAAACAGCTAATTCACCCTATAGGATTCCATGAAACCCTAACATGTGAGCTGTTTCTATAAAGCTCCATCAGATGTGGGTATATTCTTTAATGTCTGAGGGACTTTTGTGCCTGATTACAAACAACCACAGATATGTATACTTTGCTTAATGCTGCACTTGCTTAAA
>NW_005356042.1:9425025-9440884 GCF_000412655.1 Myotis brandtii
TGATATGCAAATTAACCGCCAACAAAGATGGAGGTTAATTTGCATACGTAAGCTCCAAGCGGTGGAGGGAAGCCTGATGGCCTGGGATGGGCAGAACAGCAAGGCCTGACGTTTCCGGGGCCGGCGGAGCAGCAAGGCCTCACGGCTCCGGGGCCGGCTGCAGCCAGAACTTGGCCAGAGCGAAGGCCTGGGTGCCGGGTGCCGGAGGCAAACCAGTGCCAGCAGCCAAGGGAAAGGAAGGCCTATTGCACGAATCTCTTCATGCAACAGGCCTCTAATATATATATATATTGCAAATTAGCCAGGACGGCTAGCCACAGATGGCACAGGCCCAGAGACAGGGGGGCCTGCCCTGGAGCAGAGACACACACAGGAGGGCCCGCCTCAGTCCCAGCTGCTGTGGCGGGCTGTGGCGAGGCTGGGGCTGGGGCGGGCCCGGAGTGGAGACTCACACAGGGGGGCCCACCCCAGTAGCCACGGTGCGCCAGCAGTCCCGCCTCTGTGCATGAGCTGCAGAGGAAACACCTTTTCTTACCATTCATTGGCTAAGCTCCCTGTACGCCACTCACAGTGTTCTTGGTAACTTGTGTAATAAGAATCCAAGAAGATGATCTAGGGTTTTTCCACCTCACTCCTGGAGGGAAAAATGAAGGTCCGCTGCTGGAGGGGCTAAGAAATGTCATATCCTGCCCTAGCCAGTTTGGCTCAGTGGATAGAGCCTCAGCCTGTGGACCACAGGATCCAGGTTAGATCCTGATCAAGGGCATGTACCTAGGTTACAGGTTCCTCCCTGGCCGGGGCCCAGGTCAGGGCTCATGCAGGAGGCCACCAATCAAAGTGTGCCTCTCACATTGTTGTTTCTCTCTCTTTCCCGCTCTCTTCCACGCTCTCTAAAAATCAATGGAAAAATATCCTCAGGTGAGGATAAAAAAAAAAGAAAGAAAGAAATGTCATATCCTATGAAAGAGACATCTTGAAAATGCCTAAAGAAAGTTGTCATTTTTTCGTGGTGAAGGGACTGGAGTCCATGTTGATGAAAACATCTTGGAGGCTGCGGCGACCGGCAGTGGCAGCAGCAGCAGGGTGATGGGGGTGGCGCCTTCCCCTGATCAGCCTGGTCACCTCCCGCAGAGGAGCCGTCAGTAGGACATCCCCTGAGGGCTCCCGGACTGTGAGATGGGGACCCCCCCCCACCCAGTGCACAAATTTCATGCAGCGGGCCGCTAGTTAGATTGTAAAGCAAAATTTTCAAAACAACTCTTTTGATAATGTAAATGTTGCTTACAAATTTGACTAGCCTCCTTTAAAGGAATTAAACTGCAATTACAATTGTAGTCTCTTAGGTAAGTTTTCTGCAGAAACATTGCCTGGTCAATGTTTGACTATGCATATGTTTGAGAGCTGTAGGGATGTTGTGGGGGTGAGGTGGATTGAGAATCAGTCCAGGTAAGGAGAGTCAGCCCAGAGAGGTATGTTATCAACCAGCTACCACAGTGGGTGACTGAAACTTATTCTTGCAAAAAAGCTCTGGTACGTGATGTAAAACCATGCCTAAAAATTATCCAGGCCAAGGGGAAAGGAACTGAGGTATCTATATTCCCACACCTGGCAATCATTGGGTAGGGGCTATTGCAGATTAGTGATGGAGGTAGTTAATCAAAGGCACTTCCAGTCAACCCTGGATGTCTTTGCTGTGCATAGGTGGGTTCTGGAAGCCTGTGGACAGCCCCCTGGCAAAGATGCAGTGCAGGCTGTCTGGCATTGAGCTGGAGTTCATGGAGAGGGGGCTCTGAGGGAACATGGGTGATATACCAGCAACAGCTGCTACACATACAATGTATGAGTCCTGAAAATTTCAGACACTTTCAAGAGCAGACAAAACACAGAGACATACAGTGGGGCCTTGACTTACAAGTGTCCCGACTAACGAGTTTTTGAGATACGAGCCGTCTCTTGGCCGATTTTTTGCTTTGAGTTGCGAGCTAAAATTCGGGTTACGAGCCAGCTTCAGATACCCCAGCGCTAGTTGGCGCAACGAACGTCACAGTGAACGCCACAACATCAGCCCAGCATCACGTGTCTCACTTGTTCAAAATTGATTTGACATACGAGTAATTTGAGTTACGAGCTCCGTCATGGAACGAATTAAACTCGTAAGTCAAGGACCCACTGTAAAATGCTTACAAATGTACTAAAGACAGCAACACCAAGCATCCCATTCATTGCTTCATTACCTTTGTTCTTGTACTTCTAACTTTTTAGGGCTATTGCTGTGCAGTTTTTGATTCTTCTAGGGTTTTCACTGTAAACATTCAGACAGCTCTCCTGGTTGCAATTATTACACCATGCTCAAAGTAAAAGGTAAGTTCTCAGACCAGCTGAAGTTAAATATCTTAAGGTAACACGAGCCTGCTCATAGACTGAGTAATGTGTATTCAGTACATCCTAAAGATACAGCTTTTCAGATTCACAATTTTGCATAGGTTTTATTTTTAACAACTTCAGGACCGCTCCAAAAGCTTTGAACATCTTGTTTAGCCAACATTATACCTCTTTGCCTCATATGCTCTCATTTTAATTTACTGATCTTGTCTGTCAGAATTATTGAAAATGTACAAACTTCTGTTCCTATTTTGTTATAATCTCTCGGTTTCTTGAGGTTTTATCTCCTAGAAGTTGAGCAACCAGGTCTGTGTACTTAGCGTGCCGTGCAGGGATTTGGTGCTAATTAATCATTTTGAAATACTGGGTTGAAGGCCCTTCTACTTGGCCATTATTCATGACCATCAGTGTTGATCTGTTTTGCCTGAACTTTGAACATAATCAGCTTTGATATTTTTGAAATTACTGACTGATGAACACTTGTCTTACTTCTTCTTTCTTAATTGCTCTGAGAGAAACAAATACAGATTTCCATTTAATATACTAATATTTGATTGAATGATATAAAAATATTTGTGTATATGGAAAATTTCATAGCTTGGTGATAAGGACACAGACCTTGGAGACAGATGGCCTGGGTTTAAATTCAAGGTCACCCACTCACCAGCTGTGTGACCTTGGAGAGTTTATTTAACCTCTCTGGGCCTCCATCACCTCATTTGTAAAATGAGACTAATAAAACCTGCTTGGTTGTTGTGAGTATAGCATGAGTAGACATACAGTATTTTGCATAGTACCTGGCATGCAGTAAGCCCTAGGTAAACATTTGCTATTATTACTAATACTATAAGGATTATGAGGCACCAACTCTCCCCTATTTTTTAAAATCAACTCAAGCATTAATTTGTTTGAACCTGAATTTCCTTGGCAGTGAAATAAGACTACTGTAAATTTGCTCTTGGGTATTTTCTCTAGATCCACTCTCTATGTAAATGCACTCTGCTCTCTGCCTGGTAGACCCACCTATGTGGACTATACCAGTGGTTCTCAACAGGGATGGTTTTGCCCCCACAAGAGACATTTGGAAATATGAAGACTATTTGGGCATTACAGCTGGGGAAGTTGCTATTGGCATCTAGTGAGTAGAGGCCAGGGATGCTATTAAACATCCTACAGAGCACAGGAGGATTCCTAACAACAAAGAACTATACAACCCCAAGTATCAATAGTACAGAGGTTGAGAAACCTGGACTATACCAACAGGCTCTCTGACCCTCTGGCTTCTGGTTGGTGTCGGCCAATGTGGAGCCCTAGCAAGAATCAGGAGAGGAAAGAGTGGGAGGTCAGGCCATTCATTACCTTTGCTTTACTCCAAGGGGTTGCCTTAGGCTGGCTGTATCTCTCCTCTGCAAGCCCCTGTTCTACTCAAGGTAGGCTTTTCTCCTTCTGGGATTAAGCAACTGCCGCCTATGCTCAGCTCTTTGGCCTAAGGGTGGTAACAGCTTTGCTACTACTTGTCCCAGGGTACCACATTTCCTTTTGAGGTTCCTTTGTATCTTGCTGCACCTTTGTAAATAGTATCCTTTCAAATAAACCCTCTTCAAATTATCCTAATTTGATGATCTGTTTTCTTTTGGGATTCCGAGTGATATCAGTAACAACCTCAGACTGTTAAAAGGTTTCAATAAGATAACAGAAACATTTGGAACAGTGCCAGGCATCTTGTGAATGTTCAATATATCACAGCTTTTTCACATTCCACTTTGGGCATTGCTGTTACTCTAGGTACTATGAACAGATGACCTTTCCTTCACACGAGACCACTGAAATTTTTCTCCCTTTTTAATTTGCAGCATACTTGGATCTTAAGAGTAGATCAATTTTCTTACAGCTATGCTCCAGTGTCTAGAGATAGCTGTTTTGCTGCAGAGCTCAAATATGGCGTTAAAATATGTGTTGAGTTGAAAAAAAAAACCTTTGCAGAAATTCCAGGCCTGTCCCTGCTCTCAGAATGTAAGACATATGTGTGTCTCTGTCACATAAATTTGAAAGCAATGTCCATGCTGGCCTTTTTCTCTCCAGGCTTCCTGACTCAGTAGTAAGAATGAATGAGCCCAATTTTTATTCCTGGTGGCAGGAGGAGAAAGGTTGGAGCACAGCCTCTGCAGATATGGTTGGATGAGATTAAAACAAGGCAAGGGAAATGCCGTGCCCCTTCCCAAGACAGCAGGAGGCCTTGGGCAGCTTCACAGTGGGTAAAACACAAGACCAGAGTCCAGCCACAGAATGAGTTTGAGGATCTATAGGATAATGCATTCAATGGGGCAATGAATACTGGGGTAATGCATTCATTCATTCATTCATTCCCATATATATTGATATTTGAGAGAAATTCTGACTTTTTCATTAAGTCTCCTCCAGTACATAGGACAATAATAATTATAGGTAATGATTACTTTTCATCAACTGTCTAAACCAGATATTTCAAAAGCTCTATGAGGTGGGTGTTCCTACTGGCCCATTTTAAGAATGAGGAAACTGAGACTTGGAGAGAAAAAGTCTTTGGCCCAAGCTGCATAGTGCTGAACTATGATTGACATGCAGACAGATAGATTCTATAGTCAGAAATACAAGCCCAAGCATAGGGAAGTGGCCTTGCTTGGCTGACCCTCTGTCCTCTACAATACCAGGGTTGTGGTGTCCATCTCACTGACTGATCCATGTCCAATGCTAAGGACTAGGAACTAGCACTATTATTAAGGAGTAAGGAACTCTGAGTCTAGCATCCCTAAGTTTCAATCTTGTTCTGCCTATAAGTAGATACGTCCTCCAAACAAATAATTTAACCTGCCTGGGCTCAGGTTTTTCATATGCAAAGTGGAGGATAATGATGCCTGCTGTATAGGATTGTGGTGAGAACTCAACAACAAATGCAGAGGTCTGCAAAGTGGAGTGTGCACACTCCAAGGTGTGATACAGGAAGAAAGTATCAGAATTTTAATATCTAACTTATTCAATTCACCTCAAAACATAAAAGAAAATTAAGCTTCACTCATCTTTAATATATGTATAGATGCTTGACGCCATTTTAGATCTGTATGTAAGATCATTTCTCTCTTCTTCAATGCAGAATAGCTGGTAACACCCCCACATTTCATTCATTTCCTTTGGCAAATTACCTTGTGTCTCAATTTATGTGTGCCTAGGTAAATGGACTTTGGTATTATAATAGCTAGTTTTTAAGCTGACAAGTTCACAGAATAAAGAAGTGAGTTTTTAAAAAAAACATTCCCGCTAAGAACCTATTTTAAAAATACTAACGAAGTAAATATAAGTGAACAACCAGAAAATGGCAGAGTTCACCTTTCTTCCCCTTCTATTAGGTTCTTCATGGGCCACCCCACAATGTAAAAATAATGATATAATGTGAGCTGATCAAATGCTGACCCAACCCATCCAAAGGAAATGATCATAAGATAGTTTAAAATGTGGATTTATAACTACTATCATTAATGACAAAATTTTCTCTATGTGTAACTTGTGCCTGGGGACAGTAGCTAATGATGGTACAAAGCCACCACAATTAGAAAGACATTAAATGTTATTTATTCCAAGTTAATTTCATCTTTTTAGAATTTCTTGTTTGGTGTATATGTTATAAGGGACTCAAAAAGCACCATTTGACAGTAGTAAGTAAATAATCAAATGTAATTATTTGGTGATATGTGCTTAAAATAATTTTTGTTTGTGAGGCATACAATTTAAAAATCATGCCCTCGCCGGTTTGGCTCAGCGGATAGAGCATCGGCCTGCGAACTGAAAGGTCCCAGGTTTGATTCCAGTCAAGGGCACATGCCCAGGTTGTGGGCTCAATCCCCAGTGGGGAACTTTCAGGAGGCAGCCAATCCATGATTCTGTCTCATCATGGATGTTTCTATCTTGCTCTCCCTCTTCCTTCCTTTTTGAAATCAATAAAAATATTAAATAAATAAATAAATAAATAAATATCATGCCTTAGCTGGGTGGCTCAGTTGGTTTGAGCACTATCCTGTACAAAAGGTTGTGTGTTCGATTCCCAGTAAGGGCACATACTTACATTACAGGTTTGATCCCCAGTTGGGCACGTATGGGAGGTCAATGTTTCTCTCACATCCCTCTGTCTCTCTGTCTCTCTCTCTCTCTTCCTCTCTCTCTAAAATCAATAAAAAACATATCCTCAGGTGAGGCTTAAAAAATAAAATTAAAATTAAATAAAAAATCTGGAGACCCCTGAGCTAATGTATATAATAAAGTAATTGACTCAGAGACTACCATGCAGTACATGCTCAATAAAAAGCAACTGCTATTATTAACAATTTCCCATTTATTGAGCACTTACTGCATACAATTATTTTTTTCACAAGTCTTAAAACACCTTTATATGGAAAATTTCAAACACCCAAAATGTAAAGAGAATAGTTTTATGAACCCATATGTAACCTTACCCAGCTTCAACAATTACCATTTTTGCCCAGCCTGTTTTATCTCTTTCCCCACTTTTCTGGACTATATTAAAGCAAATCTATTTCATTTCAATTACAAATAGTTTTCTATAAACCTCTAACTGATAAGGACTTTTCGTTTAACCACCTTGCCATTATCACACCCAAAACAATTATCAGTAATTTCTTTAATACCATGGATCATGCTATCATTATTTTACTTTCATTATCATTACTTTAAAAATGAAAATATAATTGGATGCCTCCAGCATTACTCCGTATCCTCATGACCATGTCCAACCTCCTCATGGAGATCAAAATGACCTGCCCCTGCTGCCCCTCTCCTCTTTGCCCACCACACTCTCAGCACAGGCACACTTCTCCCAGTTCTTTAAACAGCCTCCTCCTCGGTCCCTCTCTGCTCAAAGCCTTGCCCCTGCTCTCCACATTGGCACCTTCTCAACCTTTGGGTCTTATCTCTAAGGTCACCTCTGCACTAAGTAGGACCCCAGTTCCTGCTTTGCTCTCCTACTAAATAACATTCATATGTTTCATCACAAAGTTTAGGTTTGTTCCTGGCTTATTGCCTGTTTCCTTCATTTGACTGAGAGGAACCTGGTATGTATTAGTCACCAGCATTTTCCTGGAGTTGAGCTCAGTGCTGAGAAAAAAAGTATCATGGAAAGACTGAAAAAGAAGGAAGCCATAATCTCACCCCCACCTCCTATTCCATTCCTGTCTCTCAGCATTTGCTCTTTCTGCTCCAACTATCAAGGTCTTCCAGTTCCCTCTCAAGCCAACCCCTGTCCTTTCTCACCACATCTTACCTAGCCTTCAAGTTCAGATTAGTGAGACCTCCTCTGGGAAGCCCAGAGTGCTTCTGTGCTTGCTCTCTGTGCTCACCTCCATCACTGAGTTTATTATATCATCCTTGTATCTCTCTCACCTTCACCAAATCCTGTGCTCCTTGAGAACTGTGATAGTTAAATTTATGTGTCAACTTGACTGGACTAAGATCCTTATTTCTGGATGTGTCTGTATGGGTGTTTCCAGAAGAAATTAGCATTTGAATCAGTAGACTGATAAAAATGATATGCCCTCACCAATGCAAGGGGGCATCATCCAATCTACTGAGGGAATAGAACAAAAAGTCAGAGGAAGGGCAAATTCACTCTCTCTTCTTATATGGAAACATCCATCTTCTCCTGCCTTTGGACATAATCTCCCCTGGTTTGGACTGGAACTACACTACCAGCATTCCTTAGCCTCTTATTTGCAGCTGGCAGATCATGGGAGTTCTCAGCCTCCATAATTGTCTGAGCCAATTCCTCATAATAAATCTCTTTTGTGTATATCCATATACATCCCATTGGTTCTGTTTCTCTGAAGAACGCTGACTAATACAAGAACCAAGACCCTGTCCTGCTCATGTTTGTAGTCCTGCACAATGTCTGGTGCTCAGTGCCTGGAACATTTCCATAAAGGTTTCAGGCTTGGAATAAATGACTCAGCCAGGGGTGGGAAGCCTAATGGGTTAGGAAGTGGAGAATAAGTAATGTAATGGAGATCAGTGGGGCCCAAGGATATAACAGGATGTCACACAGAAAAGGTCTGAATCAGTGGATGAGATCTAAAACCCTGAACAAGTGAGAGAGACCCGAGTTTCCATTTAAGGAGGTGCCAAGTGTGATTTCAGGGCGATGGGTGAATAAAAGAAAGGATAAATGAATTCATGGCTGTTGAAGAAAAATAGAGATGTAAACTGAATGTGAGTCTCAGAGGCAGAAAAGTAGTTGTTTCCTCACTATCCATCAGAACCACATAAGGAAAAGACCCAAACCCACCAGCCCTGTAACAAACAATACCAGGCCTGTCTCATTTTACTTGCCTTCCAATGGCCAGTAGAGCCTAGCATCTTATAGGGCTCAATAAATCATTGTGGATTTTACTTAACTTGAAATGAATTCAGATTCTCAACACTCTTTATGTCTTCAGTGAAAATTCTATATTATTCAATCTCTAAGGGTGTTTTTTTTACCCCTGTTTTTAAGAGTGTTGAATCAATTCCAACTTATCAATCAAGGTCAGATTTGTCATTGGAGCATCTGCTTGCTAACATGAGTGTGTTTTCATTTTGTGGAGCTATTTTTATTAGCTTGACATACTAATACATAGCGGGCCATCTCCAGATGATGATATTGTCATAAGGGGGGCACAGTGTCTTAGGAGCTACTGCTTGGTTGTCTGTGGAAAAAAGAAAAGGTTCTGAATACACACGGATTTTGCAAATTCTGCATTAAACAGAGAGTTCTTCAATGCAGGATTACTTAGCAGTGGTTCTCAACCTTCTGGCCCTTTAAATACAGTTCCTCATGTTGTGACCGAACCATAAAATTATTTTCGTTGCTACTTCATAACTGTAATGTTGCTACTGTTATGAATCATAATGTAAATATCTGATATGCAGGATGGTCTTAGGCGACCCCTGTGAAAGGGTCATTCGACCGCCAAAGGGGTTGCGACCCACAGGTTGAGAACAGCTGACTTAGAGCCTTTGTTTTGCTAATGTAAAACTGTGATTCCCCTTACATGGTACTCCCCAAATTCTTTATTGATTAAAATCCATTTTAGGTGTTTGATGGAACACCTTTTCACAACCCAGAGGTTGCCTGTTCCAAGAATACAGTTATAGAAATGCTATTCTCAAGAATACCAAATTAAGATGATTTTCGCATTTTCTTAACCACTTAGTTGGCTGAAGGTACATGCTCATTCACACACCCCCATCTGCTCCTCTTAAGACCAGCAGTGCCAGGCAAAAGATATTGGTCTTGCTGTGAGCTTGACTTGGTACAAGTCTCAGCTCTGCTACTTACCAGCTGTGTAATATTCTGCAGGTTAATTAACTCTCACCCTCTGTTTCCTCATCCATGACAATAAGACCAATGACATTGAAGAGGGACTACGTAACCATGATGGTGATATTTCATTCATGGAGTGTCAGACACTAATAGAAAATGTGTGGATGAAGCTATAAACAAAGACAAAAGTCCCTGCCTTTTGGAGATGCTAACCCAGCAAAGGAAGATATAAACTCCCCTAGAGTTTAGCTCCCTACGCGGTTCCAAGTGGCAGCCAGGTGGACACCAGAACTCTAGGGCAACAGCAGGTGCCATTCATGGAAAGTCTGCTGCCATGCTCTTGATGAAAGGCGAGGAAGCTGTGAGTTGTCCTGTTACCGAGACCCACCCGAATACTGCTTCTGCACTGTGGCTGCAGCATACCCAACAGGAAAGGGTGTCCAACCTCTCCTCCTCCTCACAACAGCAGAATATCTGTGCAGCCTCGCTTTAAAGTGCCTTTGGACCCAGGTGTCAGGCAGCCTCATGGTGAGCACCAAAGACAAAAAATGAAACCCATCATGTGAAACCCATCTCTTCACCTGAATTATAAGATGAGGTTTTATGCTGGAGACTGATGCCATGGACACTTGTGGGTGACACAGTCAGGCCAGAGGCCGGGAACCCTGTTCATTCTGAAGTGACTCATACAACTTTTTGAAACTGCCTCGGTGAGCAGTTGCTTAGTTTTGTGCTTCTGTTTCCCAATGATGGGGCCAAATGGTCCACGGAGCTGTCTGCAACTTCTCTATCACCTGTCTTACTGAGAGATGGAGCTAATCTCTAATTGTGCTTGCTTTTCTTCCTCTGCTTGTGTTCCTCCCACTGTATATCTCTCATAGGCATTAGGCATTTAATTGTGCGTGTCACAATTTATTGTGCCTGGGGCGTAAGCAGGGGCTGCCAGCTCTAGCTTCTCCACTCTGCAAACTGAACACGCACCGACTCCTGTCCTACCCACTTCACGAACCATAGTTCATGTTCTTGTAATTATGTCATGTTTCGGACTTGAGAGGAAGATACTAGCGAGTTCAAGAAGGGGGTGAAATATTTAGTTTTGTACCAAATGAAGAATACAACTGTGTGCACTTCCTTTGTACATCAATTAGCGACATATGGTGAGAGCCAAACACACTAATAGAGTTATAAAGAAATATAAGGGTTAGGGAAGAGTGTCGCTTCCTCATAGGCTGAGGCAGGAACACATGCTGCTAACATTGCAATTTCCTAAACAGATTGTCTGAACACCTGCCGATGTTCAAGGACCCTTCTACTCTTAAGTACTCTCCTTCGTATCTCTTTCAACAAGATTGTCTTAGTGCAGGAGAGGTTTTGTGTTTAGGTTGGAGAGGCTATGTGACAAACAAGCTTCATCTCACATGCCAACCCCAAAGGGGCTTCCTGGAATGCTGTGTTCAGAAGGATTCTGAGGCTGCACTCGGGTTCAATGGGAATGAAGACTGATTAATTAGCATGTTTACCTTGAGTAAGGCACAAATGTTTGTGTGCACGCGTTTGCCATTTCTGCTCGTGAAAAGAGCCTTAACTGAGGAACTGAAGACCCTGTGGTCTTGGAGAAGTCATTCACTGCCCTCAGCCTCAGTTTCCTGATCTATAAATTCAAGATGGTGATGATATTTCCCTTACAGGGTCATGGTGAAGGTCAAATCCAGTGAAGTATGTAAAACTGCTTTGGGGACCATAATGCATTATACAAACATGAGGTAATGTAATTGCAAAAATATTTACACTCAAATAAGCGTGTGTGTGTGTGTGTGTGTGTGTGTGTGTGTGTGTGTTTGCTTTTCTAATTCTCTAGGGAAGGGTTTTCTACCTTGGCATTGTTAACATTTTGCATTGGATTATTCTTTGTGATGCAGGCTGCTCTGTGCATTAAAGGATGTTTAACAGCATTCCTGGCCTCAACCCACTAGATGCCAGTAGCAGCCCCCCCAAATCAAAATGCCCATCAAAATGTCTCAGACATTGCCAAATGTCTGCTGGGGACAAAATTGCTTCTGGTTGAGAACCACTGGTCTAGGTCAGTAGTCTTCCCGTCTGGCGGCACATCAGACTCACCGGGGAGCTTTTAAAACTGTATCAGTGCCGTGCTCTCTTCAGCAGCACATATACTAAACTTCAAATGCAAGAAATGAACAAATAAACTTGGCTTTGGTTTCTTTAAAAAAGGAAAAAATAAAACCCAATATCAATGCCAGGTTTCAAGCCCAAACCAAGAGCTTTTTATTTAATTGGTCAGGAGTGGGTGGAGCACCAGAGTCTAACCCCCACCCTACCCCGCTAAGCCCCTCCCCACTTTGTGAGTGACTCTAATATACATTCCAGGGTTGAGAGCTTTCACAAAGCTGTATGGAATCCTTTCTGAGAGAACAGAGGTTCTCCTCTCCCACAAGTTACAGCTCCCATAAGCTTCCTGGGCCTTGAATATGTGCTCTTTCAGGGAAAGGCCAAGGAAGGGTCCTCCAAGGGGGGGCCTTAGGCAGGTTTCCCTCACCCCAATCCAATATGCAATTTCCTTTCTCCATTCAATCACAAACAAGTATTTAAATGAGTATATGAGCAAGTTATCCTTTAACAGATGATTGAGGGAAGGTGACAAAGGAGATAATTAAACATGATGGCTATGCATGCATGTCCATCTTAAAGCAACTTTTCAAAGACATGAAAACCCTAAGATCCCTTTGATGAAATGGAGCTAGACAGAAACATAGCAAGTAACATACGACTAGGTATAAGTGGTAAAATTAAAGGCAAACATTGTCGATGAGCTCACTAGAGCCTGAATTATTGAAGGACAATATTAGCCTTGGTGGAAAATAACTTCATTGAAATATGTCCTTCCTGCTACACAGCTTTCCTGAGGCTCTAAAAGCATTTCCTCTCTCAGCATCTTGCTCTCTGTCACCAGGCATTTTCAATAGAATGAACAGAGAAGATAGTTTGGGAATGAAAGTGAAGGATAATTGAAGTCTTGCCTTGATCTATTGTTACAACTGAATAGGCAGAGAGACAAATACTCTGTCCCTGCCAAAACCCTCACAGAAGGCTGCAGCTCTGGGGCTGGCATAACAGCCAGTCAATCAGCATATACTTAGGGAACACCCACCATAAATAAGTCACAGTGCTAAGCTCTCCAAGGGATACAAAGATGGATAAAACACAGATCCTGCCCTCGAGGTGTTTGTATTCTAGTTAGGGACCTATAAAAACATAATCAATAATTCTGAATGGTCTGAGTTTGACTCCAAATGAATGACTTCTCAGAGAGACACTAAGCTGGGGTGTTTCAGGGGAAGCTCAGTGAAGATTGGACATGGAGGCCGAGCAATCTAGTCAGTCCCCAGGCATTACTTCTTGTGAACTGATGGGCAGGAGGGCTGGTGGTCTCCTGAGTGAAGGAGGGCCACAGCTGTGTAGAGTCAGGTGCCTGAGAAAGACACGGCCCATGTCCTCCTGGGACTCTGAAATCAGCTATGTCCCTGCATAAGAGCTGGGTGCACAGGCAGAAGTAAAAGGGGTGAGGCAGAGATGCCCCATCTCTGTGTGGAGAACAGTGTCCAGACCAGCAGGGAGGCTGGTGCAGAGAAGAGAAAGTTCTTGCCCTTTACCCTGAGACAGAAGCAGCCTCCAGGACACAGCTCTGTTTTGCAGCTGAGGAAAACAGGATATCTGTACGGGGCAAAGATGAGAAAAAGATGCTGAGCTCCCAGCAGGGCAGCATGACACCTGAGGAGCTTTTAAAACTATATTAATGCCAGATTCCAATCCCAAACAAGAGATTTTAATTTAATTGGCCAGGAGTGGGTGGGACTATGCCCCAGGTGACTCCAATATACATTCCAGAATTGAGAATTTTCACAAAGCTGTATGGAATCCTTTCTGAGAAAACACAGATTCTTCTCTCCTGCAAGTTACAGCTCCCACAAGCTTTCTTGGGCCCTAGGAGCCTCAAGGAGCCTGATCCAGCAGCTTGGGTCTCCAGTGATGGCTTGCCTGGGCACTTGAGACACGGGGTGGGACTTTAGGGTTGCTGCTGTCAATCCACCATCTAGTTCAACCCTCTCTCCACTCCCTCCTAATAACTAGTCTCCTTGCCCCTATGACATATGTTCCACACGGCAGCAGAGTGAGCGGTTTAAAGTTCCAATTAGACCATCACAATGTCCTACTCAAAAATTTTCCAATCCCTTTCTCACTCGATCATAAAAAAAATCCAAACTTTCTCCCATGCCCGTTGGCTTCACAGGATTCACCTTGTCTTCTCCTCAGATTCATGCCACAACTTTCTTTGTCATGCTCACTTCACATCAGTGACAAAAGCTTTGTCTTAGACTTAGAACAACCCTAACTCATTTCATGCCACAGGGCCTTTGCACTTACTGCTGAGATATCATTCTCCATATATTGTCATGATTATTCCATCTTTTCACTCAGGTCTCTGCTCAACCACTATCCCCAGAGAACTCTCCCTTGTCCATGCTCCTTAATGGAGGCCCCATCACCTTCTGTCTCCTATTTAATGCTTCTTCATAGTACTTATCCCCCAAATGTCACACGTAAATTTACTTGAGCATTTGTTTATTGTCTCTATCTTGCACTAGAATATAAATTCCAGGAGGGAAATCTATCACTACTGCCTAGAACAGTACCTGCCAATTAGTGCACAATAACTAGATATTAAATGAAAGAATGAACAACTCCTCCCCAAACTACTAGGCAAAATGCTGAGCACTCTATGGCCCCTATTTAAGATTTGGTTTTAGAAGCCACTAACATGCACTGAGCTTTATGATTACAACAGTCCCCAGAACTAAATAAATGTTCTCTTCTGTTTGTCACCATCTCATCACCTGATACACCTATGCCCATCCCATACCAGCATTCATCAACCCTGCTGACTTACTGTTTTTGTGTACTTAGTTCTGCTTCTGTCCACCCCCATGAAAATCAACCTGAGAAAACAAAAGTTGTGCCTGATTTGTTTATTACTATGTCAAAGAATAAGTGCTCAGTAAATTTTGTTGGCTATCCATCCAGCAAGCCAGGATTCTCTTATACCTATATTTTGACAGTTAATATTTTGCACCACAGGGCCAAAGCTTACATTTACTAAATTTATTAAATATCATTATGTTAGATTCAACCCCTCATTCCAGTCCACTGAGATGTTCATGATCCTAATTCTGTCTTTCAGCACAACACTGTGCCTGCCTGTCTGCAGAAACTTCATAAAGCTGCCACCCACATCATTCCCCAGCAGAGATGGCAGTGGCAACAAGTGGGCAAGCCCCTCACTCTTCTAACCTTGCTCACATTGTGGAACAAATTGGGAAAGTCAGGGTAGAGCCTACCGTCCCCTACCCACTCCCCAAAAGGATGAGGTACAGAACAAACCAAGGGCTTGGGAACAGCCTAGACCCGTGGTCGGCAAACTCGGGCTCGCGAGCCACATGTGGCTCTTTGGCCCCTTGAGTGTGGCTCGATGAGAAGTTAAACTCATTAGTCAACAGAGCCAAATATCAACAGTACTTCTTCAAAACAGACTCGCCCAGGCCGAAAACCGACTTCTGCGCATGGGCCACGAAGTTTCAATCTCACTGTACGTAAGCCCACACGTGGTATTTTGTGGAAAAGCCACACTCAAGGGGCCAAAAAGCCGCATGTGGCTCACGAGCTGCAGTTTGCCGACCACGGGCTAGACCACAGTTTGAACCCAACTCAAGGGGCAAAGAGACGCATGTGGCTCGAGAGCCGCAGTTTGCCGACCACGGGCTAGACCACAGTTTGAACCCACTTTCTCCAGTACTTGCTTTATAAATTTTGGCAATGGCAATTCTCTTCATCTCCATGCATCTGAGTTTCCTTTATCTGATACAAGGAGACAATAATTCCTAAGTCTAGAGTTGTTGTGCAAACTGAACACCGTGACAAAGTACCCGGTACCACGCCACGCATTTAATAAATACATCATCTATGTGCATTTAGAACATATCAAATAAACTCCGG
The DNA here is from genome assembly GCF_000412655.1 of Myotis brandtii. Classification (NCBI taxonomy): domain Eukaryota; kingdom Metazoa; phylum Chordata; class Mammalia; order Chiroptera; family Vespertilionidae; genus Myotis; species Myotis brandtii. The sequence goes on from NW_005356042.1 coordinate 9,440,816, forward strand.
CCGGCCAAACTTGGAAGTGAGAGAGAAAAGTGAAGCCCATCTATTTCACTGACGTTTTTTTTTAAAATA
>NW_005356042.1:9440941-9450813 GCF_000412655.1 Myotis brandtii
ATACATTTACAAATTAGTGCCCATCAGAGGTCATTCGGACAGTTGTGGTCATTGGTTTGATGTTCCCATTAAAATCCCAATGCATCATGAACTTGAAGACACAGGGCTGCAGAGCTGATACAGGAGGCAAGAAGCTCTGTAGGAACACAGGTCCCTATAGCAGACCGGCAGGCCCGTGGTCCCACAGGCTCTGCACACTACCTTCCTTGCTACCACACCAATGCAGTATGCTCCTCCAGCTGGCATTTTTGTATCTACCTCACGCTTATTTAAATAATGAGTCAAACTGTAAAGATGGGGAGATAATCACAAAAAGCTCAGGGAAGTATGCAAATAGAAATCTCTACAAACTCAGAGAAGGCTGGGAGAACAAAGATAATCAAGAGCATTATCAACAAGCCCCAGGTGTGCAAGCATTGAAAGCCTGAGGAGAAGCAGTGCCAGGAAGGGGCGGGGGGGAGGGCGGGGAGGGGAGATCTCCTGGTCTGATAAGCATTTTTATTTACGAACTTGCTCTCTCGAGCTCCAGAGAATTCTAACAAATGGAGCTTGAACACATTTGATAGTGGAGAAAAGAAGAAATTAGGTGTTTCCTACGTCTATCCTCTACCCTCTTCCTTTACCATGTTCGTCCTGATATGGCAGCTATAGACATGCGTTAAAATGATGCCAGCATCATCATCCCTCTGTTCAAAAATCTTCAGAGTAAAATCCAAAGCCCACCCACCCACCCAAGGCCTCCAAAGGTGTCCCCCACCCCTCAGATGTCAGCCCACTCTTTACCTTGCTTCACCAGCCACACTCTGCTCCTTGTAGATCCTTGAACACACCTGTGGGGCTCTCATTTCTAGCCTTTTCTCACCCCTCCCTCCTCCCTTTCAACCTTGGCTCAAAGGCCTCACAGTCTCTTGGAGTCTATACAAACTGCAAATCCTTCTCTAGACTCGCTCTTCCAGCTTCGCCTTCGCTAGCACTTTTCACCATCTAATACAGCTTATATCTGGCCTCTTTCTTGGGTTTATAGTCTCTCTCCTCACTAGAATCAGAGCTCAATGACAACAGGACTTTTTGCCTGTCTGTCCATTCACATCTCCCCAGTGTTGTCAACTTTACCTGGCACATGGTAGGAAGGGTCAATATATAGTATTTGTTGAGTGATTTTTTGTTGTTGTTGTCAACTAAAGCTACACATGTTTATTTTGACTCACCCTTTCTCTTCCCTTTTTCCATCTCATAGTGTTGCTGGGAAGACTAAAGGAGCTAATTCCAGATGGAAAGCTTACTGCATTGCACCTGGTACATGATATATATTTAATGAAGGTTGGATGCCTTTATTACCGGGCAGGTTCACTTTAGTGTAAAGTAGCAGAGGCTTCCTCATTGTGGCACTCAATGAGAAATGGTGTAAACATAGTGGTACAATTTGGCTCTACTGGCATAAAAAAGAGGTCAAGCAGGAACAGCTGAGATGGGAGAGGTGGAGGAGTCGCCGAGAGGCTGGCTCACCCTACCCTGTGGTCCTTTAAAGTACCAACAGTGGTGCTGGCAGATGTGTGTACATGGTTATAGCTAACGATGGATGACTCTGCCCCTGCCCCCAAGAAAAACCATTTCCACACACTCAAGTAATCAAGGCCCAGAGCCCATTCTGCCTCCTACAGGGGTTCCCAACTCTAGCCTGACTGTGAGTACTGGCCCCTGCCAGCCTCACCAGCTTTATCTGGCATGGTGCTTGACCACCTCCATTCTCAGGGCTCCAGCCAACCAGTGTCTCTAGTTCCATGAGGGCTTCTGCCTGGACACTAGTTCCCATCTGCATGGTCTGGTGACCTCAGGCTCTTAGATCACACGGCCAGCCACTATTCCCTTCTGGTGGAGGCTGTTTCTCCTCCTGAAGTTGGCTCCCAGTTGCACTGCTTCCCTCCTTACCTACATCACAGTAATAGTTTCACATTAACTGCTAACCTGCTAGTCTCATGAGGGAAAGACTGAGTCTGGTTTCACCCACTATTGTATTCTTTGGTGTAGACACATGGTAGGCAGTGTGTGCATGTGTGTGCGTGTGTGTGTGTGAAATCCCTTTACATCTAAGTCTGACTGAGACACAACTTCCCACTCCTTGTCCTTTTCTGTCTGGTGAGCATTACCTCTACTACCTCTCAGCTTGCCATCCAAACAGCTCCACTTGTACTAGTATATTCCACTGGCCCCAGCACATCACTTCCCAGAAACAAGCCCATCTCTTCTCAACATCACTATCCATGAGATTGAACATGATCTTTTCTCTCTATTTTCAGCCCCTCTGTCAATAACAACAGCAGGTTCCACTGGTCACACCTACAACACACTCTAGGAGTTTGCAGTGTTGATTTCTGGCCTGGCCTGAGTGCTCAACAACTCCCTCAAAACTCAGCTACAAGCATTTCTCCAGAGAGACCTCCACTGATCCTGTCTGCAAAGCATCAGGTCCCCTACGCTTGCTATCTGTGTTCTCACTGTTTTGCCAATCTTCAAAGTGTGGTCCATGCTTTAGGAGCAGCAGCATCATGTGGAAATTTGTTAGGAATGCAGAATTTTGGAACCTCACCCCAGATTTGCTAAATCAGAATTAGCATTTTAACAGGATTCCCAGGTCACTTATATGCATGAGAAAAGCTGAGAAGCACCACGTTCCAGCCTGTAATTGTTACTTTAAAGCAGTGGTTCTCAACCTTCTGGCCCTTTAAATACAGTTCCTCATGTTGTGACCCAACCATAAAATTATTTTCGTTGCTACTTCATAACTGTAATGTTGCTGCTGTTATGAACGTAATGTAAATATCTGATATGCAGGATGGTCTTAGGCGACCCCTGTGAAAGGGTCGTTCAACCGCCAAAGGGGTCGCGACCCACAGGTTGAGAACCGCTACTCTAGGGTGTCACAGCGGACTTGAGTGTAGTCTTCTGCTTCTCAGGGAAGGTCATCTGGAGTTCAGGCCCAGCTCCCTTTGTGAGCCAATGATCACAGGAAGGAAGCAGCTGTGTTCTTAGCACAACACAGTCTGGGTCACTGTCCTTAGGAAATAGCATCAAAACTATGTGAATAGGTCATTCACAACAACACGGATGGACCTAGAGGGTATCATGCTGAGCGAAATGAGTCAGACAGAGAAAGCCCAATACCATAGGATTTTACTTACATGTGGAATCTGAAGAACAGAGGCTTGGGCTTCCGGGAAGAAGCCTTGCAGAGCACATGGCTGCCCAAAAATGGAGGACCCAGGGTAAGATGGAGGGCGTAGTCCTCGCCCTTTCACAACCCACAGGTTGAGAACCGCTGCTTTAAAGGCAAGTTGCCTGCCCTCTTTCTCCAAGAGGACTTCTCTTCACAGTTAGAGATTCAATTCATAGTACTGGAAAGTTTATTCCCACAAGTAATTACATCAACAATAAAAGGGAAAACTATGATCATATTAACATAGGCTGAAAGGCATTTAATTAACTTTTGTAGCCATACCGAATACATACTCTAAATAAAATAGGAATCAATAGGAAATGTTTGAATCTGGTACCTTTAAAAAAAGTTCATACATTTTGAAATAATTTTTTAAAATCAGAAACTGGATAGAGATGCCATCATCACTAATAAACTGGTCAGGATGGTCTAAATCAGCCGTGGGCAAACTACAGCCCACGGGCTGGATCCGGCCCGTTTGAAATGAATAAAACTAAAAAAAAAAAAAGACCGTACCTTTTTATGTAATGATGTTTACTTTGAATTTATATTAGTTCACACAAACACTCCATCCATGCTTTTGTTCCGGCCCTCCGGTCCAGTTTAAGAACCCATTGTGGCCCTTGAGTCAAAAAGTTTGCCCACCCATGGTCTAAATTGTCTGGCCAATGCAATAAGATAAAAATATTAAAAAATAGACCTAAAACAAAACAAAACAACAGTAAAACTCTCTTTTATGGTTGCTGATTTGACTGCATATCTAGAATGACATCATAAGCTAATTTTTTAATTCTATAAATAACAAGAGTATTTTATAAGTTTCAAAGATACAAGAAGAATTTGAAGGGAAATACATTCTCTATATACTAGCAATAGGTACCTAAAAATGGAAATAGTGAAAAAAAATTACAATAGTGAAAAAATTTAACAAGAAAGCTATAGAAACTATAGAAATAAAATTATAAAATCTTACTGGAAAACATAAAACAGATTTTGAACAAGTGGAAAGAAAAGCTAGGTTCTTCATTAAGGAGAGTTATATCATAAAAGTGTCAAATTATACATATAAATATATAAAATTTAATGATGTTCCTATTAAAACAAGAGTAGCATTTTTCTTTCCTTTTCCTTGAAGGTTAAATAATCTTCAGTTCATACTGATGAAAAATGCTCAAGAACACCAAAATTTATATACATATATAAAGACTAAAGATGAGGGATTTTTACTAGACATCAAAACACACAAAAAGCCACTCTAAACAAAACAATATAGAATTAGCATAAGAATAGAAAAATGATGAGTGGAAAAAAATTAGAGGATCCTGAAACAGATCCCAGTAAATATAAGATTTTAAAACATAGCAATGAGAAAAGTATGGCTTATTTAGTAAATGGCCATGCACAAATAGCTATTGAATTAAAATAATGTGGAGTTGGACTATTATTTAATACCATATAAAAATATAATTTAAAACAATAAGTTATAACTTTACATGGATTAAAAAACAGTCTAAATATAAAATGTTATATAAAAATATCACAAGAAAAAGTATATCTATTTATAGTCTAGGGATAGAGAATCTTCATACACAAAAGAGGAACTCTATTGTTTTAAAGAAAAAACATAGTGCCCTAACCGGTTTGGCTCAGTGGATAGAGTGTTGGCCTGCGGGCTTAAAGGTCCCAGGTTCGATTCTGGTCAAGGGCATGTACCTTGGTTGCGGGCACATCCCCAGTAGGAGGTGTGCAGGAGGCAGCTGATCGATGTTTCTCTCTCATTGATGTTTCTAACTCTCTATTTTTCTCCCTTCCTTTCTGTAAAAAATCAATAAAATATATTTAAAAAACAAAAAACAAAGTATATGTGTTTATTCTATATAAACATTAACCACTAACCATATACTAAATAGCTATAAACTACCTAAACATATCTAGAGGTAACATTTTCCTAGTTAACAGAGAAACCAAAGACTTGGGAATATATTTGCAATGCAGGTGACAGATAATAGGTTAATAACTATGCTAAAAAAACACACACCTCTTACAAATTGACAAAGAAACAATTCCATGGAAAAATGAATAAAAGATGCAATTCATAGAAGAGCAACTATATTCATGTCCCAGGCAAAAATTAAAAGAGAATTAAGACCTATTGCTGGTGGGGATGATGGAAAAGTTCTCTCACTTATTGCTGGTGGAAATGTGAAGTGTTTCTAGAAAGCCACCTGAATATATTGATTAAAATTAAAAATATACATACCTTTCAACCCAGAAACCCCATTCCTGTAATTCTGCCCTACAGAAACAAAAGCTTCAGTACCTAAAGGTAGAAGGATGTTCAAGGATGTTTATTACAACATTCTTCAGAGAAGAAAAATGCTGAAAATAGTAAATGTTCATCAGTAGGGGGATATGTACTAAATTATAGTAGGTTCACACCATAAAATATTATATTATACTATGCAACCATATAAATGAAGAATGATATTTAGAACAACTATTGAGATTAGAACTAGTGTAGAGTAAAAGATGCAAGGAAGCATTCATATTATGAAACATTTTTAAACAAACCCTATGTATATGTGTATGTGTGTATAGATATAGTTATGTAAGAATGAAGAAACATTTGAAAATTATACAACAGAGGGTTTTTAGGGTAGAGTGATGCAATTGATTAAAGTGGAGTTGGGGAGAGAGATGGCAGAGCAAAACAAGCCCCCCTAAAAAAAAAAGACTACACTTATAACATCAACAAATCAGTGTTTATGACATGACTACATTTTCCTGTGTGTGTGTGTGTAAAATAAAAAGATAGTAAGCAGTGGTTCTCAACCTTGGCTGCACATTAGAATCACCTGGGAATCTTTTTAAAATCCTGATTTCTGGGCCTCATCCTCCGGAAATTCTGTTTCTTTGTTACTAATGTTGTGGCCCACCCCATAACAAAGAAAGAGAATTTCCGGAGGATGAGGCCCAGAAATCAGGATTTTAAAAAGATTCCCAGGTGATTCTAATGTGCAGCCAAGGTTGAGAACCACTGGTATAAAGGCAGCTTGGGCTGACAGCTTGAGTCCGTGCCCCCCCTCAACCTGCATTCCGATGTATATGCTTGCTAGCCTGTAATTAAGCCCCAACCCCCTTTCCACTTGTGTCTATCTAGCCTTGCAAAACCTGTTTCCCTGAATGCTTATCTTACAGGGGCCATAAAACCATATTCAGCCCCACAAGGGGGTCTGACTGCAGGCACCAGACGGGGTCTTGGCCACTATCTCACTTCTCCCCTTACAACTGTCACAGGGGCTGCAAAAGCCCATGAAAAGTCTGGAAGCCTAGTCAATATTTGGGAGACAAAGAAACTAGAGGGATAACAGGGAAAGCCCCACCGCACTCAGCGCTCAGATTTGGGTACCGATTCCCTTGAGCCAGCACTGTTGCTTCCTGTAATAAAAAGTGTATTTTCTGAATCTCCCCAGTGCCTGGTTGTCTGTCTTCCTGCCACTTGGAAATTTGCCGTAACGGTAGCATTTGACCGCATTTACTTCTTGGTGCTCCATCCCTGACATAGTAACATTTATGGTATAGCATGATATTACTCAGACAATGTAGACACAACCAACCCATCTTGTGTAGATTATATGCTACACATCCTTTATATCAGTAATATTTATAGTAAGTACATGTATATATGTATGTAAATATGTACATTTTTCCAAAAGTCATGTATATGTTATGCATGTTCTTGCATTTGTTTGTAGGTATAAAAAGAAGGATGTGAAAACCAGCACACACTGCAAGTGGGATAGAATGGGAGAACAAAGGTTGGGGGAATGATCATCCTGTATGGATATATCTAGCAATATATCCCAACTGACTCTCAACTGTTAATATTCAGGGGTTTTGCAAGACAATAGTTAACCTGAGCCATTATTAAACAATAAATTATGTTAATGTACAACTAAATTATATTTTAAAAGGTAATAAATTGAGAATATTCACTTCTTAATTATTTAACTATTTTTACTAATACCTATGCTTTGAGGCTGTTTATACCTATATTTGTATGGTACAGATACCATATAATGGGGTGCAACTGCACATCTCTTCCCAACTCCATGTCCAGTGACATAATGTGGGTAGCTTGAAATCAGCCAATGTGGGAGTATTTACATCACAGAAATTGGCAAGCACTAGGTTTTATTTATGGTTTTGATGATTGTCTAAATTTAAGAAAGTGGTGGAGGAAATGTTAATAATGCAGACTATACTATCAAAAATTAGTATCTAATTCAGTAAACATGTGCCTCACATCATTGATGAATAAGTGAAGTTCTGACATGTTTTCATTGTTTCACTTTTGCTTACATAACATTAAAACATTACTTTATTTCTTTGTTAACATAAATAAAAATACTAACCAGCAGTCATGTCAGAAGTATACTTGTTGTTAACTACAACCATAGGTTGGCTAAGGATATAAGAGTTTGGGAAATACCAGTTAAAGTATTCTGTGAAAAATCAATTGGCCATATACATAGAATTTACAGTAAAGGATATTGTATATTTTACTGTTAATTGTAAATTATATGCTACACATCCTTTATATCAGTAATATTTATAGTAAGTGCATGTATATATGTATATATGTAAATATGTACATTTTCCCCAAAGAAATGTTTGTCAAACATTTACCCCCATACCAAAGCTTGCATTGCTTATGGTAAGTGGTGTGCATATGTGCATATTGAAAACTATAAACAAAAGAAAAATCCTATATAATAGAAGGCTTATATGCAAATTAAATAGGGATTTCCACTGGGAGTTCCACGGGGAGTTCAACCAGGGGGCGAGACTGGCCCGCCAACTGCCCATGGCCCCTCCCACCAGTCGGTCCAGCCCTGATCAGCCCCGATCAGGCAGGCCAGCCAGACCCCACCTGTGCATGAATTCAAGCACTGAGCCTCTAGAATTAAATAATTAAATGGCACCTCCTCTGGGAAACCCTCCCTAATTCCCTCAGTTTCTCTCTGCTCAGTGTTACCATAGTATCTTTCAGGTATACCTTGGTCAGTAGCAATTGTGACACTGCCCCGAAAAGCACCTGGTTCCTATCAATCTTCCCCCACTAGCCTGTAAGCTCCTTAGTGCAGGACTGTGTGGAGTCTTTTCTCTCACACTGCCACCTAACACAGAGTAGGTAGCTGCCCAGCACAGAAATGAATCAACCAGTTGGAGAATCAAAATGAAGAAGGAGCACAGGGAAAAGGCACAGATTAGATTTATAAGAGCAAATGTGGGCAGGGCTGCCTCATAATGCTTGCTTGGGACCCCAGGAGATCAGCAGCAACTGAACCCCCAAGACTTTTGATTGTGATTCTTTAGCTGAGCGCTCTTTATGGATTCATTTCATCCACAAAATTATCAGCTCTTGGATTATGAATTTGCATAAGGATGTTTGCACTTTCTTTGTTTCCTCTATCTGCTTTTTTTTTTTTAACTTTCATTTTCAGGGTCTAAAAGTTACTCCATAAATGATGATATAATCTCTTATTCTTGTCAGGAAAAGGTCCTTCCCTTTGGTAGGGTTTTACCTCTTGCTGGTGGGTAAACTAAAACACTCAGTGGGAATGTTCATCTTGCCCTCTGAGAGTCTGGGTGCAGCGGCCAATCTGGATAACCATGACAGGGAGTAAAGATAGTCTTAGAAATACATTCTTAGAGCGAAAAAATAAATGTCTTCATTTTTCCAAGTGAAGGCATTCCTCTCAGCATGGGAATGCAGTAGCACATGGGAACTTTGAGTATGGGGTCGTCAGTCAGATCTGGTCTCAGATGTTAGCCCTGCTGCCAATCAGCCACAGGCCTTGGGCAGGGTAGTTGATTGCGGGGGACCTCAGCTTCTTCCTGTATAAAATGCAGATTGTAATAATACTATGCCATTCATTTCTTGTTAGGATTAAATAGGGGCTATTAAATGAAAGAATTTGTGCACATAAAGAATTGAACAAAGATGTTCATAACAACTTTATGTGTAACAGTCAGACACTGGAAACAATCTCAAAATCCACCACAATGTAAATGAATAAACAAGTTGTATTATAACAGAAAGGGAATAAACTGTTGATATACATCACAACTTGGATGACTATCAATATAATCACATTAAGTGAAGGAAGTCAAATATTAAAAAGTACATACTGTTTGATTTCATTTGTATAACATTGTAGAAAATGCAAATTTAGTGACTGAAAGCATATCTGTGGTTGCCTGGGGACAGAACTGGGGGCTAGGAGAGAAAAGAATGAGGGAAGAATTAGAAAAAGGCCTAAGGAACCTTTTGGGGGTGGTGGATACGTTCGTTACCTTGACTGTGGTGATGGTTTAATGTGTGTACTCATATGTCAAAATTTATTAAATTGTACACTTTAAGTATGTGCAGTTTTTTGAATGTTATACTTCAATAAAACCATTAAAAACTATCCTATCTAATAAAAGAGAAACATGGTAATTAGCCGTACCTCCGCTACCCTTCCCATTGGCTAATCAGGGTGATATGCAAATTAACTGCCAGCCAAGATGGCGGCTGGCAGCCAGGCAGCTTGAAGCGAACATGAGGCTTGCTTGCTTCAGTGACGGAGGAAGCCAACGTTCCCCGCCTGCC
>NW_005356042.1:9452334-9468106 GCF_000412655.1 Myotis brandtii
CTCCCCCCTGAGTGCACAAATTTTTGTGCACCGGGCCTCTAGTCCTATATAATAAAAGGCTAATATGAAAATTGACCAAATGGCAGAATGACCGGTTGCTATGATGCACACTGATCAACAGGGGGCAGATGTTCAACGCAGAAGCTGCACCCTGGTGGTCAGTGTGCTCCCACAAGGGGAGCACCGCTCAGCTAGAAGCTGGGCTCATGGCTGGCAAGCGCAGCGGCAGTGGCGGGCAGCAGTGCTAAGCTGGCAGTTGGACATCCCCTGAGGGCTCCCGAACTGTGAAAGGGCACAGGCCAGGCTGAGGGACCCCCCCACCAAGTGCATGAATTTTGTGTACCAAGCCTCTAGTATGGGATAAAAGATTTAAAGCACGTAAAGCAGTCTCTGGTATATAGTAAAAGGTCAATAAATGGTGGTTTTATGATGAAAATGATGAAGAAACTGACAATGATGACAGCATTCCTGGGACAGCTTATATCCTTGGAATGTCTGAACTTCTTTCTCTTCCTTCTTTACTAGTAGTCTCTTTGACCATCTAATGACTAGCCTAGTTCTCACCCCCTCAATGCCCCTGATAATCATTCCCCTCTCTGACTGCAAATATCCTTCATAGTTCAAAACCTTTCTCTCACCCTAATTCCCTAGTTGGTTTGGCTTGGTGGACAGAGCATTGGCCCATGGACCGAAGGGTCTCAGGTTCAATTCCAGTCAAGGGCATGTACCTTGATTGCAGGCTCGATCCCCGGCCTCAGTCGGAGCACATGTGGAAGGCAATCAATCAATGTGTCTCTCTCACATCGATGTTTCTCTGTCTGGGTGTCTCTCCCCCTCCCTTTCACTTTAAAAAAATCAGTGGAAAATATCCTCAGGTGAGGATTAACAACAAAAAAACTTTCAACTGTATTAGAACTGAGATCCTTGACTTTTTTTACTTTGGGCTTAACTAGACATAGATTGAAATTTGCTTTCATACTTCCTAACGTGATTAAGCCTCAGTTTTCTCATCTGCAAACTGGGGATGGTAACACCAGAGATAGTGTTGGCATAGTCAGAGGAGATAGTATAAATAAAGCATTGAGACTCAGAATAAACATCCAATACATGGTAACTTGATGTCTTAAATTCTATCTCATACTGGTTGAGTTGTTCAAGGACTACTCAATAGCACCCTCTTCTTTTTCTGAGTTCTCAACAAATTGAGACATAAGATGAGCAAGTGAAAGATAAAATGCCATCATAGTCCCTTTATTCCCCCAAAAACCTAATCTGGAATTGTCACTTAAGGTGAAAGCCAACCTGATTCTTAGTACTAAACATCAAAAATATGACAGATTTATTTACATAGAACAGTAATGGCAGCACTGAACTTGGGTAGCTTCCCAACATAAGGGCACCAACAGAGGAATTATGATTCAGTGGGCAAATCACCCCCAAGAGACATAAAGGGGTTTCTGATCTGAGAAAGTCAAGTTGATTATTTCTGAACTGTATAGCACATAAGTCTCTCCTCTCTCACCCTTCAATGGTGTGGAGGGAGCAAAGACAGAGTCCAGGGATGTCACATTAATGGAGTTCCCTCCAAATGACAAGAAACATCAGGAGTGGGAATAAATATTCCCCCTTTAAAATACTGTTTCATCCATAATTTCATACATAACAGAAGTACCTGTTTCCTACCTAAGTAATTTTATAATGGCTGAGCATATAGAAAAACTCAGTAAATACTTCTGGTCATAAGGACTGAAGTCATCATTTCAGAAGTCGACATGGGGAAAAGGAACTCCTCAGGGCAGCAGCCTTCTCTAAGGCACCTCTGTCTGCACTCCTCCGGGTCATGGAACTTCCACATCTCAAATCAATTCACCACCCAAATTGCAAGTACTGGCCTGCAGATCATGTAACTGTTACCATGACTTCTGGATCAGTATTAAATAAGACTGTGTTATCTTCCATATGGAATCCCTTAAAGTGGTTGAAGAAAGTTACCTGTATCACCCGTAAGTCTTCTTGGTCGTAGATTACACAAACTCTATGTTTAATCCTTTCCTAAATATTATGGTTTCACAAAACTCTTACCCTCCTAATTCTCCTTCATTGGACACACTCCAATCTGTCAATGACCTTATTAAAATGTGTCACCTTAAGACAACAGCTACAGGTACAGTTTACCAATTAATTAATCTAATAATCACAAACTGAATGAAATCAGGCACCCTTAATGGCATAGTCTGTCGACAAAACCACATACCTCACTCCAAAGGAATTGAAGCTTACTTACATGTTCTTGGCAGCACCCTCACTCTCCTGAATTTGTTGTCAACAAAAACTTTAAGTTATTTATTCATGTCAATTGCTGGCAAGCCGAGGTTTCCTGATCTTCTACTTGCACTACTAATTTTTTGGGATAGCACTTCACTTCTTTTCACCCTATTACAACTCATCTTTTTCAAGAGGTAGCTAGTGTGAGGGCATAGGTAGTCATTAGGCAGGCCTGGGTACAAACTTGGGGTATGATTCCCTGAGCTTCTGTTTTCTCATCTATAACATGGTAACGATGATACCCATGTCATGAGATTGCTTGAGAATAAAATGCTACCACATGTGTGAATGCCTTAGCTCAATATGTGACACAGAGAGGCAAATAAATAAACATTAACTTCCATAATACATAATATTATGAGGACATAAGTAAAAAGTGTGACACCAGATGAAGTCATGAACTGAGAGAATTTCATTTTAATCACTTTAGGAATTACTTTAGAACTGTGTGTATAAAACCATTGATATTATGCATTTGTAGTTATTCTAACTACATTTCAGGGGAGATATTGATACTCCAGTGTTCTCATGACTTAAGCCCGTGGTCGGCAAACCGCGGCTCGCGAGCCACATGCGGCTCTTTGGCCCTTGAGTGTGACTCTTCCACAAAATACCACTGCGGGCGCACACATACAGTGCGATTGAAACTTCGTGGCCCATGCGCAGAAGTTGGTATTTTGTGGAAGAGCCGGTATTTTGTGGAAGAGCCACACTCAAGGGGCCAAAGAGCCACATGTCGCTCAAGAGCCGCGGTTTGCCGAGCTGCAGTTTGCCAGCCACTGACTTAAGCAATTTGCAGATGTCTTAGGGAGATATTTCTTCCAAATGTCAAGGGTCAACCATGTAAAACCAACCTACTTCTTTGGAAACCTCTATCATTTATCCATGATCCCTCATGATACTATCAGCAGTTCTATGATCAAGTATTTCAATGGCCTAGGATGGAATCCCCATGGGACTACAAATATGAACTCGATAGGGAGCTAACAACTTTCACCCTGAATTATCTCTTATTCATATTTGTGCTATCCTTTCCTTTCCAGTGTGAGGACATTCTTCCTACTAGAAAAAATAGAACCCGAACAGCAGCTGGGTGGCTAACCGATCCCAGAGTCATCAATCCCTCTCTTCCCCCTTCATCTTTCTCTGAACATTTCTATAAGGATTTTCTTGTTCATATTTATCTTTATTTTCAAGCTCCAACACTTTCTGGAGTTTAGACTTTGTAGTATATTGATGTATTATTCCTATATAATAAAAGCCTAATATGCTAAATGTCCTTTCAACCAATCAAAGTGTAATATGCTAAGGCTGCTCAAGCGCTCACTATGATGTGCACTGACCACCAGGGGCAGAGAGTCGACCAGTCGAGCAGTCGCTATGATGTGCACTGACCACCAGGGGGCAGACACTCCGACTGGAGGTTAGCTTGCTGCTGGGGTCTGGCTGATCGGGACTGAGCAAGAGGGCCAGATATGCCCTGGAGCCCTCTCACAGTCCCTCCCCGGCTGGCCAACCTCCTGTGTCCCTCCTCAGCTCCAATTATGCACCGGTGGGGTCCCTCGGCCTGGCCTGCACCCTCTTGAAATCTGGGGCCCCTCGGGGGATGTCAGAGAGCTGGTTTTAGGCCCAATCCTGCAGACCAGGCTGAGGGACCCCACTACTACACAAATTCATGCACCAGGCCTCTAGTCAATTATAATTAATCACACCTCTTGATACCCATGTAACTTTGCAGGGTACTCTTACTCTGGACAGAGCATTCTGACTTCTTAATTCTGGGCTCCACCATATGATGTACTTTGGCTAATGGGATATTATCAAGCACAATGCAAGCTCTTGTACCTCTGCCACTACTGCAAGCCCATTTCACAACTAGGTCCCTAGAGCAGTGGTTCTCAACCTTGGCTGCACATTAGAATCACCTGGGAATCTTTTTAAAATCCTGATTTCTGGGCCTCATCCTCCGGAAATTCTGTTTCTTTGTTATGGGGTGGGGCGACAACATTAGTAACAAAGAAACAGAATTTCCGGAGGATGAGGCCCAGATATCAGGATTTTTAAAAGATTCCCAGGTGATTCTAATGTGCAGCCAAGGTTGAGAACCACTGCCCTAGAGAATGAAAGTATTACCAGTTATGCCAGCCAAGACCCTACTAGATCAACAATAGCCATCCACACCCCAGACAGGTGAACAAGCCTGGCCAAGATCAGAAGAACTAATTAGCCAACTTGCAGTCAATCCCATACACACATGACCCCCAAAATCAGCTAAGTCCAGCCAAGATGAGCTAAACCTCAGATTTCTAGACTAAACAAATGTCATTGTCATGTTATGATAATGCTTTACAGTTGTCTGTTGCGCAGCATTATTGTCGCAACAGATAACTAATACAGCCTTCCCCACATGAGCCTACCAGAATTATGTCTGGAAGACTTGAGAATGAAAGAGGTAGGGGAGCCTTTCTTCATTCCTATCAGCTATGCTCATTTAAGCATTAGGAAGTAAAGAAAGTTTGGTGAGGCTCCCTCTAAATAGTTGACATCACGATCAACAGTCTCATAAGCTAAGTCCCACAGGAGTAGAAGCTTGATGATTTCCTTGAATACAAAAAAAGTATCCATTTCCACCAGATGACATGATCACCTGCCACAGAGTCAGCATTCAGTTTGACACTAATACACTCAGAATGGATGGTTTATCTATTCTGTCACCCAGAACAATTTTACCATTGCAAGCTTGCTTTTGAAATATAAAATCTTAGGAGAGTTGCAACTTTGTCTGTAACTTGGATTTTTTTCTTTTACAGAGAGTTATTTTAAATGTCCTCAAACTTGTGTGGGAGTGCCAATCGGTCACATTTAATTGGCCAGACTGTGAGCCTCAGCAATGCAACACTCTGCAGAAAATGAAACATAGACATGATTGTTACTTTGCTCCATTATTGTGGCTACAGAATGGCAAACCAATCTGTTGAAACTGGAATATCCAACCGCTCAATTATCTGTTAGGCCCACACAGTTAAACACCCCATAAGCATTTTTTCCTATTTAGCTTAGACATATTTTGATTGAATGAATATATTGCTTGCTTGGGATTGTGTATGGCCAAGACTCAAGGTCCTTCTAACAGCCTGTCAATCCTCAGGAAATGGTTGATCTTACAAATACAGACATTCATTCATTCATTCATTCACTCACTCACATAACCTGCAAATATTTACCACATACTTAATCTGTGCCAGAAAATGTGTTAGGATCTGGGAATAAGGCACAGTTAAATAACAATCTATATATATAAAAGCCTAAGTGACCATTTGACTGGTAACTATGATGTGCACTGCCCAGCAGGGGGCAGAAGCTCAATGCACAGGCATGGAAACATGGAACAGACTGATGAATCTCAGAGGGAAGTGGGGAGGGGGAGGACAGGAAGAGATTAACCAAAGATCTTATATGCATACTAGAGGCCTGGTGCAAAAATTCGTGGCCTACAGAGATTGAGCCGAAACTGGCCCAGTGCACAGATTCTTGCACCAGTGGAGTCCCTCAGCCTGGCCTCCGGGGATTGGGCCGAAACTGGCAGTCCAACATCCCCCGAGGGGTCCCAGATTGTGAAAGGGCACAGGCCAGGCCTAGAAACCCCACTAGTGCACGAATCCATGCACCGGGCTGCTAGTTAGTTAAATAAACAACTAATAAGAAGGTACATTGAGAATAAAGACTAGGATCTGACTTTAAAGCAATGTTTCTCAACTTGAAACAATTCTGTTCTCCCTATTCAGGGGACATTTGCCAAGATCTGAAGACAGTTTTGATAATCATGATTAGAGGGGAAAGTGCTACTAGAATCTAGTGGGTAGAGGCCACACACACTGCTAAACATTTTATAATTCACCCAACACCCCTTACAACAAAGAATTACCTAGCTCAAAATATTAAGTGTGGAGACTGAAAAACTTTGCTCTAAAGCCATGCACTGGGCTAATTTCTTTGAGATCAACATTTCTATCTAATCCATCACTGTATCATCTGCCCCGGCACAGGCAGGTAATCCATAAATGCTGGCTAGCTGGCTGGCTGGCTGGCTGGCTGGCTGGCTGGATAGAATGAATGGATTTCACAGTTATAGATGGTATCAAAAGATATATATTGGGCATTGAGCTATTTGGCCATCATAAACTTAGTAGATGGTTTAACTTTCCAACCTAGAGCTTAGATGGCTCCAAGAAGGGAAACAATCCAGAAATTTTGACATGGATTTCACAGGATATAGTGGACTATGCTTAATGATAAATTTGGTGCTCCAGAAATCCCTACAGCTCTGACCTTAACCTCTTATCTAGATCCTCATTCTCCTCAGATAAAATATGCTGGGCTGCTCCTTCAAACCTTCCTGGCCTAAAATAAAGATAATCTGTCTTCTTTTATTTTATAACCACTGGAGATGAGAGTTAATTTGTCTTATCCAACATTCTGTAGAGTCATTTGGCCAATTATTCTACTTTGGTTCTCAACTCATCCCTAGCAATGTACAATCTGTTTGGGATGTTAATTTTTAATGGTGTGATTTTGACTTGTCCTTCAAGCGAGTTGAATAGAAATATGGATTTATTTTTATGCCTTTCATCAATACAAGGGAACAGAATAAATTACTCAAGAACATGTTCTCTTGCCTTCGCTTCCTCCCCTGCCCCCCTCTCCCATAAGAGATTATTAAGAGAAATGCAGAAGTGTTGATCTTTTCTATAACAGACTGGGAATGTACCCTACTTATGAATGAGTTACTGTACTGGTGCTATGGAATGAGACATGCCGAGGCCAGCAGAACCCTTTCCCTGCCTTTCGAGAGGCCACAGTAAGAAGAGGCTCCATAGTGGGTAAGATGCTGGCAGCTGCACCTGGTGTCCAGGATGAAAGCTCAGGTAGGATCCTAAAACTATTGGTATCTATATGTCTTCCACTGGATCATGTGATCGTTGGGACAGAGACCAAGACTTTATAAGCAAGCATCTCCTACTCACCTTAAATTTGGTCCCTCATTTGAAATCCTCTGGAGAGAATTACATATTAGAATAAGTATTTGGAAACCCTTCCTACTAAAGATTCAGATTAAATGTGGGGGGTGGGGGAATAAAATATAAATAAATAAATGTGTTAATTTTTGCTAACACTGGTCTAGCTAGTCAGGTTCTGATGTCTAATTGCCTGCCTGGCCCCCTAAGGCTATGTGCTGTATTTAAATAGTATAGTGTTTAGAAACCGACCAAACAACTGTCATCCCAACTGCTCTGATGAGCCAGATGGTCTTGGCCAAAGTTTAAAAGGTGAAAAGAAAGATTCCTTTATTTGTTCAACGAACACCTACTGTGCCAGGTACAATGCAGATGACATGTAACACCAAGCATACACATTCACTGCTTTCAAGTTGCTTCCAATCCACTGAGGGGGATAGATATAGGTTTGTTTTTCTTTTGAGCCCCCTCTTCCTTTCTGTAATTATTTAAAATACAAAGAGAAATGCAGACTTCTTTGACTATTCTTTCCTTTCTTCTCTTTTTGGCTGCCTTTACATTTCTCATCACCTTCTCCAAATTTCTGGTATCATTCATGAAAAGGTACAAATAAGAAGTCTGAGCCCTCGTTGGTTTGGCTCAGTGGATAGAGCATCAGCCTGCTGACTGAAGGGTCCCAGGTTCGATTCCGGTTAAGGGCACTTACCGGGTTGCGGGCTCGATCCCCAGTAGGGAGCATGCAGGAGGCAGCTGATCAATGATTATCTCTCATCATTGATGTTTTTATCTCTCTCTCCCTCTCCCTTCCTCTCTGAAATCAATAAAAACAAATAAAAAAATAAATTTTAAAAAGTCTGAAAGCAGGAAACTGCTAATGTTGGTTCAAGGGTCACTATCAATCAAGATAAGGATTTGCTAAGATTTTCTTGTTCTTTTTCTTAGATTAATTGCCTCGTGTTACAAAATGGCTACAGGAATTCCACGCATCATATCTATAAGACACACACACAAAAAATGAGAGAAACAAAGGCTGGTCATCCATTTCAACTGAATATGACTCTTTCAATAAAGAATGGGAAAGCTTTCTGGAAAGTCCTACCCTATAGGTTTTAAGTTTTATGTAGTTGTATAGATCCTGGCACATGGCTATTTCTAACTGGAAGATGGTATAAAGGAATGTATTGTAGATGGAGGTCATTCAGCCATGCAAAAGGGTCTCCTGAGCAATCCATTTGGGAAATATCAGTGCAGAAATAAATATGCATACATTTATATAATAATATATAAATTTATGAAATTTATATGCTATCTATATATATAAAACCCTAATATGCAAATAGACCGAATGGCAGAACAACCCAACAACTGGTCACTATGACATGCACTGACCACCAGAGGGCATGCACAAAACATGGCTGGCATCGGCAGCAAGCAGGAGAGCATGGAACATGGTGGGCATCAGCTACAGCGGGATGGTGAAGCAGGTAAGCGGGGGTGCCAGACCAAGGTGGAGCGCCGGTCGCTGTCATTGGGGTGCGCATCTGGTGGTTACTAAACATTCTTTGCTCCCGTGAGCCGCGGTCCCACCCAGCACTCGCACCTGCTGTTGGTGCCAGCCTGGCTCGCACCCACTGCTGGCGCCAGAGCTGCCGCTCGCATCTGCTGCCAGCGCCCAGCACCAGCCCCAATCGCCCCTCAGGGCTTCTCTACCTCCCCCTGCTCCTGAGGAGCTATCGGGGCTAGCAGCCACCTCTCACACCTGCTGCTGGCAATGGCCCAGCTCACACCCACTGCCGGCACTGGAGCCACTGCTTGCACCCACTGCTGGTGCTGGCTCCACTCACACTCGCAGCTGGCACCAGAGCTACTGCTCGCACCCACTGCCAACACCAGCCCCGCTCACACCTGCAGCCAGCACCAGGTGCTGGTCCGTCGGTGCTGTCAGCAGGTACAAGGAGCAGCTGCTGGGCCCTGATCGCCCCTCAGGGCTTCTCCACCTCCCCCTGCTCCTGAGGGGCAATCAGAGCAGCAGCCACTGCTTGCACCCACTGACGGCGCCAGCCCCGCTCGCACCCGCTGCTGGCACTGGCCCCAATCGCTCTGCGCCATCAGTGGGTGTGAGCAGGGCTGGCACCATAAGCGCATGGGAGCAGTGGCAGCGGGAGCAGAGCTGCTGGCAGAGAGGGGACGGGGGCTGTGGCAGGAGGGGCTGGGCAGAAGCACAGAGGATGGGCCGAGATCTGCCCCTGTGCCCACCGCAGCCTCGCAGCCCACAGTTCCTTTCAAGGTGCATGAATTCGTGCACTGGGCCCCTAGTGAATATATAAAAAGCACATGAAGTAAAAAACTTGGAAAACTACAATTGGATTATATTGTTTTGAATACATTTTACATGTCATCAAATTTCATTGTCTCATCGACTATATGGGGTAAATATAATTATTAGTACCATTTTATAAACAAAGAAACTGGGGTACACAGACTAGGTAAAATTACTAATCCAAGATCATACAGCCAGGAAGGGAAGAGTCAGGGCCTGATCTTAGATTTTTAAAAACATTTATTCCTCTAGTTCTCTTTTTTGACTCTGCCCTTGAGCACAAATGTGTACAATAAAAATGAAGCTTGAAATTTGTATACACACACCAAGCATTGGTGGGAAACTGTAGTAAATAAGTGTCCAGAACAAGTAAGCTTTGAACCAAGAATTCCAGGATAGTTTAAAGGCCAATTCATCCACTCACTCATTGAAGCATATGTGGAGCACATTCTAGATTCCATCTGTGGGCTAAGGATATAGATGAGAAAGACACCACTACTTTGTACATGTGGCTCATTGTTCAGAGAAGGAACTAATAAGGTACTATGTGAACTCACTGAGGTTTCCTTCACCTTAGTCCTTCCAGAGCCTGAAGGCAAAGATCAAAGTGAAAGGTTCTTTGGGATGCGCAAGCCCAGGGTATCAGGGTGAGGAAGTAAAGAGAGGCAAGAAAAAACTTAATATGATGCAATGCAGTCCTAAGCTGTCCAGGGCTTCACAAGGAGCCTCAAAGAGCCATCACAGGTTGTAGTTGGTTAAATAATGGCCAACAAAAATGCCCACAACCTAATCCTGAGTACCTGTGAATATGTTATCTGACAAAGCAAAAGTGATTTTGCAAATGTGATGAAGTTTAGGATCTTGTGTCATGGATTATCTAAGTGGGCTCATGGAATCACAAGAGTCTTGATAAGAGAGACACAGGATGGTCTGAGTTAGAGAAGGAGATGGGGCAACAGATGCAGAGAGCAGAGTAATGTGGAGCCAGGAGCCAAAGAATGCAGGCAGCCTCTAGAAGTTGAAAAAGGCAAGGAAATGAATTCTCAGAGCTTCCAGAGGGGATGCAGCCCTGCAAACTCATTTTATACTTTCGACCTCAAGATCTGAAAGAGAATAAATTTGTATTTCTTTAAGCCACCTCGCTGTGATAATGTGTAACAGCAATAAGAATCTAATATACAGGTTTCTCAGAAGGTGTGTTCATTTGAAACACAAGATTTTTCTAGAAAAATTTTATGGAGGGGAGCTCACAGATGGTGACAGGAACAAGAATATATCTGTCTAGTTGCTTCCAAATATCTCCCACTTCCTATCCATCAAAGTTTACCTCATATAGTGCTAACTGCCCACCTTTTCAGTTGTCACCTTTCAATTCCTTGGCAACTGCTAGGAATCTATATTCCATGCTTCAAAGTGGTTCATGCTCATCAATGTGGGCAAAGTGATGACTAAGAGAGAGAATAAAAGAAGAGAGGTAGTTCAGGTAAACTGGGAAGTGCCGAAATGATATCCAGTTCTGAGGGTGACTAACTTTGCTTGTGAAGAAAATCATCCAAATACTTATCTAGCTCCTTTGGTAGACTGAAGTCATTTCTAGTGAGGAATTTTTGCCTTTGCCTGTCTAATATACAATCCCCAATTCTCTCAGTAACTGCAATTCTCTCGTATTTCTTTTGGAAACAATCCTTCTTAACCCTGTGCATGTCCCAAACTGAACTGACTCCCTCATTTATTCCAGAAAGAGGAATTGTCAAGACTTAGCCAGTCAGAGCACAGAATTACCTTGCCACAACAATTGCTTCAGGAGCAGGCATGGCCCCAAGCCTGGCCAATATTGCACCCACCAGGCAATAGAGATTGGTTCAGGGCAGTGCCCATGACCCTGTTAGTTTAGTGGCTCTAAGCTCTGAAACATATTTTTAGTATTGGGACACCATCTCTTTTACCACTCATCTTGGAGTTGAGAGTATGTCAACCTAGAATTTCCCAGGGTGTGAAGTCAGCATGAGGGGAGGAAAGGGGACACCCTGGAATATCAGTTGGCCTTCTGAATCTGACCATACCTAGATGAACTTCACATGTATGTGGTTCAACACATTTAACTTGTCAGCTTAAGGGGGTTTGTTTTTTGAAAGATTCCCAGTACTTCTTTGAGGTCACATTTTCACTTACTGCCAACAGGGAGTCCTCTTGTAGATTTCGATGCTTCCAGAGACTGAAGTAGTTAAGAAATTCAGAAGCAGGCCAGAGAGAGGCAGCAGCCCAAAACTTCTTGAGGAGCTACACATCCTCCAGGAAAATCCCAACTGTACCTTGACACTGTCTTCACTATGCCCAGACCCCTTCCCTAGTGGCACTGGTCATGGCCACCTCAATAGACATCCTTATAAAGTTGCTCCTTGTTTAGTCACACCACTTCCTACAGAACAGGAAAGCAGCATAAAATCTATTTCTTGGAGTGTGAGCAACTGCGCTGTAGACTGGCATGATGGCTGGCCTGTTTGCCCAGTCCAGCCTCTTGTGCAGTGATTCTAGTGATTAGATGTGGCCGATTCCAGCCTCTGTGAAATAGAAAATTGCTGCAATTGTCAACAATGGGTCTGGCCCAGACTGAACCTAACATGCATACAGTCCAAGCAAGAAGGTACCTACCAACTCCCACAGTCCCTCTTCCGAAACCAGGACACTCCTCTCAGGAATGAAGGAAAGGCCATTTTCAAGGCGGTAATTGCATAATATGTGGAATGTAACAAAAGGGAGACTCTCGAGCTCCATTACTTTGAAGGGTCTGTCAGTGTTTTCATTATAGTCCATTTTCTGCAGTGATTTATCTTCAGCCATGAAGCTGGGCTGACAGCTGGGGCTTAGCACCCACAGGCCCAGCCCAGGAGAACTGTGTGGAACTTAATTTAGTTGGAATTGTTTGGCCAGCTCCATGCTGAGGACTTACAAACTATAAATTAAATACCAGTTTGGTTCCTCTGGCACTTTTGTGGCAGTTCTTGTTTGGAGCATCCTCAGTAGCTCACCTGCAAACTGTGCTTTCCTGACAGGCTAACGCATCTGTGGCCAGGAAAGAAAGCAGGAGAGTCACTCTTTATACTTTTCAAGGGGCTATATTTTGGGAGGAAGGAGGAATTTTATAACTGAAATCCATAAATGTAATTTATGCTTCAAGTAAAAAAAAATGTTACTTGAACTCAGATAATCACTTAAAAGTTATCTCCTGTCTTCTCTCTTTATATGGTCCTCACATGACCCCTGTTTCTAGACTTAGAAGGTGAGACATAATTTGCAATGCCCCCAGCCCCAACGCAGGTCATCTGTCTCCTTGGACAGACAGTCCCAGAGTCTGGGCCTTAGAACAGCAAAGCCACGTCCTAGAAATGAAGGCCAGTATGAACCCCAGGAACAGTTCTCGGGCAGGCCAATGCCCAGTTTGGAACACGGTGTTCAATGAATCTGGATTCCAGGATGGAGGGTAGAATTCACCCAGAACCCAGCAGTCTCTCTTTAGAGTTAGACAAGGGAGAGGAGCTGTGGAAAATCAGTCTGACCCCCCGGGGCATGAATAGGTGAACAACTCATGGCCTTCTACAAATATTGTCTTCTATAAGCCAGGGTCCTGTCCCACAAAGCCCTGGAGTTCTCAGGCCATTGTCCTCACCTTCACCATCATTTGCACCATCAACAACATCCATCAGTGTCAATTCCACCATCACCAGTACCATCATCACTCTCACCAAGAATATTATTGAGAATTACCTCAAGGCAGGCCCTGTACCACATAGTACATGTGTGGTCTAAATCAATCCCCACAACAAGCCTTAGTGTAGGAGTTTTTAATCCTCGATTTACAGTGTGGGAAACTGAGTCTAAAAGAGGCTGAAGGCTACCAAGTTGGGAAGCCAGAACAGACTGACCTAATTCTCAGATTCTGAATCACTATGGAACACCAGCTGATATCAACAGAGTGTAAACTCCCCAGGAAGCCGACTCAGAACAGTGTTTGGAGTTCATTGTGTATATGAGGGGGGTGTCCTTGGGACCAACACCTGTGGAACAGAGTGGAAGGAAGCAGGAGTGAGCAGAAAGTAAGTAGAGCTCTGAGGCAGGACTAATCCAAGCCCCGGTTCACATGGCAGGGCGCTCTGGAGCTAGAATGCTCTGCCTGTGACAGTGCCCTGTCTTGGGCTAGGATGGCTGGGCCTCTATACCCTGTATGAATTTCCTATGGCTACAGCTATAAGTTACCACAAATTCTGGCTTACAAGTGGCTTAAAACAACACAAATTTATTCACAGTTTTGAAAGTCACAAGTCTGATATGGGTTTTTTGGGGATAAAGTCAAGGTTTTGACACAGTTGCATTTTTCTGGAGGTTAGTCTGTTTCCTGGCCTTCTTTAGCTTCTAGAGGCTGCCTGCACCCCTTCCTCCATCTTCAAAATTCATCACTCCAACCTGTGCTCTTGTCATCACATCTCCCCTCTCTCTCTGCTTCCATCATCACATTTTCTTCTCTGATTCTGACCCTCCTGGCTCACTCTTACAAGGACCCTTGTGATTGTTACATTTAGGGCCCACCAGGATAATCTCCCCAACCAAGGCCTGAGGAAAGAGTGAAGAAACAACATGGAGTCACCACAGCCAAGTAACATAATTACCTAAGTCAGAATGAGCTAAAGCATGAAGAGTAGATTTTATTTTACTTTAACTAGACTGAGGACTTAAACTTTTGACCTGTTCAGTTGTGCATCAATGCCTAGAGAGATATATATCTAACACTCTCTGAAGAACTTAGGCAAGAATATTAGGTATTCAGAACACCTGACATCCATTATCCAGACCACTTGACATCTGGAAGATTACCATCTTGGACCATCCAGAGGCTAAGAATGCGGGACTGATTCTCCTCAAGAATGTACTTTTTACTAGTACTGTAAGAATTGTCAGCTTTTCACTTTTATATAGAACACTCTGGTAGTGTTTGCTAATTTAGAAATCTTAAGGCTCTTAAATAAAGAGCCTTTTAATTCTAGTGAAGCATTCAGATTCGTTTAGGCTAGGTTGACAATTCCTTAACTTAATCACATATGTAAAGACCCTTTTGCCATGTCAGGTAACCAGTTCACAGGTTCTGAATATGTACATCTTCAGGGGAGGGTCATTACTCAGCCTGCCACTTGCCCCCCAATCACTTATTGTCTGTAGGTCTTCCAGCCAAGGCAACCGCAGAAATGGGCTGACAGCTGAAGACCCTCTGCTGACCACACAGCTGGGGGCAAAGTCCTTCCTGAGGACGGACCTGGAGGCATCTCCATGTTCATCACACAGTCCCAGAAAATTCAGGTTCCACCCAGCCCAGATGACCCCTTTTCTTGCTTTAAAGATCTGCATTCGGCCTTGACTGGTTTGGCTCAGTGGGTTGCAGACTGAAGGGTCAAGGGCATGTACCTCAATTGCAGGCTCTATCCCAGGCCCTGCAGGAGGCAACCAGTCAATGTGAGAGTAAATGTGTATCTCTCACATCAATGTTTCTCTCTGTGTCTCTCTCCCTCTAAAAATCAATGGAAAAATATCCTCAGGTGAGGACTAACAACAACAAAAGAAGATCTGCATTCGCCTAGCTTGAATCCTAGCTCTAATCTCCATCTCAGACTATGTTACCAGGGTCTGCTTTCATCTTCCTCTCCTGTGAATCACAATACTCCGATTTTATATTTATGATCAACTGTTTAAAGTACCTCTTGAGCATCTGACCACAGCTCAATTGCCAATTACTGCAATGATCATCTGTCTCTTTGTATTCAGAAAGCAACAAAGATTAGGAAATGCAAAGGCAGCTTTTGGCATTGAGCAGTTGTGTTCTGGGGGGTGTTTTTCCCCTGCTGTAAATGTGTTACAACGCAGCATATTTCTATCCATCTGCAGCTCTGCCATATTGCAGGTAACTGTGAACAAAACAAGCAATAAAACTGCAAAGGGGCTGCTGCCTTTTCCTATATATACATAGACTCTCAGTTACCTGTGCTAACAGCATAAGGCTCCTCTTCTTAGCTTTTTTAAAATATATTTTTATTGATTTCAGAGAGGAAGGGAGAGGGAGAGAGAG
>NW_005356042.1:9468491-9482755 GCF_000412655.1 Myotis brandtii
TACCTCAATGCAAGTGAGGGAGTATGCGGGAACCGAGCCAACGTCCAGTACGTTGTTCAAAGAAAAATTAAGCGTTATGAGCGGAATACATAAATCAATTTTTCTAAATCTTCTCTTCTTTCTTTTATGCTTTCACCGCCCAATAGCAGTTACTCATCGCCCCCAAATGCACCTGTGGCCATCACCGCCCCCCTGGATCGCTGCAGCGCCCACCGGGGGGCGGTAGCGCCCACTTTGGGAATCACTGCCTTAGATTGTAAGAAAATAAAATAAAACATGACAACAGCCAACACAATAGCCATCCGGTGTCAGATGGCTTTTTTTTGTGTGTCAGATAGGCAAAAAATATATTTTTTGGTGTGCCACAGAATTTTAGTAATTAGTTTATGTTTGCCATGGGGTGCCATGAGATGAAAAAGGTTGAAAATCACTGCTCTATGTGATTCTGGAGGGGTTGTCAATAGAGAAAACCTTATCTTTCCTACAGCAGTGGGGGATATTGACTGCAAGAGGCCTGGAAGTCTGGAAGTCAGCCTCTCTCTCTCTCTCTCTCTCTCTCTCTCCCCCACCTCCAAGTTGCTGAGGTGCTATGACTGGAGTTTGGGGCCTCTGGTAGCCATGATGTCTGTCTTCTCAGGAGATGGCGAGGATTGGAGCCAATGTCTTCCTTGAACCCCAGAATCTAATTATGCCTAAGGGCAATACCTAATCCTTCTCAGTCATACAAGGCAATATATGCTTCTTTAAACATGTTATTTTTAATGGACTTCTACCAGGAGACATTGAAAGTGACATTACCTTTTTTGCATTTCCCTCTAGATCAGCGGTTCTCAACCTGTGGGTCGCGACCCCTTTGGGGGTCGAACAACCCTTTCACAGGGGTCGCCTAAGACCATCGGAAAACACATATATAATTACATATTGTTTTGGTGATTAATCACTATGCTTTAATTATGTTCAATTTGTAACAATAAAATTGGGGGTCACCACAACATGAGGAACTGTATTAAAGGGTCGCGGCATTAGGAAGGTTGAGAACCACTGATCTAGAGTTACTTGGGGACTTGCAATCAGGGGAGCAGCGGGCAGCCACAGCTCACCCCTGGCTTACCTCCTCCCTGATTTTGTCTCCAAGGCCCCCTGTTTCTCTGACTTTCCAGTGAGCTAAAAGCAGCCCACCTTGGCTCACTTCTTTCCCATAACATTTCTAGGGACTAAAGCAGAGTACCACCTAGGCTCTCTCCTGCTGCTTCTTTTACCCTACGTCCTCCTGTGTTTCACTGTCCCAACTTTAATAAACATGCTCTCAAAATCACCTGGACTCATATTGTGAAATCTTTCCTATATGAGGCAGACCTGCTCAGGGACCAGCCCCTGTCCAATAACACTCTGAGGTATTAGGGGTTAGGATTTCAACATGTAAATTTTGGTGGGGCACAATCTAACCTATAACACTCTGCCTTCTGGTCCCCCAAATTAATGTCCTTCTCACATGCAAAATACATTTTACCCTACCCCAGCATCCTCAAAATTTGTAACCAATTCCAGCAACAAGTCTAAGTCCAAAATATCATCTAAATTTCATTTAAGTCAGGTTTGGGTGAGACTCAGGGTATAATTTATTCTGGAGCAAAATTTCTCTCCAACTGTGAACCTGTGAAACCAACAATGAGTTACTTGAAGCTTCTAAAATGTAATGGGGGCAGGCATAGGAAAGACATATGTCCTTTATAGGGGCCTTCCTGTGAGTGGTTCCTGAATGGGACCATGCTCCTGCCTGGGACACCACCAAACACCACTCTTCCAGGAGACCCAGGTTCATAGGTCTATTTCTCACAAGCCATACTAGAAGTCAAAGTTTCCCGAATGTCCTAATGGCATTAGAAATCTTGATAAACAAACATATGGCATTCTATGAAGCATAGAACATTGTTCTTGATACCCTAGTAACTATCTTCTCACTCCTTCCTTGCTTTTAGCTTTCTATCTGGGAAAAAAAAGTAGAAAAAGAAACAATTCTGGGTTTTTTTCTTCCTTGTGACTCTATGAGAATTAATATATACTACTAATACAATATTCCCATTCTATATGAATTGACATGGACATGTTTGTGTTCATGTTGATCTCCCATGGATCAAGTAGGCCTGGTATTTATTGTCTCGAGTATGGTAAGAAGAAAAATGTCCTTGAAGATCAATGACTTTCAATGATCAGAGATTCAAGAGCCTTTTGCTCCAGCTGGATAATGCACTTAGGATTTTAATCAACCTGAACGTGTGGATTTTATACATTATTCAAGACCTCCATGAGCCCCACATGTATTCTCCTGTTGACAAACACCCTGTTAGAAGCCCGAGTTGTCTCGGAGCAGTGCAGAGACCCTGTTGGTATTCAAGGCAGCGGTTCCCAGAAGGACTGAAGTCAACACTTATTTGCACGTGAGCCAGATCTTTGAAAACTGGGCATTTTCTGTTCTAAAGAAAACTCCCCCAGTTGCTTCCTGCGCTTCAGCATTAATATCAGTCTCAATTTAATGTGGACATTTATGGTGTCAGAGAAGGATGCATATGAGGAAATAGCTCTGGACAGGAGTGAGGAAATGCCCCAAGGGGCTCCTTGGTCCCATTGTTCTGTAGGACAGGAGCCCAGTGAGATAGGGACTGAGTCAGAAGTACCAATTTCTGCCTGAGACAGTAGCATCCTAATGAGCTCTAATTGACAGCTGGCTCTCAGCCTCTTAGGGCTCTTTCAGGCCTCCAGGCTGCAGAGTGCACTTATCGTCAAAGCTGGGCAAGGACAGCATAGCCTATGATGTCTACGAGGGGACCCACTCAGCAATTCACAGAGGGCATAGGATTAGAAGTCCAGCTCTGGTAGACTCAGGGGGGTATCTAATTCCACCCATTAACATCAGTATTATGATGGACAAATCACTTCACTTCCCCCAGCCCCATTTGTATGTAAAATGAAGTGATAGCTATACCTACCTCCAGGATCCAAGAAATCTCAGGGAATCACCTCTGTGTATGCCCTCAGCCTGGAGTATTAATAGCAGCAATATGAATAGTTATTACTATGGCAACTTCCAGCAAGCATGAAAAATGCATTTCTCAGAAATAATGATAATCCTGATGGTAAAAATAATTATGATGAAACAGCTAACATGCATTGATCTAGACTCGATGCTAAGTGGTTTGCAAGCCTAACCTCATTTGATGTTCACAACTAAAAGGGGTACTTACAGATGGAGAAACTGAGACTAGAGAGGTGCAGATACATGCACAAAGGCAGATCTGGATTTGAATCCAGGCCCAACAGGCACCAGCATTCTTTCACCATATTACACAAAAGATAGGCGGCACATTAACTTCTCTGCACCTCAGTTTTGATTGGTTAATTCCCATTTCAGAGGTAATTATGGGGATCAAATTGAGTATGGCACTTAAGGAAGATGCTTTGGGCACACAAAAATCTGACTGGGAAGTTGGATATTTGTTGTCAAACCCACCACCCTAAGCCCTCTGTGCACCCTTTAGAGACAGTGTGATCCTGTAGCTGAGAAACTTCTCCTGCAGCTATTAGGAGGAGTTTACCCTGCAGAGAGGAGAAAAGAAGCCAAGGATCCACACCATAGAGAGGCATGCAGGTCTCACTCCCAAGCAATCTGGTTTTCTTAATAACCCAAAAATATGGTGTAATAGGTACAATGGTCACCCAAAGATATTCAGGTCTCAACCTCCTATGATTATGTTATCTTAAATGGCAAAGGGGACTTTGCAGATGGGATTAAATTAAGAATCGTGAGATGGGGGAATCATACTGGATTTTCTATGTGGGTCAATATAATCACAAGGTCCTTAGAAGAG
Source organism: Myotis brandtii (assembly GCF_000412655.1). NCBI lineage: Eukaryota > Metazoa > Chordata > Mammalia > Chiroptera > Vespertilionidae > Myotis > Myotis brandtii. The sequence continues at coordinate 9,472,358 of NW_005356042.1, forward strand.
GAAGGCAGGAGGGTCAGAGTCAGAGAAGGAGACTAGACAATAGAAAAGCTGAAGTTAAAGAGAGAGAGCTGAAAATGTGAAGATGCTACTGTGTTGGCTTTGAAGACGAAGAAAGGGGCCATGAGCCAAGGAGTACAGGTAGCCCTTAGAAGCTGAAAAGATAAGAAAGAGAATTTCCACAAGGAATACAGTTCTGCTGACCCATTTTATATTTCTGACTTCCAGAACTATAAGAGAATAAATTTGTATTTTTCTAAGCCACTATGTCTAGGGTAATTTGTTATAGCAGCAACAGGAAACTAATACAGTCTGTATCACCTACAGAGCTGAACATACTTCAAACAAAACTCCAACCAGCATAGCAAAAGAACAAATCTCCTTCTACGCTGTGCTATTGTGAGAAATTATTGTACAGCTGGGCTTTAAAACAGATTCGGTTTTGTTCAAATCTTGTTGTTAAATATTCAGAAGGAAAAGAGACATGGCCCCATTCAGAACAGAATGTCAGCATTTTGCATTTGCAGAAAGCAAGACTGTAAAACAGGATGATATGAAATCTCTTTGTAAAATGTGAAGTGATAGACACATGCACTGAATTATTATTATCAATATGAATTTTAAAAACGAAGAAGCAAGTTCCCAAAGTGGCACTTTGCAGGCTGTTCCACCACCCACCCATCTTTGGGAATAGAAAGAGAAAGGTAAAGCTGGCAACCAGGGCAGAGAGGAGACCCATCCTTTCCAAAAACTGGGAATATTTGGGATTGTCTCAAAATTGGTCACATCAGACAATAAAGTGTGGCTCACTGAATAAATGTGCAATAGAGAAAAACAGCAAAATAAGCCTAGAGACAGAATGCTAATAGTCAGGCAAATAAGGGGAGACAAGTATTTGAATATTCATGAGCTTCTAATCAAGAGCTTTAGATGAATACAGAAACGGTCCCATTGGTGACAATGTGCTCCACAGGAAAGAGAATCCTGCCTGAGCAAGTTCAAACATGAAGTGCAAACTAGACCTGTCTCACTGCTCAGAACTTCCCAGGACATCGACCTGGCTCTTCACATCCTGGTCCCACAATCAATTTTCTTTCTTCACCTGTCACTCACAGTACACTGCATTTGGTATTTTCTTGTAGTAGGTTTCCACTTTTAAAACTGGAAAGAGGAAGCTGGGAAGGGATCTATATGCTTGGAACATCTTCCAAGTACCAGGCCTGAACCACATGCTCTGTTCATATTCATATCACTGTCACAACCACCCTTTTGTGGGGATATAATTATCCCATTTCACCAACAAGGAAACTGAGGCTCAGGGAAATGACTTACTGCTGATGTTAGAAAGCTAGTCAACTGCAGAGCTTACATTTAAACTGCTTTTCTGTATCACAGCAAAGCCTATATTTATTCCTCTCCATCCCCCCAGAGTCCCCAGGATTCACTCTGGATTCATATGAGATGTACATAAGATCTACTCATGAGATGTACCTATGCATCTGACTCTATTTAGGTTAAACATGATATTTCAGGTGAGGAGTGGTGGAAGTCTAGGGAACAGGACTCAGAGAAAGGAGTGGCTTAAAGAAGAAGTGGGACAGAGAATCTCCTCTGCAATGAGGATGAGAAATGCCAGCTGCCTGGATATGGGGCAATCCCATAAGAAGGTTCCTCAGGATGAGCTGGTATGCTCAGAAGAATGAATACAGAGGGATTTCAGGCAATCTGAGAAGGGCTGGGGTCAGCATGGGCTGTGTGTGGTAGTGCTCCTCACACAGCCATGCATGCACACATGTGCACTGCACACACGTGTGGACTGAGCTGCTCATGCTTCTCACCATATTAGCACTGTGATCAACAGTAAACAAAACCGACATGGCATCTGGTTTCCTGAACCTGGGAGGCTACTGGGGGAAAGTGGACAAACTAAACAATCAAACAGAAACTTACAGACTGTGAAAGTACTGTGAAGGGAATGAGCACAGACTCCGAGAGTGGTAAGGGTAGAAAAAGAGCTCATAGAAGTAGTCAGGAGAGGCTTCTTGGATGTGGTCACAGTTGAAACCTGACAGATGAGCCAGCCTTGTAAGAAAGGATGGGAAAAATGCTTCTAGAAAAAACAAAGGGTGAAAGAGGTAATCCAGACAGTGGTCAATATTCAGGCCTTACATTGGCAGTAGTGAGCATCAAGACCCAGCCATGGCAAGACATAAGCCAACCCCCAAGAAAAGCAGGAGCTCAGGAAGATCCCAGTTAACAGGCTAGAGGTTTGAGGCAAAGACATGTTCCTGATGGGAAGGAAAAGCTGAACGACTTAGCTGGGAAGATGATCTGAAACCCAGGGCTATTACCACTAGATACCTACTATGCATGCTCCATACAAATTATCACATTTATTTTCCATAATCTTTCTCGGAAGTAGATGTTATTATCTCTGTACCTCATTTTCTACTGCTATTTTTATGACTACAAGTTTTATTACTACATATTTCTTATCTCATAGTTTCCAGGGGTTAGGAGTTGGGCATTTTTAAACTGGGTTTTCTATTCAGAGTCTCACAAAACTGAAATCAATATGTCAGCTAGGCTGTGTTCTCATCTGGTGGCTTGACTAGGGACAGATTGCTTTCAGGCTCCCTCAGATTATGAGCAGAATTCATTTCCTGTGGGTGAAGGACTGAGGTCCCTGTTGTTTTGCTGGCTATTAGCTGTGGACCTCTCTTGGCAACTAGAGGTTGCTTTCAGGTGCTTGCCATGTGGCCCCCTCCACTGACCCTCTGACATTTCCAACCTCTCTAGTTTCAGGAAGGGTTCAGTCTCATTTAATGACTCACACAATTAAGTCAAGCCCATCTGGATAATCTCTTTCTGGATTAACTCAAAGTCTTAACCCATCATATTTACTGATTCTGCCCTCACTCAAGAGGAGGAGATTATACTAGGTGTATATACTAGATGGGAGTGGGGGAAGGGGAAAGGGTAGTCATTGTGAGGCATCTTAGAATTCATAACTAATAATATTAACAGCCATCATTCTTCCAGCACTCTCTACTTGTCAGGCACTGATCAACTGACTTGACATGAAACTGGATAACTATCATATTGACTATAAAATGTCTCCATTTTAAAGATGATTATACAAAGGTCAGGGAGGTTAATAACTTGGCAAAGGATACATGACCATGGGGAGGAGAAATGAAGTTTGAGCCAAAGTCTGCAACACTTTAAAGCCCAACCTGTCTCTATTGTCCCCTGTGGCACAGTTTTCTGAACTTGCCCCAAGGAAAGTTTGAGCCCAAGTCTGCAACACTTTAAAGCCCAACCTGTGTCCCCTGTGGCACAGTTTTCTGAACTTGCCCCAAGGTTTTGCTCTTTCTAAATAGCTGGGTCCCAGAGGTCCCTGGAGGGAGACCCTCTCATTTCCTTTGAACCTTGAAGGGAGAGCCCAGAACTGTGGCAGAAGATCTGCTTGGAAGGACCAGAATGTATCCACTGTACTGGGCCAACACAGACATCACAGGGATCCTGGACAAGGCAGTCCAACCAGCAATCCCCCAGTCAGGGAGGAGAAGGCACTGGGTCCAGGCCATAGAGCACCCCATCTGTCCAGGAGGGGGGTCTCAGAGACCTTTAGAGTGTGAAAAGTCATGTCAAGAAGGCTAGATGGGGACACCAGTGACATGGGCACCTAGTCACAGCTCCATGGAGCCGCCACTGCACTTCCCAGGCCACCTGCTGAGTGGTCATGCCTCCACTCTCACCCTGCAGCAGAGCCTGAGCAGATGGTTCCGAGTCACTCCAGTGGAAATTAATGGAGTCAGACTGTCCACACACTTCTTTTCAACCGTAGAGAAATATTTTCCATGAGTCAAACACCAGATGTATTTTGTTTATGGGGTAATTTAATACTAGTACAGGGTAAGATACTAAAATCAGAAGAGTTGTGCTTGCATTTCAGGCAGAGCCCAAGCATATTCCAGTTGCCTGCAGTGAAACTTTGGGGCATCAATTCTGAGATGGAGCCTAGACCTTGAACTCAACGCTTCAGTACTTCCCAGAGAGAAGACACATCACTTCTGCAAGAAACTACATGTCTTCCCCTTGTGGTTCAATTTATGACTATGCTGGCTAATTGGCCAGAGCCCTAGAGATAGGGAGGGGTGAGGGAGAAGGAGGGACAGCACCATTAAAGGATTGAAAATGTTCTTTTGGGTTTAAGAACAGCCAGAAATTAACTAAATTGGCCTTCAGGGGGACCACCTTTTTTTTCCCTTAAAAGTCACAAAATTCTCTAAACCAATGGTTTTCCAAGTGTGGCTCCAGGGCCAGCAATATCAGCATCAAACAGGAATTTGTTAGAAATACAGATTCTTAGGCCTTCCACCAGACCCACTGAATGAAAACCTCCAGGGGTGGAGCCCAGCAATCTGCATTTTAATACACCTTCAGGGGAGACTGATACTAGAATTTGAGAACCACTACTTCAAACACCAGAAATAGACTTTTACTTTACATCTAGCTGTACAGTTTTACTTATAGCAGCTATAAGTTAGTTAACCTCTCTGTGACTTGGTTTTCTCATCTGTAAAATGGAATAATGGTAGTACTTACCTCCTACTTAATTTATTCTGGAAATTAAATGAGGGAATTCACTTAAAGTATTAGAACTGGAATTTGCATAGTATACATCATTAACAAACATTTGTCAAAATCATTGTTGTTATTTGTATTTGCAATTCACCATGATAATAGCTGATAACAGTAATAGCCACCATACTTTGTGCACTTATTATGTGCCAGGAACTGTTTACACAACTTGGTATAAAAATGGAAAATTGCCACATTGACTGTAAAGAGTCATTTTTGCAGTATTCATTATCTCCACTCATTCATTCATTCATTCACTCATCTGACAAACATAGACTGAGCCTCCTATTATGTTCTAGACCAGCCGTGGGCAAACTACGGCCCGCAGGCCGAATCCGGCCCGTTTGAAATGAATAAAACTAAAAAAAAAAGACCATACCCTTTTATGTAATGATGTTTACTTTGAATTTATATTAGTTCACACAAACACTCCATCCATGCTTTTGTTCCGGCCCTCCGGTCCAGTTTAAGAACCCATTGTGGCCCTCGAGTCAAAAAGTTTGCCCACCCCTGTTCTAGACACTTTGGAGGCACAGGGTACTACAGGGAACAAAGCAAATGAATGCTATGCTTTGTCCAAGTGTGCTCACTGTCCTGGTGCTGCTACAAAGTGCCTCCCTTGGCCCTAATTTCCCTTCTTGAGAAGGGCCCCAAACAGTTTTATTTGACTCCTTAAGTAGCAGCAGGATTACTCCTTTATACTGCTCTAGCCATGTTTATGCCATGAGGATGGCCAGTTAATGTGTATTGAAGTTAAGGAAATATTATACTAAAAATTAAGAGGGCAAGCTATGCAAGAAAGTGGGAAAACTTTAGAACATCAAGCCTCATTCACTCTCCATGGTGACATGATCCTAAGGCCTACCATCTTGAATGTCCAAATACCGGCATACACTTGTATTTATCAATTTCTTCAGCTACCTGCATTAACTGGAAGGTTTCAGATGCTTAAGACTTAGGTCATTTGGAATCTGCAAATTGAGGTAGTTGATCTTGTCTCTAGACACCTACTCACACAAAGTGTAGAACAGTTTTGAAAACAGAACTGAAGGCAATACAGCCTACTGACTATTTTTGTAAATAAAGTTGTACTGGAACACAGCCATGCCCATTCATTTATGTATTGTACAGGGATAGAGTCGAATAGTTCTGAAAGAGACCATCTGGCCCATAAAACCTAAAATAATTACTATCTGGACCTTTAAGAAACATATTTACCAACTCCTGGCCTAAAAGCAAAGCTTATATAGGCTGTCTTACAGAAGAAATCTAGTTTAGCCTTTTTAACTATACTGGTCGATTGATTAAGTTATAGGAAAGCTATCAACCACCCAAGTCCTACCCCCCCTTTAGGTTATCTGGGTTGAGACTCCACACATTTCGACTGATTGTACAAAATAATTGTAATCAATTAATGTAACAATTTAATAATTAATTCATAAGTAAGTTGCTTCATAAAAGTGCAACACAACCTCACTCAATGTTAAAGAAATGCAAATCAAAACAACACTGAGATTCCATTTTTCACTTGTTTTATTAATGGATATCAACAAGTTAGTTAATATAGAGAAGGTGAATGCAAGGCGGTGGAGATCATCTTTCCACACTTGGGATGAGAGTATAATTGGTGCCATCTCTGAGGCAGTCACTTTGCTAATATCTATGAGAGTTTGCTAATATCAACTTTCCAAGTTGGGGATTCTACTTCTAGGGCACTGTCTTACAGATATGTTCTCAAATGTATTTAATGCTATTTTTCTAAATATAAATATGTTAGTTGCAGTATTGTCTATCATAGCAAAAACTGGGGTTGAGAGTAAATTTTATCCACCAATAAATAATAAATAACTTTGTACGTCCATATGAAGGGATACTATACAACCATAAAAAAGAATAAACTAGACCTATTTCAACTAATGATATGAATAAAGGATGAGCTAGCTCTAATAGAAGCAATATAGAATATTCTCTATTGAAAGGCACAAAAGGGTATGGTGTGTGTGTGTGCATTAATGTAAACATATATATATGCACATACAAACACACAAATCCTTGCAAGTGGGTAGAAAATTTTGGAGATTTGAAAAACAGGAAACTGTTACAACCATGGTTGCCCCTGGAAGAGGAACCCGAGAGTGTGAACTAGAAGACACTCCCTTTTGACTTTGTACCCTCTTGTTCCGCTTGATTATTGTTTATCATATGCAGATTTTGTTAGTATAATTTTAAAACATGTTTTCACGAAACAAAAGTATCATTCTATGTCTGACATTGGTGTTCCCCAAGCCCAGGGTCCTGGTGGGAAGAGGGCATTACTATTAGTCTGAAAGACTTTCCCCCAAACCCAAGGAAATAAAGACTCTGCCTAGAAGCAGTCCAGCTGCTGCTACTGACTCCCATACTTGCAAACTCTCTGGCCACTGTGTATGAGAAGCCAGTGTTATTAAAGGTGAAGGAAAATCAATAATCCATCACGGAGAGGGCTTTGGAGTCAGATGAAAAGGCTCTGAATTCTGGTGGTCCCCAGAAGCTATGAGACCCCCCAGAAGAATAGTAAATATCAAAGTCTCTGAGCCTCTGCTTCCTCTCCGGTGAAAGTGGGGATCTCACTGCCCCCACGCACAATGGGGTTGGGCAGGGCCAGCCCTTGTGCAGCACATGTCCCGTGCCAGGCTCTGTGCTAAGCACATCACGGGCCCTATTGCATTTAGTTTTTAGGGCAGCCAAACCATTATCCTCATTTTTCAGAAGGGGAAATCAGGACACAGTTATTTAGTAGCAGTCAGGGTACAAACCCCAGTCTGTCTGCCTGAGCTTGTAACAACTACTATTAAATTTTGCCTTTTGATTAAATGAGGTAAGATGAGCTCATCTTCTTAGTAATTGCCTCTTAGTAGTGACTCAACCCATGTCATTCTTTCAATGCCCCGCAGAACCTCAGGGTGCCAAGATAAAAGTGTCCAACGGTCCGTACCCAGGCCCAGATTCCACACAGCCTTGTGTACTACCCCCTACTGGTATGGTTGGCTTCAGCAGCTCCGTGGCCTGTCATTTTGGCAAGCCAGGCCCTCCCCAGCCAAGCTGAGCACCCTCTGCTGAGGGACCTGGGCACTGCAGTAGTGTCCTGGAGCTCCTTCCTGACATGTCCTTTGTTAACAGTTCTTTTAGCAAGCAGAAGCCTCAGCCTTAGCAACCAGGCACAGCCCAGGAGGTTCTTCTATACTATAGAATCTATAGGAACCCATTTCTCTCTCTCTCTCTCTCTCTCCTCTCTCTCTTCTCTCTCACACACACACACACACACACACACACACACACACACACAAAACACTCACCACAGAATCAGAAGAGATCTCCATCACCTCACTGACCCATACCTAGCCGCTCCACTCAGTCCAGGAAGTCCAGGCCTGCTCTAACTTACAGGATAGCCCCCGCCCAGATTCTCTCCACAGACAGAAAACCTGGCCATGTCTTACCTCAGAGTCCATTCTGTTTTATTCCTTCTTATGTCCAGAGCTCATATTGTCCTGAGTCCCAACTACCTTTCTGTAAAGCAAGGATAATAACACCTATTTCATTGTGTCTGGAGGGAGAGGAGAGGGCATGACACCCAGAAAGGCTCAGGAGTTCTTCCAGGAATTCCTTGTAGAGTTCAACTAAAAACCCTTCTGTGCATCCACAGACCTCACCACTCCTTCCTGAACCTCCAGCTCAGCCTTTAGTCTGGTAAATTGATGCTGTAGTTATACTGGAAAGGCTGTTGTTTCTTCTGCCCTTTACGCTCCTTGAACCCACACGTGCTGAGAGAAGCTTTTCCTATGTTCCTGCTGAGCACAAACAGGCCTGTGATGCTGACCCTCTGACCACAGCTGCCAGGACTGGGGTGGGTGCCTCATGAAGGATTGGCACACATCATGACCAACTCAGCTCTGAGTTGGCATTTGCTGTTAAAATGCTTAGGGTGGCCGGTTTGGCTCGGTGAATAGAGTGTCAACCTGCAGACTGAAGGGTCCGGTCAAGGGCACATGCCCAGGTTGTGGGCTCAGTCCCCAGTAGGCGGTGTGCAGGAGGCAGCTGATCAATGATTCTCTCTCATTATTGATGTTTCTATCTCTCTCTCCCTCTGCCCTCCTCTCTGAAATCAATAAAAAATATATTTTTTAAAATGCTTAGGCTGAAAGAAACATAAGCCCAACTCAAACTTATTTTTTTAATTTTCTTAGTAATATTTCAACAATAACAACAAAAAACCCTCCCAGCCAGTTCTCTCTAGTGGGCACTTGGCAGAAAGGATGCCCATAAGGAGACACTTGGGCTGGGCCCTAGCGCAACCTAAGGGAAACTGTTCTCAACCACCTGCCCCTAGGAGTGCTTGCCTTTCCATCATGTAAATTCAGGATGGGAAAGGTTGGGATTTAGAACAGAGGCCCCTAACCTGTTGAGCGTATTAAAAAGAAAACTCTGGACAAGAGAGAGGAATGCTTTAGCTCATGCAGCTGAGAAATCCAGAGGCTAGTGCTTCTGGTAAGACTGGATCCAACAAGCTCAATTTCATCAGGACTTGGTTTCTCTCTACCTTTGTATGTGCTTTCCTCTGAGTTGACTTAATTCTCACACAGCATAATAGATGCTGGAAGCCCTGGAAACATAGCCTCAAAGCTTAGCTACCCTTTCCTAATAGTTTCAATAAAAGTGAAGAGTTAGGTCTCACTGGATGAATTTGGGTCCCAAACCCAATTCTAAACTGGTTATTGTAGCTAGGGGATGGTAAATGACAATTATTCCATGGATTCAAAGGAAAATAAGGAGTTATTGCTGGAAAAAGGCAATAGGGAGGTGGGCTGTGTAAAAACAAGAGATGGTCACAAGAGTCATGTAAAGTGTAGGTCTGAGGCTGCTGTTCATCCATTCATTCACTTAGCAGATAATTATTTAGCAACTCCTGTGTGCCAGGCACCATGGGAGGCTCTGAGGCTGAGTAAAACAGAAAGATATAGCACTTGGTCTTATGAAGCCTGGTTCCAGATGAATAAACACACCAGAAAGCACTCAGATAAATGAGTTGGGTATGAAGAGTGAAACGGCTAGGACAACAGAAAACAGGGATGAGAACAGGAAATAATGGTGTCAGGGAAGGCCAAGCCAATGACCATGTGGGTGCCCATTTGCAATAACAAAGCAGAAAGAACCGGCTCAGAGTGAAACATCAGAAAAGTTGGACAGCTGGAGCAGATGTGCAAAGCCAAGAGACTACATTTCCCCAGAGAGAAGGGGAAGGAAGGAGAGAGGAGAAAGACAGACAGACAGAGATGTAAAGGGCTTACAGCTGTTTTTCTCCTTTTAGTCTCACTCTCAATTTCTTATCATGAATTCCCTTTACTCAGGTTTGGTCTTTGTCTTGAGTAAATCAGCCTTGACTATGAAACTAATTAAAAATTGAAGACTCCCAACCTCATTACCACACTGGTTGCCCACAAGACACCATTTTGTGAGTTCATCCATTTTTAAATGATGTTAAGATACCCAAAACTTTACTGGGTATGGCTAGAAAGTACCCACACTTAAAAATATTTTATATATTACTAGAGGCCCGGTGCACAAAAATTTGTGCACTCGGGGGGGAGAGGGGGTCCCTCAGCCCGGCCTGTGCCCTCTCGCAGTCTGGGACCCCTCGGGAGATAACGACCTGCTGGCTTAGGCCTGCTCCCGGGTGGCAGAGGGCAGGCCCAATCCCTAGGTGCAGCCCCTGGT
>NW_005356042.1:9484196-9572436 GCF_000412655.1 Myotis brandtii
GCAGCTGAGAGGCCGGCAAGGCAGGCGGCGAACCTGGCTTCCTCCGTCACTGAAGCAAGCAAGCCTCCCTGTTCGCGTCAGCTGCCTGGCTGCCGGCCGCCATCTTGGTTGGCAGTTAATTTGCATATCTCACTGATTAGCCAATGGGAAGGGTAGCGGCCGTATGGCTAATTACCATGTTTCTCTTTTATTAGATAGGATTGTGTGTTTATATGTATAAGCTATATATACATATAAACACAAAACCTGAGGCAGCCAGTTCAGTTGTTCATTTAAAAATCAAAGCACCACCCTAACCAGTTTGGCTCAGTGGATAGAGCATTGGCCTGTGGACTGAAGGGTCCCAGGTTCGATTCCGGTCAAGGTCATGTACCTCGGTTGCAGGCACATCCCCAGTAGGGGGTGTGCAGGAGGCAGCTGATCGATGTTTCTCTCTCATCAATGTTTCTAACTCTCTATCCCTCTCCCTTCCTCTCTTAAAAAATCAATAAAATATATTTAAAAAGATAAAATAAAAAGAATGTCATTCTTTGGGTGTGCATATACTAGTATGTGTCAAAATCTGTTTAAAAAAAAAATCAAAGCACCAGGTCCATTTCCTGGGCTCTCCTCAGTGGAGCTACAAGCCTATCAGAGCATGAAGGATGACTCATTGCTAGTCCCGAAAGGCACCTCATTCCTTGAAGATGCCCAAAGTGTACACACTCACATACATGCATAATGCACACACAGAGTACACACACACAGAGCACACACAGGCATGAATTCTATCCATGCACATACATACACATACATAAAGAACACATGCAAAGTACATACATACACACACAAAGTATACACCCAAGGTACACATATATATCATATATAGTAAAAGGCTAATATGCAAATCAACCGAACACTGGGATGACTGGTCTCTATGATGCACACTGACCACCAGGGGGCAGGCGCTCAACACAGGAGCTGCCCCCTGGTGGTCAGTGTGCTCCCACAGGGGGAGCACCGCTCAGCCAGAAGCCCTGAGCCGGCCTCACAGCTGGTGAGCACAGCAGCAGTGGCGGGAGCCTCTCCCGCCTCCACGGCAGCACTAAGGATGTCCAACTGCCAGTTTAGCCCTGGTCTCTGTGGGGAGCGGGCCTAAGCCATCAGTCGGACATTCCTGCCCCTGCCCCCCCACGAGGGCTCCCAGACTGCAAGAGGGTGCAGGCTGGGCTGAGAGATTCCCCCCCAAGTGCATGAATTTCATGCACCGGGCCTCTAGCATGTGTGTGTGTGTGTGTGTGTGTGTGTGTGTGTGTGTGTGTGTGTGTATATATATATATATATATGGAGAGAGAGAGAGAGAGATCTATATATATCTATATATATCTACATATATATAAACAAAATTGCATGTATATAAGCATACAAACAAAGTACACACCTATACACAAAACACACACAGTAAATACTCACAGATTATGAAAAGTACTCAGATTGATTGTTGACTACCATTCATTGAGGCCCTACTCAATGTCAGACACTGGGGTTGAAGGTGTTTTCATACCTTGCATAATAGCAACAATTGAATGAGTGTTTACCAGTCTTCCCAACACCTCTAGAAGGCATAGTCTCATCAACATTTTCCTTTTTTTAAAGGAAATGACTTGTCCTGGCCCCATCTCTAGGATATGATAGAGCCAGACATGACCTGTTGTTGGACATCTCCCCACTTGGGTCAACTCTATGCTGCTCTCTAAATGTGCATGTGTGTGCATCCAGGTCCTGCCACAACCACCGTGTCTACACATAGTGTCTCCCTGTGATGTAGATCTCAGCATATCACATATCTCAGGGTATAAAATGGTGCCCTCTATACTCTAGACTGCTGACGCCATTCCAGATTTATTGCATTTATTTAAGAACAACAAACATTCTCAATTATTTCCACACTGCTCGCGACCATAATTTATTCAGAGGTATGAGCTATCAAGTTTCTCAGGGATTGCTTCAAAATGTCATATCTAAAAGATGACTCCCATGTTAGTGAATATGAAACACCCATTTATATTTTTCATTTTTACTTTGATTTAATTTTCAGACAATTCAACTTTCTCCCCATGCCTGAGTGCCTAAATTCATTTCACTTGTCAAAAGAGACAAATTTTCATAATTACAAAATAAAACATGGTGGTCCTTCTTTGGTGACCGTATATTTCAGATCATTTTTTTTTTCTGGATGAAAATGCCTTTCCTAGTCTAGTTGGCTTACTTCTGACATATTTTTATTCAGTCACTACTTAGAATAGACAAGGGTACAGGCTTAACATTCACTAATGTTTTGTTATGTTAATGAACATCTGTAAAAAGGGAGATGAAATTTCCCAACCCAGGGTGCAATGCTCACATCTTTTCTGTAACTTGAACTGAAAGAAAGTCAGTGTTCTGAAATTCTGAGCTGTAGCATGAAATATGCCCTGTCCTCTAACGGTAGTTTCTGCCTTGACCAAAAAGCCCTCAAGTCCTACCATCAGGCTCAATCAGGATGTTCATTTCACAGAGGTCAGAAGCACTTAGAGCAGTGGTTCTCAACCTTCCTAATGCCGCGGCCCTTTAATACAGTTCCTCATGTTGTGGTGACCCCCAACCATAAAATTATTTTCATTGCTACTTCATAACTGTAATTTTGCTACTGTTATGAATCGTAATGTAAATATCTGATGTGCAGGATGTATTTTCATTGTTACAAATTGAACATAATTAAAGCATAGTGATTAATCACAAAAACAATATGTAATTATATATGTGTTTTCCGATGGTCTTAGGCGACCCCTGTGAAAGGGTCATTCGACCCCCAAAGGGGTCGGGTCTCGACCCACAGGTTGAGAACCGCTGACTTAGAGTTTTCTTACCATAGCTATCAAGGACATGCACATGATGTCGTGGGGGGGCGGGGGCGGGTTCTTAGTAAAACATTTTTATTTGCAAAATTAATATATGTTCTTTATTTAGAAATTAGGGAGGAAAACAGAAACATAAAAAGGTAACCTATTACTTCACCATTCAAAGCAAAACACAGCCAATATTTTTTAAAATTGATTTGAGAGAGAGGAAGGGAGAGAAACATCCATTCGTTGTTCCACTTATTTATGCATTCATTGGTCACTTGTTGTATGTGCCCTGACTAGTAATGAAACCCACAACCTTGGTATATCAGAACAACACTCTAATTAACTGAGCTACTTGACCAGTGCAACACAGCCAACATTTGATGCAACTTCAGATCATTCTTTTAAAAGTAAAATTCAGCTCTAGCTGGTTTAGCTCAGTGGCTAGAGCATAGGCCTTCAGACTGAAGGCTCCTGGGTTCAATTCCAGGAAAGGGCACATACCTTGGTTGCAGGCTCAATCCCTGGCCAATCCCCGGCCCATGTCGGGGTGGGTACAGAAGACAACCACTCCATGTTTCTCTCTCACATCAAATGTTTCTCTCTGTGTGCCTTTCACTGTCCCTTCCACTGTCTCTAAAAATCAGTGGAAAAAATATCTTAGGGTAAGGATTAACAAAAAAAATAAAAATAAAATTCACTTTTGACTTGGTTGGGCTATTGAATACTTGAAAATAATTTTTTTATCATTAAAAATTCACTCTAGCTTGGCTGGCACGGCTCAGTGTTTGAGTGTCGATCTACGAACCAGGAGGTGATGATTCGATTCCTAGTCAGGGCACATGCCCAGGTTGTGGGCTCTATCCCCAGTGTGGGGTGTGCAGGAGGCAGCCAATCAATGATTCTCTCTCATCATTGATATTTCCATCTCTCTCTCCCTCTCCCTTCCTCTCTGAAATCAATAAAAATAGATTTTTTAAAAATCCACTCTATTGGTTGTCAAGTAAAGATGAAAATGGGATTAAAACGTTTAATTATTTGAAACTGTTCATCTGAATTGCAAAGTATTGACTCAAAGACTGTTAAGATGCCCAGTCTGGTCACCAGCCTCATTCCTCCTCCCCCATCCCCCTCTCTCGTACCTGGACACACAGACTACTCACAAAAGAAAGTGATAGAATTTAAAATTTAGTGGCTAGTAAATGCTGACAAGGGTAGAGAATAATGAGAAACCGTGGAATGTAGAGAATGATGAGAAACTGGAATAAAGAGACTAGACAGGGCACAATGGACTATCAGAGGGGATGGTTATTTTCAAGAGCTGACTTAAAGAGACAGAACAAAGAAAACATGCTTGATGCACATCCATATACACACAACTTCATGTAAATATCATCACTGTCATAGATTGGTGTCTCTGGGTAGCAGGCTCTGTGGTGGAGATGAGTATACAATAGGTTCCTTACATAGTACTTAATGGAATTGTAAGGATTGTACATGGATATGATAGATGGAAACAGGATTTAGCATTGGAGGAAGCTGATTTGAGATGCTCAGCAAAGGCCTAGGCTGACCCCATGAAGAGTTGCGAAGCCAAGATGCTCTTCAGAGTTCTCCAAAGATGGTGTGAGAGTCCAGGCTTCATCAACCAGTCACTGGATGTGGCTGCCCTGAGCAAGGTAATGCTCTTCAGAGAGATAATTCCTGAAGCATCCTGATGTCTAAGGACCGAGTGTCAGCAGTGCTCCCAGCAGTCCTCCAGGGAAATAATGGCTTGTCACAGCATCCACTACACTACACTCACTCAGCAATGCCTTCTCCCCCAAATGAAAAGGCATACAATTAACCAGACTCCTCAAGATATTGCTACTGGGTTACACTCAGAAGTCAGAGGCAGAAGTCAGCAAAAAGCCACTGTAATGGAGAAACCCAAATGTTTGCACTCACGAGCTGCTAACCCATCCAAAATAAAAGGAAGGGGAAAGGAAGATGGGGAAGGGAAAGAAAAGCACAGGCCACTTTAAACACTGCCTAATAAAACAATCAACAGGAAGTATGAACAATGAGGACAGCCTCACTTTGAGAGATCACAAAACTAAATTTATCTGGAATGCCCATTTTCACTGCCACCAGAGCTTCGTTCCCAGATCTATAGCAGGTAAAACTTGCTATTTCTAAAAACCAATGACTGGAAGAGCAAACCTTTTCACCCCTTATTTCTGATGATGTGCTGGTGCCCGGAGCAGGGATCTCAGCCCCCACACTGAGCTCAATGCCCTGTTTATCAGAGGTTTAGGGATGTCAGGCCAAGGAAGCACTTTCCATAGCAGGCCCCACAGTTGCCACTGGATGTCACACATCACTAACTCCTCTCTCTCTCTCTCTCTCTCTCTCTCTCTCTCTGTCTCTCTCTCTCTCTCTCATCCTGCACCTAAGTGCATCCTCACCTGGTAAGGTGTGCACTATTATTCTCATTTTACAAATGAGGAAATAAGAGGCCCAACATGGTGTCCAAAATCACCTAGATTTTGCTCTGGGCAAACAGCACCAGACTTGTACCCCACCTGGGGTCCCCAACTTTGAGTTCAATTCATTATGCATGGCTCATCCTGTTGGCATGTCCATTGACTTGGTCATGTTTACACCCCATTGCCAAGGGTGATACTTCTCTGTAGTCGAAGCTGCAGCTTTATTTTATTGCAGTCATTACTGTCTATTACAGAGGGGTGTGGTGAATTGTAAGCCTGTGGCTCCCTAGCAGGGAGGATCAATCTCCACAGAACAACAATGCACAGCAAGACACAGCATCTCACTTCAGCTTCTGGAAGACAAAGCTGAGCATTTTCTCTTTGAGAGAATAATTTCCCTCATCATTTGTCTAGCATCCTAACTGTGGAGAGAGAAGATTGCCTTAAACCCCTTCTGTTTTGCCTTTTTCAAGTTGAAGGTGTCCCATCAAACCTAAAATAATTGGTCTTTTGACAGAATATGATAGTAAAGATAAAATTCATAATAATAAATAATGAATTCATAATAATACCTCACAAAAATTCTGCCAACCTAGGTGCAACTCACTGTATATGGCCAGATTCAGACCATCAGAAGGTGTAATATAGTCCATGCTTTAATAAATCAGGAAAACACAATATAAGTACTGATTCTCCATTAAGTTACTTAATCAGCCTAAGCCTCAGTTTCTCCATCTGCAAAATATAAGGCTTGGGCTAGGTCATCTTTAAGATTCCTTCCAGTTCTAGCATTTCACAAGGGTCCACAGACCTTTATCTTGTGCTGTCTGCCATAGAAAAAAGTGGGGGGAAATGTAAAACTGCCCCCACTACATCACTCCCCAAAACAACAGCAAGCTTCCCTGCAGTGTCTGGTGGCCCGCAATAGCACACAGTTAGAAAATGCTTATGTCAGAAGTATTTTTTTTTAATGTTCTTGTTTTACTATGGATGTGGTAATAGAAACATTAGCAGACAAAGACCCAAAGCAAGCTGCAATACCCGCCTAAGCTCATTAGAATACTTAGGCTATAAATTGAAATTAGCATTACAAAAAGAACACTCTAGAAATTATTTTTTAAACTAAAAACATCTTTTAAAAAATTTAAATGGCATTCCGACTCAGTGGTTCTGCAGGCACCCCACCCCCAAGTTAGAATGTCTCTATTATAGCAACATCGCTGTTACTCTCCTCAAATGAAACTGCATGTGAGAGCTGTATGATTTACATTTGCAGTTTATAAAATAAATTGGGCAGAAAAGAATCTCATAATCTCAAACACATTTAGTTTTCCAAATTCCACAAAGGTAAATGGATGAAGCATGTGATCCTTAAAGCAACAAACAATGATACTAATGATTCATTAATATGTTCATTAGAAGAAATTTGATAAATGCATAGATATTCTCTTCCAGACAACTCTCAGGCAATGGATCAGCAAAATTCTCCAAGGCAAGCTCCTCCCAAACTCTGAATCCCACAGCTAATTGCATGGCCTTTGATAGCAGTGCTAAGGAGAAGACTGGGTTTTCTGGCCTGCTATTTTTCAATGCTATACATGCTAATTTAATTATGAATTCTAGGATCACACAGAACAGGTATATGTGGAACAGTGCTCCACCATGGGCCAGTAACTATCATCTCTTTTGAGATGTAATCCAACAATGCTTCGATTACTGCAGTGGCTTTCCAACTAGTCTCCCTGCTGCTACCCTTGCCCTCCAGACAAATGCCTTAAAAGTATAAGTCATTTCATGTACAGTCTCAGCTCAACTCCACTTGGATGGAGGGATAAAGCTCTCAAGATGTGACATGATGGGGTCCCATCTCATATTCTGACCTAATCTTTTATATATTCCCCCTTACTCGTTTTACTTCAGCTACATAGACCTCTTTTCTATTCCTGGAAATTTGTACTTCAAAGCTTTTGTGGTTGTGGCTCTCTCTGCTCTTCATAGATCCATACAATGACCTCCCTCTCCTTGAAGTCTTTGCTCACAGTTTACCTTCCCTGACCATTCTTCTTAATGCCTGTCCCCTAAGGCACTTTCACACCCATTACCCTGGTTGACTTTTCTTTTATCCAGTAAAATTAAAAGCTTCTAACATACTATTTAATTAATTTATTTTTATATCTGGAGGGCATACATTTTGTTTTGTGATACTGTATCTCCAGGGCCTAAAAGAGTACCTGAGAAGAGCAGACACAGAATAAACATGGATGAATGGAAGGATAGGAGGAAGGGAGGAAGGAAGGAAGGAAGGGAGGGAAGAAGAGAAGGAAGGAGGGGAATATGTAAAAATAAAAACAGCTATTATATTAGGGTGGTTGAATTACACTTATTTCTAATATTTTATATTATTATTATCATTAAATCATATTGTAATTTAATTTCAAAACATCTATATAGCAAATTACTAGCATTCTCAGGTTGTAGGTATTAAGTTTATTTTGCTTTCAGATTAGTGAATCTAATTTGAATGTGTTACTAAGAATCCTATATAATAAAAGCCTAATATGCTAAGTGTCCGGTCATCCAGTCATCTATTCAACCAATCAAAGCGTAATATGCTAATGATATGCTAAGGCTGCTCAACTGCTCACTATGACGTGCACTGACCACCAGGGGGCAGACAGCTCCGACAGGTAGGTTAGCTTGCTGCTTGGGTCTGGCCAATCGGGACTGAGCGAGATGGGCCAGACACGCCCTGGAACTCTCCTGCAGTCCCTCCCCAGCTGGCCAACCTCCTATGTTCCTCCCTGACCCTGATCATGCACCAGTGGGATCCCTCGGCCTGGCCTTCACCCTCTCGCAATCTGGGACCCCTTGGGGATGTCAGAGAGCCAGTTTGGGCCTGATCCCGCAGGCCCATCCGAGGGACCCCAATGGTGCACAAATTTGTTCATCGGGCCTCTAGTTGTAAATAAGAATCTCAAAATATAGTAAAACTTTGCAATATTCAATTTTATAAAAATATAAGTGAGGAAACCTATGAATAGTGTGCACTTCCAGAGACAAGGAAGGAACGTTCTGGGAAGTGTGCACAACTCTCCACATATTGCTTCCACTATCTTTTCTCTCCTCACCCTTGTTGCTCAATCGGTTTGGGACTGTGGATGAGAACACTTGAGGGCCAGTGACTACACATGTTACAAAGAGCTCCACCTGGTCCTACCATCCCTTTATGTTATGCCACATCAAGTCAAACAATCAATCTCCCTAACCCTATTTGCAGGTCTGCTGCTCATGAATTGTTTCCCACACTTTTCTAAGTATTTTTGGACTTTATAGTCCAGTTCCCGGGGTCCAGCATCATAGTCAATTTATGCACTTGACCAAGGAGGAGAGAGAAAAGAAGGGAGGGAGGGATGGGGGAGTGGAGAGAGAGAGAGAGAGAGAGAGAGAGAGAGAGAGACCAACCCCTAAAGGAATATTGGCCAGGGGTAGCTTGTTGAGAAACATTAGGTTGGTACCCATTGTGTTCAAAGGAAGTGGCATATGCAGAACTTTATAAGCCATTTGAAGGATTGCCAAGGGTCATTTAAACTCCATGTGATGTATGTTTCATGCTCTGATTTTAGACCTTAAACCTGGAGTTGGATTTGACTCCATTATCTGCTTTGTTTTCTAAGGCCACCTTGCCGTGGATTTAAATTTTGACTTTTACACAAAACCCACCACCTCACATCAGTGTCCCACACTCAGTCATTGTTAGAGGACCCAGTCCACTCTACACACACACCAGCTCGCCACCAGTCTGAAATGGATGAGGTGCCATGCACGTTTCATGAGCAAGAAAGGATAAGTGGGGAAACACCAGCAGGGCAGCAACTCAGTGCCAAAGCTGTTGAATGAGTAGAACTAGTAAATGAAGAACAGATAAATGAACAATCAGCAGACAAGATGAACTCTACAGCTTTCAAAATAGTTCTAATTCATTCAAATGAGTTCTAGAACTTCCAGCCAACTACAGTGACTTTGGAGACCCAACAGCATCCACCTGGTTCCTTTAAAAAGCTGCCAAGTCAGTGTCAATATCCCCCTTCCCTGACATCTCAGAAGAATGGCTCATATACTCCTTCATCTATTTATTTATATATGTATTCTATTCAGTACAAAATTATAATTTAACTCCAACCCATTCAAAACTATTTTAATGAGCTGATTTATTTAACAAATATCAATAGAACAGCAATTTTATGTCAAAAACTTGTGCCAGGGCTTCTTTTCTGTGCACAAATCTAGGCAGTTTCTTTTACAGAGATTAACAGTCTGGTTATGGGCACATCAAGAGATATGAGAGTAAATCCAAATTCTACTACACACTTTTGCATTTCTGTACTATGCCCATTTTTCCCTCATGCATTTTGTCCTCATGCATTTTTGGCTTCTATTTATCAGAACTAAAATTAAAATTTCAAGGTCAAAATGATATCTAACAGAGACATGAAAATTCATAACTAGTATGAAGACGGTACTTATGAAATACCCAAAGGACATGTTGTATATTTTTAACTTGCTCTTAAGACCTCTGAATTCAAATGTGAGGTATTGCATACAGAAGATGAAGACAAATTATGTTATGTGAAAGAAGAAAGGGGCTTTTTATTTATTTATTTAGTTAGTTAGTTATTTTGCAATAGATGAAAGATACTTCCCTCCTCTAATGAGTCATGAATGACTCATCTACTCTTGGGAAAATCTGAAGTGGCCAGTTATTTGATTGCTTCTTCTGCTATAAACACATCTAAGAAGTGAAGCCTAAAAGATAAACAATAAAGGATCCTGAGAAATTAAAATAATTGTGTGTTTTTCCCAAATTACACCATCCTGAAAATGATTTTTAATGTGAAATATGAGCTTTCTTTCATATTGGCAATATTTAAGTGTGGCCACTGAACCAACTGATTTGAGCTGAGTACATTTGGGTGGGTGGGTTCTTTTTATTCACTAGCAGCCCGATGTACAAAATTCATGCAAGGGGCTTGGCCCTAGCAACCCCGGCTGCCTGGTGGCCCCAGAAGGTCATCCAGAAGGTCGTTCTGCCATCCAGTCTAATTAGCATATTATCTCTTTATTATATAGGATTAATGGGATTCACTAAAATATCGATCCAATTCAATCATTTTACAACTGAAAGCCACAGAATGACTTTCATCTTTTTTTATGTATTGTCAATAAGACACCATTCTATCTTTATTTCTGTTTCTTTTTCTCTCCAGATCCTCTAAATATTTTGATAACTTACAAAGCTAAGAAATGTTCAATGTTGAAGAAAAACACCAGAGAACTTTTTGAAATTCATTGTACCCCAAAGGCTGACAGCAAGTATATACTTTCTGGTACATAAGGGAGAAAAATGTATTTGGTATGACTGGCTGTTAATATGTCATCAGGATAAATCATAAGTCTTATTCTTGGGAATCCTAATAAAAGAAGTCACTTGAGACATGAAAAGTACAAAAATAATCACCAATAGGTTCTATCTTTGACTAGAACCTGGGGAAATTTTGAAAGTATTCATTCATAGAGACACTTAAAAAGACATTGCCCAAATTTATCACTGTCATAAATTCTTTCTGAACTAAAAAATTTCCTTAGAGTAATTTACAATGTCCATCATAAAATACTCCATCAAAAGGAAACACTTTAGATTTAATACAAAACCGTAAACTCCCAAGGACTCGGGGACAACGGTCTCAGCCCACCTCCAGAGAAGACGGAGTGATCTATGATTCCTATATGCCTCAAGACCTGGTCTCGCTTTTGTCTGATATCATGCCTTCTGGATCACACACAACTCTGATCTGTTTCTCCCCCTCCCAGGACTCCAAAATAAAGATGTGCTTTGAAATAACACTCTGGTTCTTCATCATCTATCTCAGGAGGATGGGGTGGCAGGAAGGAGGCTATCATCTGGATATACTAATTGGGTGGTCAGAAGAAGTAATCTGATTAGTAAAGCAAACACCTCGAGTCCCTGTTCTAGCCTCATAGTGGAGGGAAGCTAGTCCACACTGGGTGTTTCTGGATGCCTCAATCACTCTATCAAGGTAATTGGTTTCACTTCGTCTTCAGGCCAGGAAAGGTTTTAGTTAACTAATGGGTCCTTTGCAAGATAAAGTAAGTCTACACACTAAAGAACAGGATCATCAGCTTTCCATCCTTTTGCTCTTTTTCCTTTCAAGCTCTTAACACAATAAATCCAAACTATGGCACCAACTCTGATGATGCCCCCATGCTCTAGCCCCACAATCCCCACTGCAGCTGGCCTCCTCTATAGATTCTCTCGCTGAGACTTCTAATCCCTTGCTCTAAAGTTAAACTCAACATCTTTCTCCAAATCTGGCTGTTCTATTAGGGTCTATCTCCTCATTTGTCTGCATTCAAAACCTTCTTCAATCCCAGCATCCAAGTTGTATGCATCTGGCTTCTTGAACACCCTCATAACCTTCTCTCCTAGGTAGCCCAGGGCCAACAGGTTGGTCCAGCCAGACATCTCACTCTCCGGATACTTTTGTTCTCTCCCTGAAATAAGTTCTGCATAACATCGCCAAATACACAGCTCTGTTAATGTCACTCTGATATCAGAACCTTTCAATAGGTCCATACCTATTCAATCTGTCTCCTACCAAATGTAGTCTACACCTCTTATCTAGCTTTGCCTTTCCATTGTGATAACCAGCTACTTAGCCTCACTTCCCATGTGTTGACATTACACTGGTACCATTGCACCTGTCCCTTCCTTTACTGGAAAAGATCCATCTCCACTGCTACCTATTGAAATACTACCCTTCCTTCCAGGTAAAGCTAAAATACCATGTGCTCTACCAAAAATCCCTTTCCCCATTATTCCTGTCAGAAAATCTGTTTTGTCTTCCCATAAAACTTTGATCATATAATACCAATTGACTTTTGCTTCATCTATGATTTTTGTACATATACTTTATTTTGTACATAACTTCAATGAGCTTATAACCCATTTAGGGTTATAAGCTTATTGAAGGCAGGGATTCTCACCTTTGCTCTGATTCAGGTTTTATTACTAAGTTAACATTTTATTGGATTGATGACTGTATAAACAGAATTCACACACAGAACCATAGAGCACAGAGGTTCTATTATCAAACCTTTAGCCCTGAGTTCATAGTAATCCTTTCCTCCTCACACCCATGAGTCCTGGATAACTACTATCTAGGTTGTGATGTTGGCAGTTAAAGGAAATGCTGAAAAGCAGCAGGATGAAGAATTAAGAGACTGAATGGAGCATGAAGAGATATGACTATTTTCCCTAGAAATCTGAACACCTGACAATTTTGGAGGAGGGCATTAAGCAAAAGAAGACCTGAACTGTCTTGTAGAAAGAAGCCATGTGAAGACAGAGGAATGAAAAGAAGAGTTTTACAGACAGAGAAAACCAGCCTACACATATGCTCAGAGATTTTGAGCATGGACTGTTTAGGGAAATGCAATAGTCAAAGCATAGAGTTCAAGAAACTTGCTAAGGAGAAATAAGACTAGAGATGCGTAGAGGGCCATTCATTAAATATTGGCAACTTTCTAGAAACTATTCCCTTGAAAACTCTCACCTTTTGCCAGAGTCTGTGTTGTACCCCTCAAAGATCTGTTATTTGGGGGCTCAAAAGGGCCACAGTTAATGAGTGTTGGCATCGGCAAGAAGTTAGAACAACCAAACTCCTGAACCAAGGAGAACTCGGCAAGCTCATCGGGGCATTGCAGTTGGTGCTGCAGGATTTTACTATATTATCACAACTAGAGGTGGGTGGAGGGGTGTGGAGGGAAGGTGTCAAAAGAAAGTTGGTGAAAGAATAGGTGTGCATTAACCAATCAGAATCACTAATTGCAATCTGAGCTTCATTTTTCTCATAGGAAAAAATGGAACATCAATGACAACCACAGAACAGACACTGCTCTGGTGTTGGCACAGTGCTAAGCACATGATGTGAGATTTTCTCCTCACAATAACTGTATTCGGTATTACCCACATTTTACAGATGAGGAAATTGAGGTGTACAGGGATTAAGAAACTTGGCTAAGTTAATACAGGTAGTTTATGTTTGAGCTGGGTTTTAAACCAAAG
This sequence comes from Myotis brandtii, assembly GCF_000412655.1. Classification (NCBI taxonomy): domain Eukaryota; kingdom Metazoa; phylum Chordata; class Mammalia; order Chiroptera; family Vespertilionidae; genus Myotis; species Myotis brandtii. Next base: position 9,497,672 of record NW_005356042.1, read on the forward strand.
CAGAATCATTGCTCAGGGCCCCATAGCATTAGTTCCCTTCCTTTCTCTGCTTATCAGGGCTCCACTCTCAAGCTTATACAAGGTTGGTGTAGCCCATACAAGAATTGAAAAATCAGACTCATTGAGAAAAGAGAAATTAAAAGGCTATTGCTGCCGGGCCCTAGTTATATACAATCAGGAAAAAGAGTCAGCTCAAGGACCAGCAAGTTATCCACAGTACCAGAGTGTGGTCTGAGACTAGCAATCAGGAGGGATAGAGCCATAAATAAGTCCTTGTAATGATTATTCTGTTCTTTAACAATAAAGAGAAATCAATAAATTACAGCAAGGCCAACCACACACTCCTCTATAATCCTACAACCCAGAGAGCCCAGAGAGAACCTTCTGCGGTTGCAGCTCCCAAGCAACAGGCCCAGCAGCGAAGGGACAGAGTGGGAGAGGCTGAGGATCAGACATCAAGGCCTCTTGGAAGAAAAATATTTTGTTATGGTTCCACAAGGAAGTGGGGAATATAGCATAGTACAAGGGCCTCGAGACATTGTACAGAAGGAATGATGACCACAAAACTATAGACAGCTTAAAGCCAGAGCTGCAGTGCATCTCACACACATTCCCAAGCCTTCTGTACAGTGATGGACACAAGACCAGATGCCCAGGTCTCCCTGCAAGGCAGGTTTCATTGCTCCAGCTACTGGAAGAGCTGTCAGCAGGCAGCCTTCAGCTGTCAGCCCTCTTAGGAATTATCTAGCCCAAACTTACACATCAATGTCAGATGGAGGCAGCAGGATAAAGGCCAAGACAAAGCAGGGCAAGTCTGATGGGCTGTATTGGCTCCAGGCTCCTGTGTGGCAGTGTGGCTTTCCCTCTGTCTATCCTACTTCCTCCCTCTCCCTCCCACCAATGTTGATCAGAAGTATTCTCCCTAATAAACACACTGCATGTCAACTCTGCCTCAGAGACCAATCCCCAGGGCAACCAGCCTGCTTCAAGCCTGTGTTTTAACCTTATCCCTAGATTCCTCTGATGTCCCTACCTTAATTTTATCTAAGCTCTACACATCCCTCCATATTAGGCAACCAGATTCAGGGATCTTCTGTGATAAAAGAAAGACTAAAGGGATGATGGAGAATACAGAGGGAGAGGCTAAAAGACCTAGTTATAAAGGGCTGGGAGAGAGAGGGGATGAATAAGAATAAATCCTGCACAGAGGAGCAGTTGGAGGAAGTTTTCGAGGGTTGACGAATGAGAGTATCTGGACAAAAGAGGATTGTATTCATGATAAAATAGGTTTTAAGAGGAGTCACTAAGGTTACAAACTGAATCCCCAGTGGTGTTTTCCAGGAGATACAAGTAAAATTGGAATCACTTTTTAATTACTGCTGAGTGCTAGACTGTGTGTTTAATATGTGACTCCGCTCCACACAGAATTTGAGACCCTGACTTTTATTGGGTGTATTAGTCAGGGTAATTAACACTAGCTGCTTTAACAAACAATCCAAATCTCAATGGCTTAATATAATAAAGCTTTATTTCTCACTCATATCATAGTTGACTTGGAATTGGGTGGCTCCTTTTGGCAGCTTGCCTTCAAATAGTCTCATCTTGTGATGCTGCCATTTTAAACACTGTCACCCAATCTCTGGGTCCCTATGTCCCCAAATGGCTCCCCATTTATCTCTAACACCACCCAAACATCCTTGATCTACTTTTCTCTACCTTGTTTTCAGCCCTGGGAATCTACTCTTGGATTGCAGATCACAGGGACCCTTTCACCTCTGGCCTCCAGTTGAGTTTGGCCAATGGGAATCCAGGCAGGGAAAAGAAGGGAAGGTTTATTTCTCCAGCTTCTTCCCCATTGATGTTTGTCAAGCAACTCGCCTTGAGAAGGCTGAGTCACTTGACAAAGATCACAGCTCTCTCTAGTGGTTCTCAATACATCACACCCCTCACTGTCTCCAGGCTCTTTAATCGCGTGCACTTGCCCCTTCAGGCCTCAGATTAGGAATAGCCCTAATCTTTTGTGACAAGGTTTCCCTAACCCCACCCATGCATTCATAAATAGCCCTTTAATTAAACACCATTGGATAATACTAATTTGAATGTGTCTTCTATTTCCTGCTGCAACCAGGACTGATACTCAGGAAAGAGAGCTGATAGGCAGAGTGTTCTGTGTGCCCAACAAAGAGGGATGTGGCTTAGGATTTGGCACACTGAGCATTTTCTCTGTCACCCTCATCTAATGGTTTTTGTTTTTCAGAGAAACAAATACTGTTTACATGTAGGGACCGTTTCCTAAGTCTTTTCCCTCTATTTTACACTATACTTATACATAAAAATTTTATCCTGCTTTATTTACTTATTTTCATTCAGTTCAACATATATTTTTATTTCCCTGGAGACTTTCTTTTTGATCCATGGATTATTTAGAACTGCATTGTTTAGTTTTCATATGTTTGGAGATTTTCCCATTATCTGTCCGTTATTGTTTTCTAGTTTGATTGCATGTGGTGAGAGGATACCCTCTATATGATTTCAATCCTTTTAAATTTGTTGAGGTTTGTTTTATGACCCAGAATATGGTCTATCTTAGTATGCACGTATCCCCTGGGTACTTGAAAAGCATGTGTACTCTACTGTTGTTGGGCGGAGTGCTCTATCTATTGGTCCTGGTGACTGATGGTACTGAGTTCTTCTTTCTCCTTGCTGATTTTCTAATTGCTCTATCAATTGATGGAGAGAGGGATGTTGAAGAGCTCAAATGAAATTGTGGATTTGTCTGTTTTTCTTTCAGTTCCATCAATTTTTGTTTTGCATGGTTTGCAGCTCTGTTGTTAGGTGAATAGACATTTGGAATTGCTATGTCTTCTTGGTAGACTGACCCTTTTATCATGTAAATCCCTTCTGTCCCTGGAAATTTTCTTTGTTCTAAAGTCTCTTTCTTTCTGGTGTTACTATAGCCACTCCTGTCCTGCTTTCTTTTGATTATTAATATATACAAATTTTTCCATCCTTTTACTTTCATCCTTTACTTTTCTTACCAATGTTACATTTGAAATAAGTTTTTATGGATGGCATGTAGTTTTATCATATTTTTAGCCACTATCAATCTCTGTATTTTAATTGGTGCATTAGACCATTAAATTAAATGTATTAATTTACATGTTAGGGCTTCAGTCTGCCATTTTATTTTTTTGTTTTTTGTTTGTTCCTTCTGTTTTTCATTTCTGTTTCCTTTTTCCTACCTTCATCTGGGTATCTGAAAATTTCTTTAGAATTCCATTATGCTTGATCCAGGGTGTCTTTGAGTGTATCCCTTCATATAAAATGTTTAGTAGTTGCTCTAAATATTACTTATACATATATAACTTATCACAATCTACCTGTTCACAAGACACATAAAAACCTTTCTTCCTCTTAAGTTACTTTACTCTCCCCCACTTATAGTATTAAATATTTCTCCTTAAAAACCACAACAGTATTATAATTTTTGCATCAATCATCAGACATAATCTAGAAAACTCAATAGTAGAAGGAAAGTCCATTGTATTTACTCACATTTTTACTCTTTTCATTGTTCTTTCTAAAGTTCCACAATTCCTTCTTTTATCATTGCTTCTCTGTTTAGAGAATTTCCTGTAATTATTCTTTCAGGTAGGTCTACTGGTAACAAGGTCTCTTAATATGTCTTGATTGCTCCTTATTTCCTGAAGAATATTTTCACTGGGTATAAATTTTCTGGGTTGACAGATCTTTTCTTTCAGCATTTGAAAAATAGTATGCCATTTCTTTTTGTCCTCCATGGTTCCTAAGAAGAAATATGCTGTCATATAAATTGTTCTTCCCCTGTGGGTAAGGTATGATTTCTCTCTGGCTTTCTTCAAGAATGTCTCTTTGTCTTTAGTTTTCAGAAGTTTGGCTACCTTGTGTCTTAACATGGATTTATTGGGATTATATTATTTGGGACTTTCTCAGCTTCTTGAATCTAAGGTTTGTGTCTTTTGCCAAATTTGAGAAATTTTAAGCTATAATTTTCTCAAATAAATTTTTCAGCTCCACCCTTTTTCTCCTGTCTTCTGTGGCTATAATATGATATTCTATTACAGACCCACAGATCTCTGAGATTTTGTTCATTTTTTAAAGTCTCTTTTCTCTATTTCAGATAGAGTAATTTTTATTGTTCTATATCTTCAAGTTCACTGATTCTTGACCCTGTTCTCTCCATTCTGCTGTTGAGTCTATTCATTGTGGGTTGTTTTTTAAGTTTTGTTATTGTATGTTTCAGTGCTGAGATTTCTACTTGGTTCTTCTTTATAATATTTTTTTGCTGAGAATTTCCATTTTTCATTTATTTCAAGCATATTTATAATTGCTCACTGCAGCATTTTCATGTTGGCTGCTTTAAAATCCTTGTTAGGATGATTCCAACATATGTTGCATCTAGATGTCGGCATCTGTCAATTGTCTGTTCTCATTCACGTTGAGATTTTCCCAGTTCTTGGTATAATCAGTGAGTTTCACTTATACTCTGAACATTTCTCTATTATATTATAAGACTCTCCTTCTTATTTAAATCATCTTGTTTAGCGGGCCTCCTCTGAATCCATGCCATCTCATTATTGCTAGGTGGGGATGAAGTCCAAGTTCCCTACTCAGCCTCATTAGGAGTGGAGGGGTGCCTTATTCCTGCTGGAGGGTGGGGCTCCAGGCTCCTCATTAAGATTCCACTGATCCCACTATGGCTGGTTAGTAAGGGGCACCTCACCTCATTACTGCTCCCCCTGTGATGAGGGTGGAAATCTAGGCTCACTGCTTGGCCTTTGGGGGTTGGAGTGGGGTCACATTTCTTGTGTGTGGTATCTGAATGATCTGTCTTTCTATACTGCCCCTTTCCTGGTCTTTTGGCTAGAGAGAGTAAGCTTTTCTTAGGAATTTTTTTTTGTCTACACCTATTAGCATTGCTAGGTTTGCTGGCTTCTCTAGAACCCAGTGCAGGATATATGAGGCAAAAAAGAAAACCCAAGAAACTCATCATTGTGTATTCGGTCTCAAGATCCCTAGCTAGTCTACTTTCTTCTCTCCACCTTTCAGAGTCTTCTTATGTTTCTTTTATGGATAATGTCCTGAGGTTTGTGCTATACTTAGTGAGTGAGAGGAGTAGGTAGAAGTAGTCCCCAAATATATATGAATATGCAGTGTACATGTGTGTGTATTCACTTTACCACTAGGGTAATGTGTCATGCATATTATAAAGCACACATACAGCCCTGACCGGTTTGGCTCAGTGGATAGAGCGTCGGCCTGCGGACTCAAGGGTCCCGGGTTCGATTCCAGTCAAGGGCATGTACCTTGGTTGCGGGCACATCCCCAGTGGGGAGTGTGCAGGAGGCAGCTGATCGATGTTTCTCTCTCATTGATGTTTCTAACTCCCTATCCCTCTCCCTTCCTCTCTGTAAAAAATCAATAAAATATATTTAAAAAAAAACACACATACAATATTTTAAAAATGAAATTTTATGAATTACCTTGTGCACTAGATTAGAAACCACTGCTTGGATTCCATTCAAGGAGTAGAGAAAAGGGCCTCCCTCCTACTATCTGCCATTATGTCCCACTGTGTTCCACAGATACCCCTCAGGAACCTGTATCCTTTCTGTTCAGATGTATACCTTCTGTGTGGCTCCTGAGCATATGTGAAGAGAAGCTGCAGGTATGACCCTCTGCCCTACAGGGCACCTAGGTAGAAATGGATGTGTTGGCTCTGTTTAGGCTTAATGTACCCCCTAGGAGACAAGTCAGTTATGTTGATAAACAAGGCTCTGAAAGGACACAAATCAATGACAGAAGTCTTCATGTGGTGACTCTTTCTATGTAATGCCACATGGGTAGCTATAGTTTTAAGCACTCAAAAAAAATCAGAAAATCCATTCCCTAGCTTGGTCTGCTGAGTCTCTGTGGCCTCCAGTAGCACAGCCTGCTCTTTAAGGGTGATGCTGGTGACACCTGCAACATTTTATAACCTTAAATGGCCTTAGATCAAGGCAAGAGAGGCTGCCACCCTTGGGGCAGATGTCTAATCAAACAGGAAGACTTTGTGGCCTCAGACTGCTGCCCTTATGCTACTTCAGAGGCATAAAAAAACTTGCCTTCCTATCCTCCCTACCTCTGTACATTTACTGGTAAATCAGTACATACCTACATTTAGAAACTGTTTATTGAGCTTCTACTCTACACAAGGAAACATGCTAAGCACAGCATTAAGAGAGATCACCAAGCCAGACATGATCCCAGTATGATCTAGTGCAAGAAGGATTCTTACACTGAGGCTCTACTGCTTTAACTTAAACACAGGCAAATACACGGCATGTGTGCTATCTCCATCCTCACCCACAGCAGACATCACTAATAAATCATGTCATGACACAATGCTGAGCCTGGGCACACTTTCCTTACACTCATACCAATCAATGACCCACAAGATGGAACATTTTTGCCATCTCCAGATGAAGGCTTTGTTCTCTGCTACAGCTCTTTTCTCATTTAGATCCTTTGAATGGTTTGTGGAAAACAAAGAGCGTCCATGTTCCTGAGATTTGATGCTTATTATCCAGAATTGCTCTAATTGGTGAAAGACTTGGTATAAACCTGATTATGCTTGGTGTGAATCATCCTTATAAACTGATAATTTTTTGAATTATGGAAGCAGAACATCTGTAATGCAATGCTGTCCCTTCTTCCTCCAAAACATTATCATGAAGTGAACTACATATTTGAAAACAAAAATGACTTTTAATAAATGTTTTCTTTAAAAAGAATTATCTAAATGCACAGTTGCAGGTTTCCTCTGGAAAGCCTTACTTTGCCCAGGCTCTAAGATCTTACAGATAATTCAGAAAGTAAGAAAGGAGCAATCACATGTCTCACACATGTCCTTCCCCTCCATCCTGGGCTGCCTTGCTATGTCTGACAGTCAGGCTGTAGAATGGCACCAATCTTTCCAATGGCAATTTGTGGCTGGAATTGCCACAAAGTATGTCTTTGTGGTCTGCTAATATGGAACGGGACTTCAGGAAACATAAATTTGAAGCAAAAATATAACATGTATGTTTTTAACTCTTCTTAGGAATACAGTCAATTCTCATTACCCATAGTACTTATGTTCTATAACAAATACTAAATTACACAAACACTGAACCACTGCTCCAGGGGAAATACAGAGTTAGGTTCCTGCAAGCCTCTGGTCACAACATTATCATCAACGGATCTATTCATAGCCTTGTTTTTGTGTGTTTCTATTTAATGACACCTTATTTAGTATATAGTTGATTCATTGGCATTGAATGCCTGGACAAGAGCCTATAACTTATACCTGAAGGAAGCTAATCTAACACATATATTTTCTGTATAAGGCAGATGACAGCCTTCTTGCACTTAGGAACACTAGACCGCACTTTAGCACCTATGGGCCATTTAAAATAGCAAAATCACAAACAGAAAGACAAAAATGCAAAAACCTAGCATTAAATAGATTCCAAAAGCACAGTTGTTTGCACTATGAGAGCTGAAACAAGAAGGCAGAGTCCCCATATTCCACCTCAGCTGGAAACATGTCAGTGACTTAAATTTTCCACTTCTTTGCTCATGCATGCAAATAACCACAAAGTGTCACAAGTACTGATTTGAGGTATTACAAATAAATTTCACCAAGTAGGCAGATTCACAATACGGAATCCGTGAATAATGAGGACTGACTCTACAGTATTATGTTACTGCCATGATTCAGTTTAAGCTTTGTACTGTCTGTCACATTAGGAGATCAAGAGACTCCCCAAAGACTTTAGTATGAAGGAACTGTTTTAAAACATTTGTTGCAAATCCAGAAAATAATGTAGAGTTCTATCACTGTAAACTGTTGTGGATTTTTTGACCCCGTAAACCATCCTACTCCCTGCTCCCAATGAATTTCTAGGTCTACAGTATATTTGAAACAAATGCCTACTTAGGGATTCTTTGTGAATTATTTAGGCATTTCCCTCCCTCCTTCCCTTCCTTCTTTCCTTCCTTCCTTCCTTCCTTCCTTCCTTCCTTCCTTCCTTCCTTCCTTCTTTCTTCTCATTCATTTTTATAGCTTCCATGTAAGCATTCTTATGACACCCATCACCATTTTAATTTATTTGTTTACTTTAAAGAGTTTTGCTAGTTCAAAGGAGTTAAGCAGAGGTCAGTGAGTGGTAAGGTTGAGAAAGCCTCTACCAATCAGAATATCTCACCCAGTGTGATTGAAGTTTCATCCGCCTCCTCAAGATTCTTTGTCCCATCTTGGTCCTTTCTCTAGAGGGACAGCTTAGAACTCACTGACCAAGGCAGCCCATTGGGAAAAATAACCATGTCAGGTGAGGTAACAGTCCCAAACATCAGGTATGGACCTTCCATCCTTGAACTTCTCAGGCCTGGGGGGAAAGATTATGTGATATTGCTCTCTGGGGACCACTTCTCAGAATGGAAGCAGATGAGAAGCTGCTAGGGAGAAGGCCTATGACTGGTTAGATGCTGCAATAGTCCTGGCCAGAGCACTTTCCTCTTCATCTGTGTAGTCTGTTGGGCCAAGGGAAATCAGTGCCTAGAAAATGAAGTGATGCCATGCCAGGGTATCTCCCAATTTACTCTTCAGGAAGGCATTTCAACTTTGAAGCTCTGTGCCAACTGCCAATCCTGCAGGTAATATCCAAAAATGACTTTTCCATTGGGAGGTGGAGATGACTATGGTGTCAATCACTGGGAATGTCCCTGGTTTGGCTTCATACTACCTCAGAATCCATTCCCTGGATTCGAAAGACTATGGGAATGAAGAAGGGTATAGAAGAAGAGGAAGGGGATAGGAGAAGAAGAAGGGGATAAGAGGAAGAGGAGGAGGAGGAGGGGAGGAGGAGGAGGAGGAGGAGAGGGAGGGAGGGAGGGGGAGGGGGAAGGGGAGAAAAGGGAGGGGGAAGTGAAGACACTCAAAAGGAACCCTATCCTTTTGCTACAGATCTATTTCCACTAAAGGCAAATTGACATCAGTGCTTTAAATTGTGCAGGTGTCCTCAAGCGGATGTTTGGGAAGAAAGACAAATTGCAGATTATCTTCCTTTTTTGTCAGCCTCCATCCCATCGCCCTCCTCTTACACACATTGGGCTTGATACCCAATACTGATGTGGTCCTCCAAGATGAAGCATTGAGGTAAGGGATGGAGTGGGAGCTTTGTGTGGAGAGCCTTCTGGAAATGCACTATGGGTTTATTTCCTGTATGGAAAACAGCTTTGACAAGCTTTTCCCCATTCCCCATACTGACCTCATCTGGTTAGCGGCCCCTGCTTCCAGCTTTGTGTGATTCCGCACAAAGCAGACTTTCTCCAAATTCTAATGAATAAGTTCACCTTGTTAAGCTGCTGTGTGTTTTGTTTTTACTTTCTTACGTAAATCTTTTGGTAAAGAAATACCACATTCATGGTTTTGAAACTGAAAGAAATCCTAATACATCTTAAAAGTCCCTTCATGCACAAGATTTCTCTAGTAAATGGCTTAACAAATGTCCATTAATTAGGTACTCCATTCTGTATTCTGCTTGCATGTATCTTTTTATTTTTATCCTATCATTTGGCATACAAAGGGAGTCAGTAGTTCAGTATTTGTGTTGCTTTAAGTACTAAGCATGCAGGTTTCCTATACCATTGAGTTGCTACTATTACAGCTCACACATGAAAAGGTTAAATGTTACTGGCTGGAAATTATGACAGAGCGACCTTGAGAACATCAACCATGCAAATAAATGGTAACACGTGAGCTGTCCAACAGTGTCAGGTGTGAGTTTATCTGTATAAACCCTGTAGATAGATGTGTTTATTTACATTGGTGTGTAGTCTACTCACATCTTCAGCATCTAAGATTTTTTTTACAAAAATAACAATTAAGTTGTAAACACCACCAGAATATTTTCTGGCTGCTTTATGATTTCTGAGAGTGTGTTTTATTTCCATATTTTGTTGTGGCTCTTGTTTTCATTTCTGTTTTGAGTGTAAAGCACTGCATAAAGTTGCAGTAGTTAAAGCTTTGTCTTTCTGGAAAAAGAATACAAGAACTAAATGTGTGCAGGACAACTGGGGTATATGAGAAGAGAAATGTGAAGGAAATGCTTTAGAGAGAGTCAGGGGTTAGTTGCCAGGATGTGAGAATTTTTTTCCCTATGGGGTAAAAAATTTTGAATAAGAAAGTATTTCTCACAAAATTGGGAGTAGGTCAAGTATTAATAAGTTTAGCTTTGGGTTGTATGCTCCTTTAAAAAGGAAAGTACATAATACAATAAAAAAGAGGAATAAAAGCTTTTATGACCGGTTTTATAAATACATTTCTTACAAGATGACTTGTTCCCTAGCTGTGATCTTAACACTTCAAATAGATGTAATCTGAATAAATTTTGTATGAAAAAGAATCAACAAAATAATTTTCTAAGAAAAAAGTATAAAGTGAAGCAGTCCAGAGTTAACATGGAGACTCCCATGGTTATCAGGAAGCCAACCTCTTTCTATCCTACTCCTCCACCAACCTGCAGCTTCACCTCATGATCTAATGGTGCCTACTCAAGCTCCAGCCATTATTCCACATCCCAGGCAATGGGACAGTCAAAGTGCCTCTCCCAGTGGCATCATATCCCATCAGAAAGCCTCCCCATGTGTGAAAGACAATGCTTTATATCCAGAACTCCCTGGACCCATTTAGCTGCAAGAGAGGTTGAGAAATGTGGTCTTTCAGCTGGGCACACTGCTGCTCTGAGAGAATTTGGGGTGCAGTTATTAAAGTAGGAGTGATACATGAATATTGAAAAGTAGATGAAAATCTAGGAGTTTTTGCTAAGAGAACGAAAAAATGAGACAGGAGTTCCATGCCCTCACTGGGCCCATAGGAGAGATAGATATTAATGAAAGAACCACACCAATATCGGTGAAATCACAGCTGGGTAAGTTAGATGAATCAGTAGTAAGAAGATTTGGCTATTGAGGTGAACTCTAACTGCAGAGCTGAGGAATTGATGTTGGGCTGGAGGAGAAAGAAGAAAGCACTTTCCAGTAGCAGAGGGAAGTATAAATGAGGCCAACCTTAAGGCTCTGCAGCCTTCTGTTCACCTGCAGGTGAAGGTGCTGACCTCCTAGCTCCTTCTAGGAGCCTTGGGGAGCATTTGCCAGAGAAGAGACAGGGATTCCATGGGCGGATTCCCACTTTGGAAACTTTCTGGCTACCCATGGGATGTGGGAAGGAGCCTTTCAGGTGGAGGTTATTGCAAAAATTCATGCTAGCAGGTGGTCTTGCAGATTGGGGGAATGACAGTGAAAATGAAGGAAAGTGGTGGTTTTCAAAGAGTCGGCCTGCCCTGAAACACTCGGGGTGCAAAGCAAGGGCTTTCTCTTGGGAGAACCACACTGTGGGACGTTGCCTTCAGGCAAGATAAACAATTATTTTCTGATCTGTAGTTCAACCTACCTAGTCCAGGCTTGCCAGCACACTCCTGAGGAAATTGGAAAGCATTTAGAGATATGGGCACCCTGTGCTCCATAGCATTATATAATAATGAGTCTGAGGGGGGCCTTGGGAGAGAAACTGGCCAGGGTCTATCTGCAGCTTGTGATTATTTTCCTTCTTGCATTTTCCTGGCTCCCAGCTGGGTTTCTGATGTGGAACAGAAGGCTCATCCGGGTGAGCACACAGACTGGGAGGGTCTGTTGGAGCTCACTGTGACCAAGGCACCTGCAACCAGTGGGAGGTGGGGGGATGGTGAGGACTGAAATGGTGGGATGCTCAATTTCACCTGCAGCAACTGCCTGGCCCAAAGCAGGCCCTCAAGATATTTAATATTTATTGAATGGATGGAATAAGACATTGACTGGTCTATCATCACACTAGAGAACTAGTAGGTGGGGGGAAGGAAGGGAGAGAATAAGTCAGGAAGAAAGGTAAATATTCACAGAAGAGGTTTTGTGTAAAGTCTGCCTGTCTGAGGGTCATTCCCATCATAGTCAAGGGCTATTCATGGAATAGCTTCCTCTTCTGGTTCACGCCCATCTTTGCCTATTTGGGTGTCACTATCACTGCCTGCAATCTTCTCTCCAGCTTCTCAGCTTCCTTGAAGGCCCCACTCACAGTGCCCTCTCCAAGAAGACTTTCCATTCTCCCTTTAACCCAACTTCCCAAATCCTTCCTCCAGCTCAGTCCCTCAAGTTGAGGGAAATGCGTTTACTGTGAAAGATGCCTTTTGGTTCAGGTTTTAGCAGCAATATCTCACCATGGGCTCTAAAGTCAGGCACACTTTCTGGGGTTTGGATTCGAGTTCATATGTCTACAGAGTGGGAGTTAATCATAGGGCTGGCTTATCTGGCTGTGAACATTTAATAAGAGGCTCCACAAAAAACACTTAGCACCATGCCTAATTCCTAGGCGTCACTCAGTAAATTAACCTTTACAGTTACTCCACATGACCTTGTTGCCTTACACTTCCTCCCCCCGCCCCACATTCCTTCTGAACTTCAGAGCTGGTGACTCTTTTAGCATAACCTACAACCTTTAAGAGTTAAGCTATAAAAACAGTAAAATCAGTTCATACGAACAACCTTGTGAGAAAAGTTTCATTATTATCCCCATTTTACCCATAAAGAAAACGAGGCACAGAAAGGTGAGGTAGCATGACCAAGGGCACAAAGCTTAAGGGTGTCAGAGCTAGAATTTAAACCCAGGCCGTTTTCATAGAGCCACACAATTAACTCCTATACTCAGGCCAGAAAAAAAACAATCATCCTTAATTCCCAAAGAGAGTGCCTTGTTTTGTCAATTCTTCTCTGAAGAATCTGAAAAGGTAAGCCTCTCCCCTATCCCTCCTCACCTGAGAAATCTAAAAGGCCTTACCATTGCCCTGCCAAGATGAGCTTCGGATGTTGGTGTACATGTCTCCATGTCCAAGGGGCAATAGCAGGGAAAAGAACAGAGATGCCAGGATAAGAATAGAGAAGGAAATCAAGAGGGAAGGAAGATGAAGACAGGATGCTTAGGTACCACCCAAAGTAAATCTGAGTATCCTGAAAGGCAACCAGATGAGAAAAGAAAAAAAATGTTTGTATTTTCCATTCATACATCCAATATTTGTTGTATTAGTATTTACTATAAGCGCATGAACAAGACAGTGCTCGTTCTCACTGAGCTTACCTTCTGGTGCAGGAAGACAGCAAGCATTCAAGTCAGTAAAAGTAGAAAATGTACATATTAAAGGGTGTTAAGTGCCTTGCAAAGAATTAAAATGGGGTGATGTGACAGATCAGGGATTCTCTACCTTGTGCACTAGAATCACCTGGATTGGTCTTTCAAATTCAAATGCCCAGGCTGATTAACAGGCCAAATAAAAATCCATGGTAGGTAGTACCTGGGCATTAGTATTTTTAAACTCCCAGGTTAATATAATATATAGCCAGGGCTGCAAACCTCCTTGATAGAGAGGGACCAAGTGGCTGACTTGGGCAGCCTAGTTCTGAAAGTCATCTCTGAGATAGCAGCTTTTAGCAATGACCTGAATGTCCAGGAGGAGCAAGATACACAAAGATACAAAGGAAGACCATTCCTGGCAAAGGTTCCTAAGCCTTGATGCCCAAAATTCCTGTGTGTTTTAATCAGCAGCCACTAAGCTTATCTCCTCCAGGCTAATAAACAGTGTTATACACCAGGGTTCTGAGTTGTAGACAACAGAAACCATATTTTGCTACATTAAGCAGACAAGTAATTTAAGAAGGCAATTGGGGTTCACACAATGGATAAGAAGATGGAGGACCCAACTTGAAAAATGGGCATGAACCAAGCCAATCTTAGAGGACCAAGGGTCAGCATCTTTTGCCAAACCAGCTAGACAAGGACACTACTGCCATGCATACACCAGAACCTGCGGTAGCTGCCCTCAATAAATTCTACATATCCCTTTTTCTGTCCCCACTTAATCCTGACTGACCAAGCCTAGGGCATATGTCCACTGTCCACTTCCAGAGAATTGCCTTTCTGTAGCTTCCATAGTAAGAGTCAGGGTACTAGTCACCACCAGTATGATACAATCCAGAGGAGTTGGGTGCAGGAAATGATAATCATCTATCACAGACAACATCAGCATGCCCTGCCCAGTGTGTGGTGCACAGAGTATTATTATGTAAGTATAGAGGCCCGGTGCACGAATTCATGCACAGGTGGGGTCCTTCGGCCTGGCCGGCGATCAGGACTGTCTTGCCCAGTCCCGATCGGGGCCAATGGGGGCTGGCTGGCCGGGGAGGGACTGCAGGAGGGCTCCAGGGCGTGTCCGGCCTGTCTCGCCCAGTCCTGATTGGCCGGACCCCAGCAGCAAGCTAACCTACCGGTCAGAGCATCTGCCTCCTGGTGGTCAGTGCACATCATAGTGACTGGTCGATTGGTCGACTGAATGATTGACCGATGGGTTGGACACTTAGCATATTAGACTTTTGTATTATGCAAGTATTAGCTCCATGAAAGCAAGTGTATTATTGCCTTTTGCTTCTTTGCCTTCAGGCCCCATACCCATTGCATAATATTTCTCCTTTCAAACTGTACATACCAAGTAAAGATTTCTTAAATGAATGAAATTGTTTTCATCCTTCATCTTGCAAATGTGTTCAAAGAAAAAAAAATTAAGTCTATACGTGTCCGGCCTGTCTCGCCCAGTCCTGATTGGCCGGACCCCAGCAGCAAGCTAACCTACCGGTCAGAGCATCTGCCTCCTGGTGGTCAGTGCACATCATAGTGACTGGTCGATTGGTCGACTGAATGGTTGACCGATGGGTTGGACACTTAGCATATTAGACTTTTGTATTATGCAAGTATTAGCTCCATGAAAGCAAGTGTATTATTGCCTTTTGCTTCTTTGCCTTCAGGCCCCATACCCATTGCATAATATTTCTCCTTTCAAACTGTACATACCAAGTAAAGATTTCTTAAATGAATGAAATTGTTTTCATCCTTCATCTTGCAAATGTGTTCAAAGAAAAAAAAATTAAGTCTATATTGCTTTGCAACTCCTTTACTTCCTTTCCCTTCCTCCATTCACCCTCCAAGTTTATCCTTCTCAAGGTTTAAGCCAACTATGGCCCTGATGACCTTTCCCTAAGCATCACCCATCAGCCTTTGCTCACAGACTGGAGTGAAGGTCACAGGATGGAAGGACTCTGCCACCAGCCTCTCCCTCCCAGTTTTCTCTCCCTCCCAGTTTTCTTCCCAGCTCCAATAACCAATTGTGCCACCCAGCAATTTATCCTCTTTGTCTACAATGCCTGAATAACTTGCCTTTAGAATGCTTCTGATTAAAGAATGAAAGAACTGCATTCTTAAGTTTGCCCATTCATAATATTCAGGAAGAAAATAAACCTTGTGGAGTTAAAGTTCCATTAAAAAATATACTCTGAAAGATCTACAAGTTACAAGACCAATTTTGACAGACAGCTTCTACTGCCTTTGGCATTTCAGTAATGACCTCAGAACTGCCATTGACCTGCTGACACACTTGGTAAAGTGACAGTCTGCTCCATTTCTTCCCCTATTGAAATGTGGGGGGAGTAAATATGATGTAAGGGAGGGGGAGAAGGAAAGCAGAAAGGCTGGAAGGGGAAAGAATGAGGGGGAGGAAAGAAAAGCAAAGTGTGGTAGACAGAATAAGTGCCCCCAACGATATCTATATCCAATCCTCAGAACCTGTGAATATGTTATGTTACATGGCAAAGTAGAATTAAGGTTGCAAATGGAGTTAAGATTGCTAATCAGCTGACTTTAAAATAAGGGGATTATCCTATATTTTCCAGGTGGGCCCAGTGTAATTACAAGGGTCCTCAATAGTAAAAGAGGGAGGCAGGAGAGAGTCAGAGGAGATTGATTACAGGAATAGGGTCTGAGAAATGTAGTGTTGCTGGCTTCAAAGATGGAAAAAGGAACTACAAGTCAAGGAATGGGAGTGGCCTCCAGGAGGTGGAAAAGGCAAAGAAATGGATTATTTCCCTTAGAGCCTCCACAAGGAATGTAGCACTGCTAGCACCTTGATTTAGTCCAGTGCAACCTGTATTTAATTTCTGACCTACATAGCTCTAAGGTAAGAAGTCTGCATTGCTTTAAGCCACCAAATTTGTGGTAATTTGTGACAGCAACAATAGAGAACTAGTACACAAGGCAAGAGGAAGGAAAAAGGTGTTTCTATGGGCTGGGGAATTAACATGAGCTACTTCATTGGGCATTTGTAGTACAATTCTTTCCCAAGCAACTGAGCTTGCTTGGACTTCAAGGGAGGACCATAAATGTAAAACCCAAAGATTAGGGTGGGTATTAAGATGGTAAAAAGAGTTGACGGATAGAAAATGAAAAATCTTATTTGTGGGGCAGGAGGTGAGATGGAGCATCACTGGATAAAGCAATATGGAAAACCACCCCTTCATCTAACCCACGTGGTGTGTGAGAATTTACCATGAGCTGGGCACTGGGAGAGATGTGCAGAGATGGTGCCAAAGAAGACATGGGCACTACCACCCGCATGGAAAGTCAAACTTCAAGAGATGCTAGACTCCAAGGAGGCCACAGGGAGCTACCACTCCACACCCACTAAGATGCCTATAACCAAACAACAGACAACAAAAAGTGTTGGCAAGGATGTGGAGAAACTGGAATCCTCCTACTTTTCTGATTGGATTGTAAAATGGTGCAGCCATTTTGGAAAACAGCCTATCAGTTCTTCAGAAAGGTAAAGATAAAGTTACCATATGACCCAGCAATTCCACTCCTAGATATACACCCAAGAGAAATGAAAACATGCCCATATAAAAACTTATGCATGAATATTCATAGCAGTATTATTCACAGTAATCAAGAGGTAGAAAAAAAACCAAATGTCCATCAACCAATAAATGGATAAATCACATTTGGTATATCCATAAAATGGAGAAATATTCAGTCATAACAATGAATGAGCCTTAGCCAGTTTTGTTAAGTGGATAGAGCATCAACCTGGGGTCTGAAAGGTCCCAGGTTCGATTCTGGTCAAGGACACATGCCCAGGTTGCGGCTCAATACCCACTAGGGGGCATGCAGGAGGCAGCCAATCAATGATTCTCTCTCATCATTGATATTTCTATCTCTCCCTCTCCCTCTCCCTTCCTCTCCGAAATCAATAAAAATATATATTTTTAAAAAAATGAGTGAAGTACTGATAAATGCTACAACATGGTGAACCTTAAGAACCAAGGAATTTTTATTATGCTAAGAAGCCAACATACAAATCCATGTATCATATAATTCCATTTATATGAAATGTCCAAATAGGCAAATATATAGAAACAGAAAGTAAATTAGGCCCCTAGTGCCAGGGGTGGGGGTGGAGGGGTAAGGATGAGAGTATTAGGGAGAATGAGTAAGGGTTGGAGTGGGTGGGTGAAGAAAATATTCTAAAGTTAATTGTGGGGATGGTTGAACAACTCTATAAATAAACAAAAAGAAACATTGAAGTGTATACTTTAAATGAGTAAATTATATGGTATGTGAATTAAATCTCAGTAAAGCTGTTACCAAAAATAAATAAATGCAACCAGAACTAGCATAAAACACCCAAGCCAGGCTCCAGGCTGAACAAAGGCAAGCACTGGCTGATGGGGATGCCACAAAAGTTTATCTGGGACAACTCTTGCTATTAAAGGTCAGCAGACTTAAAGATTTTTATCAAGGCTGGCAGCCACTCCTTGCTTCTCTTAATAGGAGGAATCTGGCATAGCTGAAGTCAATGGTTCAAAGGTGTTCAGCTGCGCCCTAACCGGTTTGGCTCAGTGGATAGAGCATCGGCCTGCGGACTCAAGGGTCCCAGGTTCGATTCCGGCCAAGGGCATGTACCTTGGTTGCGGGCACATCCCCAGTGGGGAGTGTGCAGGAGGCAGCTAATCGATGTTTCTCTCTCATCGATGTTTCTAACTATCCCTCTCCCTTCCTCTCTGTAAAAAATCAATAAAATATATTTTTAAAAAAGGTGTTCAGCTACATGGTCTCCTTCTGAGACCAGAAGAGGTCAGTTCCTATAGTGGCTA
The DNA here is from genome assembly GCF_000412655.1 of Myotis brandtii. NCBI lineage: Eukaryota > Metazoa > Chordata > Mammalia > Chiroptera > Vespertilionidae > Myotis > Myotis brandtii. Next base: position 9,515,792 of record NW_005356042.1, read on the forward strand.
AATGGAACTGCCCAAATACACTCTGTTGCACGGTAGCTTTACACCTCGTCTGCAATAAGCTTCTCAAACTCTCTGCTATTCAAGAATCTGGGCTGTGGAGCCCTTGTTGAAATGGGGGTAGGCTTATAGTACTAATAGAAAAGGGCATTCTAGTGACCCCCTTTCTGGATACTTTTGAAAGTTCCAAAGCTTTTGGACCACAAAAGAAGAGCAGAAGAGGAATGGGAGAGAAAAGGCAGTAGGGGGGGGGGGGGTATTTGTGATCACAACACAACTGAGGGATCGTTTTGTCCCTGTCTGAGGCCACACAGGACTAAAAACCCCTGGAGGGAAGGCCCTATGCCCACATGCCATTGCTCTGCCTCAGCTGCCCCAGTACCTTGCATACAGTATGCTCTCATAAATACTGATTAATTAAAGCACAGGAGTATAGAGTGACAGATAATGTAAAATTCTAGTCCTTATTATCTCGTTACCTCTAGACATTTATTTTTCAAGCATATGAATTATGACATCACCCTCCCCCCACCCCCCCATACACACACACAAGGCAAAAGAGTCAACAGACAGTGGAGCTTAAGATTACATGTGTTATTTTTACTTTGGTGTCCTTATAAACACTCTGTCCCAGGAAGGGCAGCTGAGAATCAGGTGCACTGTGTCCTGGGTTAGAGTAGAACCCATTGAGCCCAGAGAGAGCAGGAAGACCAGTGGGAAACCCCAGCTCTCTTAACACCTAAGCTTTGGGGGAGAAAAAGGATCGGAAATGGGGATGTATGTATGCTAGTACCAAGGTGTCTTAGCTGGGATTGCTCTTTTTGATGGTTTTAAAATATGTCTGTAGTCCTTTCCTCAAAAAAAGGGACCTAATTCCCCTCCTTCAAATGTGTGTTGGACATCCTCATTTCTAGACAATGTGGAGGAGATGACAGTATGTGGCCTCTGAGGGCAGGTTGTGGTTGGCTGAACAATGTCCATATTTTAATCCCTAGAATCTGTGAATGTTTTCTTAAATGACAAAAGAGACTTTACAAATAGGATTGAGGATCTGGAGATGGGGAGCTTATCCTGGATTTTCCAAGTGGGCCCTTATCAGAGAAAGGCCGAGAGGATTTGACTACTGAAGAATTCATGAGCCAAGGAATGAGGATGGCCTCTAGAAGCTGGAAAAGTCAAGGAAATAGTCTTCCCTAGAGCCTCTGTCAGGAACATGGCCCTGCTGGCCCCTTGATTTTAGCCCAGTGAAACTGACTTTGAACTTCTGACAGACAGAACCATAACATAAAATAAATCGGTGTTGTTTTAAGCCACCAAGAGTTTGCTACAGCAGCCACAGAGAGCACATAGGTCATAGAAGACATCGCCACTGCCATCTTGCTCTCTTGGATCATACAAATGCCAGCTGCCATGTTGTGAGGACACTGAGATGCAAGAAAGAGTATGTTTTCATGCCAGCTATCCCTCCCAAATAATGAAGTTCTTCGCATTAGGAAACTGCCATTCAGCGCAGAATATGTACCTCAGCATCACCCCACCTGAGTGGCTGAGAGGGCTGGAGTGTATACACCAATTCCCATCAGTCACTGGGGAGGGCGGGGGCGGGGAAGAATAGCCCTAGTGTGGGCGGGGAGGAGGGGAGGATGCTAATCTCTCAAAACTGCCAGTCTGATGGAGTGGGTTCTGTTGAAAAGGGAAAGTCAGGGGAAGAAATGTAGGTCTGGCAGTTGGAAATCAGAAGAGCTTTCACTGAGATGATAAGGACAAGGGCATGTGAGCAGGGTCTGGTAACTTGGGCTTTACCAAGCAATTAAGAGTGGGGGGATACAGCAAAAGGGGTGTGCCCAATTCAGTCTTCAGAAGGGTGAGTGGATGGTAAGAAACCAAAATGTGGATGTCCTGCATCATTATTGCATTCCAACCGTGTGCCAACAGTTAACATGCAGAATCCCTAATTCTTCAACAGCACGGTCAATGGGAGGAAGAAAGGTCACATCACTCCCATTCTGAGGATGGAAAATGTTGAGGCTTAGAGAGCTCGAGACATTTAAGAGGCTTTTTAAAGAGGCTTGTCCAAGGTCACCCTAGGCTGGAGAGCACAGATGGGAGAGCAGCTCATTTCCAAGCTCTCTCTCCTACCACGTCTGCAGCTACAAGGGAAATGTCTTTAAAGCAATAACAGCTCATGCCTGTCTCCCAACAGCCAGTGCACTTTCAGACTTCACACCCCATGCATGGCAATGTCATGCCACTTTTACTTCCAGGTGTCATTCGCCTCTCTACATTGCCTCTGACCATGTGTGGTCATGCACATGTGCACAAGCACACACAGTCTCTTCTGTCACTGACATCACAGAGTTTCTCTTCCAAATAGAAAGCCACACATGGCACTTGTCTTTGGGAGTTTAACCAGCTTATATGGAAGCAAATATTTGAAGTTTACCAAACATAACCCGAGTAAAACCTAAGTCAATCAAAAGTGACTAAACACCACTTTAGTCCAAATACATGTTTCTAAAAGGTCACAGCTGGTGTAATTATCCATGCTAGACTTAGCACGCATTCAGCTGTGTGCTTAAGACTGCCAAGAACTGGAATACATTCAGAATCTGTAAATAAGAGTCACCTTGTTTTCAGAAAATGCTAAAGTCAGACTCGGGTGTTGGGGGGAGTTATTGGAAAAAGCCTATTAGAGCTTAATGACACTTTGAGAAAATGTATAGGGAAACTTCTTTGGAAAAGGAATAGAAATATATGTCAGAGCCAATTTCTCATAATATGTGGGTTGAGCTTTTTTTCTTCAGGAAAATAAGTCTTGACAAGCATAACAACAATAACAACAAAAACACAATGACAAAATGAGCAGCCCAGGAAGTCCGTCAATGGGAGGAAAAAACATATAAATGCAGGCTCAGACAGCGGCCTCAGAAAACTGACCTGGGCCCAGGCAACTAGTGAGTGGCATTCACCAGTTTCCCCTCAGCCTTTGGAATCCAATAGGGAGAGCCTGAACCCAAACTTTCCATTTAAGTGAGCATACAACTTGGTGCTGGAATGGTTGTTTACCTATGTTCTATGGAATCCCAGGTTACTGTGCTAGAGCCTTGAGAATCACCATAGAAAATGATAGGCCAGCCTAAGGTGGGGGTTCCTAGCTTCCCACCTCACTTGTGCCTCAGCAGCTCCTCTCTTATCTGCTTTATAGTGTGGCCTTCCACCTATGATTTTGCTCCGATTGCTACTAAACAGATATCTAATTTGAAAACTTCAGGTTTATATAATGTCTGAGGCTCATGCCTGCCCCCATGCTCAGAGAGGAAATTATACCCTGAATGTCTTCTTGGAGAAATGGAGGCCAAGATCAGAGAACAAGGTCTAGATGTAGGTGGACAACAGGCTGGTGGTGAGACTACAGAGCACAGGGCTTGGAAAAATCTGGAAGACAGCAGGGGGAAAAAGCTAGGGGGACCAGGAGTATAAGTATAAGGGCAGGGATTTTTGTGTCTTGTTTACTCAATGCTGCATCCCCAGGACCTAGGAGAGTACCTGGCACATAGTAGCTGCTCAATGAATGTTTATTAATAAATGAGTGAATAAATGAATGAATGTGGCACCAGTGGCAGAAACCAATGAAGAGGCCATATCCAAGGGTGAGCCAGAGGTCAGTACTCTGGGACTGGAATGGTTAAATGGAGCCAGCCAGTGAGAAGAAAAGGATGGGAGTGATTGGAGCTGAGAGAGACCACCCAAGAAACTGAAACAGAGACTTGGGGAAAGAGACTGCCACATTCTCTAGGACACCTAAGAATGTCTCTGTAGGTAAGAAGGGAGCTGTTGAAGGCATCGAACTTTAAACCAAAGTCTGACCGTTTTCTCTATAGCCAGAGGGGGAAAAAATGACCAAACATGCAGGAAATGGTAAGGCAGTTCCACAATTAGAAGACCCTGAAAATTTTCTGCCTAGAATTCACCCATCTCCAGGAGAGTCAATAACAAGTAGAAGTGAGGTTAGGGACAGGATACAAACAGGACTTTGACGGAATCTGTAACGTTTTACATGATCATATCAATAGATGCAGAAAAAGCATTCAACAAAATCCAGCACCTACTTATGATAAAAACTCTCAGCAAAGTGGGAATAGAGGGAACATACCTCAAGGTAATAAAGACCATATATGACAAACCCACAGCCAACAAACTCAAAGGAAAAAAAATTAAAAGTGTTTCTCTTATGATCAGGAACAAGACAGGGATACCATTCTTATTCAACAAAGTACTAGAAGTCCTAGTCACAGCAATCAGACAAGAAGAAGAAATAAATGGCATCCAAATTGGAAAGGAAGAAGTAAAATTGTCATTAGTTGCAGATGACAAGATACTGTATATAGAAAACCCTAAAGCAGTGGTTCTCAACCTTGGCTGCACATTAGAATCACCTGGGAATCTTTTTAAAATCCTGATTTCTGGGCCTCATCCTCGGAAATTCTGTTTCTTTGTTTTGGGGTGGGGCCACAACATTAGTAACAAAGAAACAGAATTTCCGGAGGATGAGGCCCAGAAATCAGGATTTTCAAAAGATTCCCAGGTGATTCTAATGTGCAGCCAAGGTTGAGAACCACTGCCCTAAAGACTCTACCAAAAAACTACTAAAACTGATAAATTAATTCAGTAACATAGCAGGATACAAAATAAACATCCAGAAATCAATTGCATTTATATACATCAATAATAAACTATCAGAAAGGGGAACTAAGGAAACAATCCCATTTACAACTGCATTAAAAAAATACCTAGGAATAAAAAATTTAACCAAGAAGGTAAAATACCTCTAACTCAAGAAAATTATAAGAACACCGAGAAAGAGAGAGAGAGAGAGAGAGAAAGAAAGAAATTGAAGAAGATGCAAATAATATGTACCCAAAGCAATCTATAGATTCAATGTAGTACCTATAAAAATATCAGTGCTACTCCAGGTAGGATTGAATTGATTTTATACACAAATAATGAACTACCATAAAGAGAAACTAAGGAAACAATCTCTTTTACTATTGAAACAACAACAAAAAGAAACACAAGATATCTAAGAAAAAATTTAACCAAGGAGGTAAAAGGCCTGTACTTAGAAAATTATAGGTCATTGAAGAAAGAAATTGAGAAGGATACAAACAAGTGGAAGCACATATGGTGTTCATAGATTGGAAGAATTAACATCATTACAATGTCCATAATACTCAAAGCAATCTATAGATTCATTGCAATTCCTATTAAAATACCAATAGCATATTTCACAGATCTAGAACAAATATTCCAAAAATTTATATGGAACCAAAAAAGACCCCAAATAGCCTCAGCAATCTGGAGTAAGAAGAACAAAGTTGGAGGTATCACAATACCTGATATCAAACTATACTACAAGGCCATATTAATCAAAACAGCCTGGTAAAGATATAAAAACAGACATATAGATCAATGAAACAGAATAGAGAGCCAAGAAATAGACCCACCCCTTTATGGTCAGTTAATATTTGACAAAGGAAGCAAGAACATACAATGGGGTAAAGATAGTCTATTCAATAAATGGTGTTGGGAAAATTGGACAGGTATATGCAAAAAATGAAACTAGATCACCTTCTTACACCATACACAAGAATATGGATAAAACTCAAAATGAATAAAACACTTATGTGTTAGACTCAAAACCATAAATATCCTAGAAGAAAACATAGGCAAGAAAATCTCAGGTATTCTCCTAGCAATATTTTTTCTGATATATTTCCTTGGGCAAGGGAAACAAAAAATAATAAACAAATGGGACTATATCAAACTATACACAATTTTGCATAGAAAAGAAAACCATCAACAAAATTAAAAGACAACCCACTGAATGAGAGAACATATTCGCCAGTTATACATCTGATGAGGGGTTAATATCTAAAGTTTATAAAGAACTTATACTCAACACCAAAAGATAAACAATGCAATTTAAAAATAGATAAAGGACCTGAATAAACACTTCTCCAAAGAGGACATATAGATGGCCAATAGATATATGAAAAGATGCTCAACATCACCAATAATCAGAGAAATGCAAATTAAAACTACAATAAAGTATCTCCTCACACCATTCAGAACGACTATCATCAAAAAATCAATAAACAACAAGTGTTGGCGAGGATGTGGAGAAAAGGGAACCTTTGGGCACTGCTGGTGGAAATGCAGACTAGTGCAGCCACTGTGGAAAACAGTGTGGAGTTACCTCCAAAAACTAAAAATGGAACTGCCTTGTGACCCAGTGATTCCACTTCTTGAAATATATCTGAAAAAAACACACAAACTGAAACACTACTTTGAAAGAATATATGCATCCCTATGTTCATTGCAGCATTATTTACAATAGCCAAGTTTGGAAGCAGCCCAAGTGTCAATCAGTAGATGAGTGCATAAAAAAGCTATGGTACATTTATCTATACAATGGAATACTACTTGACTATAAAAAGGAAGGAAATCTTACCTTTTATAATAGCATGGATGGAGCTGGAGAGTACTATGCTAAGTGAAATAAGTCAGTCAGAGAAAGACAACTACTGTATTATTTCACTTATATGTGGAATCTAATGAACAAAATAAACTAACAAACAAAATAGAAATAGACTCATAGATACAGAGAACAGATTGATAACTGTCAGAGGGGAGGGGTTTGAGAAGCTAGGTGCAAAAGGTGAAGGGATTAAGCAACAAAAAAAATACAAATGCATAGACACAGACAATAGTATGGTGAATACCAGAGGAAAAGGGGGTAGGGATAGGGAGAAGAGGATAAAGGAGGGAAAAATAGTGATGGGAGAAGACTTGACTTTGGATGGTGAACACACAATACAATATACAGATAATGCATTATAGAATTGTACACATGAAACCTACTAGTATATAATATTACTAACCAATGTCACCCCAATAAATTCAATAAATTTAATTTTTTTTACAAAGAGGAAAAAAAGAGCTAAAATCTCAAGGAGCAACTTACTGTGGTAATGAAGAACATAGGTTCCCTGAAGCCAGGCTCTCTGAGCTCAAATCTAGAATCCCACTTGCTAGCTGAGAGCCCTTGGGCAAGTGACTTTAAACCAGTCTGGGCTTCAGTCTCTTCCCCCGTAATATGAAGACAATAAAAGTACCACTGGCATACAGTTATTTAGAAGTAAATAAGCTGTGCCATGTAAGTCACTTACATAAGCAATGGCTACTGATATGGATATGGCAAAATGCTAACAGTTGTTAAACATGGTAGGAGGCACAGAAATTTTCATTATAAGGTTCTTAGATTTTAAACAATAATATTTTTTTAAATAATAAGCTTTCCCCAACCAAAGGCATATTCCTTTGGTTATATCCTTCTCACAAGGAAATGAACCCTTATGAAACCAGGAAGGAATCTCATAAGAGGAGGATAGAGTAAATGTATGTCCTAGGGCCAGCAGCACCTGGGAATTTAGGAATGCAAATTCTCAGATTCTGCCCCAAATCCAATGAATCAGGAACTCTGAGGCTAAGGCCCAGAGGATTCTGATGTTATTAGATGCTAGAATGCTCGAGGACCAAATGAAGAACCACATGGCCTGAGATCCCAAAATAGTTTCTGCAGTTGAATGTCTCTGATATTGAAGGTACAACTGCCTGGGGAATTGGGGCATCATGGGGGAATTTACTTCCCCTACTAACCTATTAGACACCAAGGAGGAGCTGGGAGAATTAATTTATCAGTATGCCCAGGAGAAACTGCAATCTCACTTTTCCCAACCCTCCCTGGACTGGGGTAGACTGGGCTTGACTAAATGATGGGGATGCCTCTTGCAAATTTCTCTTAGTAGGGCAATATTTGACCATAATTCCAAAATATTTAATTGTTCATTCAAAGACATCTTTCCACTTCTCTCAGCGCACCTGCACCCCACCACCCCTAAACAACCACCACCAGGGTATGCTAAAAAGATGCCAGCAATAACCCTTGAGCCTTAAATGTAGCTTAGGGTAGTAACACTTGTCTTCCCCACCCCCATCCTGTCATTCCCAGACAGGGAATATCCAACAGTGGTTGTTAGAAATATGAGAGAACTATCAAAATGCTATAAAATCATCTTTTTCTTTTTCTTTTATTTTATTTTTAAATTATAAAATAGATAAAATGAAAATTATGGGGTTTCTTCCACAATGGTATATATACTGTAAATATATCATCAGGACAGAAGTTAGTACAAAAACAAATGTGAGCATATTCTCCTGGGTAAGGTTGTACAGGGTTAAGAGTAACAGGAAATGATGGTTTAGAATGATTTAGTACCTTTATCAGTGAACACTGGAGAGATGCCCAATAAATATTTGTTGAATGAATCAATAAAATGGGCCATTCACAGCACATACCTGTGTCTCATCTCACACACACATTCACTTTAATAAGCCTCTGCCAATCTATCTATGCCTGGGCATGAGGTCATGTCCTTTCTTATGAAGGTACACATTTTTATATGTCAGTCTTAGCTCTTCTAGCTGCTACAAACATTTTAGAAAGAAGAGTACAAAAAAATGTATGCAAAGATAGAAGAGCCAACCTCCAACACAAGTAGGGGGAAAGGGAGCATAAAAATAAAGTAGTGTTCATTGAGCAATGATGAAACTCAACCTCCTTCTAATAAAATTAATGATAATGAACTTCTGATCTAGAACTGGGCTGCTTGTGCCCAATGAAAGAACCCCAGGGTGGAATCTCAAAGGAAAGGTCAGCAAAGTTAACTACAAAGAAGGGCCTTAAGTGGATCAATCAGGGTTAAACTACTAGAGAGAAGGAGTAAGTGGCTAATGAATGGGATGTTCTACTGACCTCTAACACAGGAGGGAGGAAATAATGAGATAACTAAAGCTAGTGAGGATAATAAGACTATAATTATGGCCAAGTTCAAACTACTGAATGTACATTAGAGAACCCTCTATACAACATGGAGAGGAAGGGAAATCTGGCCTCTGGAAGTTAATGCTGCCTCCAATGCTTGAGATGCTCCAGGCTACCTCTCCCTCTGACAAATGTGAAAATAAAATGATTACAATGGAAGTTTCAAACACGTTAAGGTGATGCTTATGGTTCAATATGCTGTAAAGGAAAGGCAGAACGAAGTGAAACCTCATCATCAGGACAAACCCATTGTGCTCAACAGTCCTGCCATAGTAATTATTTTAAACAATAACTATTGTGGCCACCTCCACTGACAGTGAGCTTCTGCTATGTATATGGTGGTGAGGTTGGCATTGTACATCCTGGAATGTTTAAGAAACACACACACACACACACACACACACACACACACACACACTCACACACACACAAGCTTTGAGTTCCCCAGTTAGAAGATAAAATGCAGCAAATTTATAACTTGATTTTTTATGAATATGGGAATTCATGGTCTGATGATAAAGCAGCAAACATTAAATGTATTAAAGGACGAGCATTTGGTTAGGGACAAGCACACTGTCTCCCTTTGCATCTGGAGCATTTGTTTTTTTCTGCAGAATGATTTATATGATTGTTTGCTTAATCTCTTGGGTGAAATAAACGTATGGTCGCTTTACTACACTATTGATTCAAATTATTACTGTAATGACAGAGCTATCCAGGGAGTTGTCACTGGACTTCTGGGGATGTTCTGATGGCTATCGTGTGCATTATTAAGGAGCATTAGGATCACTGATGGTACCTCAGAGCCTGACACTTGGGACCCTGGACTTTGGCCTGGTTGTCATTTACTTTTGGTAAATAACCCATCTGTTGAACACTCTTCAAATGAATTTTAATATACTGTCCTGCTGGGACCCTGACCAATACACTAGGCCAGAGAATGGATTTAAAGACATTCAATAAGCGAGACCTTCAATAAATAAAGACTTTCAATAAATGGAAAGCCTTGGTGATCCCCAGTTTCATAGGCCAAGTGGTGACATTGGCAGAACTCTGGAGACCCAGGACTGACCCAGCTGCCAGGGAACTAAGGTTCATGGGCAAGAGGATGTCTCTGATTACTGGCAGTGGAAGGGATGCTACTCTCCCCTTTAAAGCAGGACTTTCAGGATCACTGTCAACATGTAAAAGCCCGAAGCTTCAGCCCTGAGCCTCTGCCATTCTAGCTGATCACATGCCCCTCTCTGCTCTCCTTTCTGCCTAGAAAATATACTCTTTTGTGAGTGATTAAATAAATCCACTAGCCTGCTTCCAAGATTAGGGAGAGGTTATTTTTATTTAACTATTTACAATGCATCAGAAATTGCTCAGGGCACCAGGTACAAAATACAATCCTAATTCCCCATTCGATCTCCTTCTACTCCAGTGGTTCTCAACCTATGGGTCGCGATCCCTTTGGGGGTCGAACGACCCTTTCACAGGGGTCGCTTAAGACCATCGGAAAACACATATATAATTACATATTATTTTGTGATTAATCACTATGCTTTAATTATGTTCAATTTGTAACAATGAAATTGGGGGGTCACCACAACATGAGGAACTGTATTAAAGGGTCGCGGCATTAGGAAGGTTGAGAACCACTGTTCTACTCTGAGATAACATCCCTGCTGTAAGAAGTAGCATGAACCCCTGGTACTGGGGTTAAACATGCATATTCTTGATGATGAAACGTATTTTTTCACGTAGCAGAGGTCATTTTTGTAAAATTAAAAGCAAGCATCAAGTGGAATCATTTTTCCTGACCAGGAGGCAGCTTACAGGATAAAAATGAAAAGTGGTGAAAATAAGAATTAATTTACTAAGCCAGTCATTCCACTTTTTTTCTGGCTTGTTTACAGATTTGTGGATTCCAACATAGGATCCCACTCTCTAAGCTCAATCTCCATGCAGCTGATCCTGCAACAGAGTTATCAACGTGACCTTTGCCATGGAAACAATGGTACAGTCATATGCCCAGCACAGTGACATTTTGGTGACTTTAAAATTAGATCTAGTTGAAAAATCTAATTCTGTAATGTGTGAGCTTGAGCACATTAGTGTACCTCTTGGAGTCTCAGTTTTCTCATCTAAAAAATTGAACTAATGATAACAGCTCTAAGCATTTTTGTAAGAATCAAATGAGATCATATTTTCTGGTACTATATGTGCTCAGAAAATATTAGGTACCTCTCTTATTATTATAATATATTAGAAAGTTAGACCATATTCACTCATTTATTCGTAATCTCATTCATTTTTTTCAAAAATAATTATTGAGCTTCACTATGTTGCAGGCACTGGTCAGGATGCTAAAGATAAAATAGTGGGAAAAAATGACAAAGTTCTGTCTTCACAGAGCTTACATGCTAGGGAGGAAGATAGACAATTAACGATAAACTGTATGTATGTGAACTATTCTATCTGGTAGTACTAAATGCTATGAAAACACTTATAGGAAGATAAGAGAAGAAATGGGGCAGATTACAGGGGCAAGGTAAGCTTTTTCAGATAGCATCCTCTCTGAGGAGAAGAGACCAGTAAGGCACATAGCAGGACAAGACTTGTGGATGTGTGGGAAAGAGCAAGGGCAGGAGGTGAGCGAAATGACAAGTAGGCTAGTGACCAGGGGCCACAGATAGAAAGGAGAGTACTTGTGGGTCTTCATATTAGGAACCAAGGACACGTGGGTATCCTGGACTTGTCAGACCTATAACAGGAAACAGTAGCACATGGCGATGAAGAGGGAAAGCCTGGGAGTGTAAGAGAATCTCAGCTCTCAGTGCAGTCCCCCAACCAACAGCAGCAACAGCTGCAAGCTGATTAGAAATACAGGATCTCATTCCTTACCCTAGCCTTACCAGATCAGGAAATGCATTTCAACCAGACTGCCCAAGTGATTCATAAACTCATTAAAATCAAAGAAGAAGCATTAGCCTATGACATGTTACCTAACCACTCTAGGTCTCAGAAATCTTATCTACAAAATGGGTATCATAAAAGTAATTCCACCATAAAGTTATTGTAAATCCTATATAATAAAGGTGATATGCAAATTGACCCTCACTCCATCATGCCACCACAAGATGGCTGAGCCCACAGCAGAGGCAGGGTTCCCATAACACAAGATGGCTGCAGCCACAGCGGAGGCGGGGTTTCTGTAACGAGCTGTAACGAGTGATCAGCAGGGACCTGAGGCTGTGTGGCACCAGGCCGGGGCAGGAGACCTGATGCTGTGCCCCCCCACCATGTGGGGCTTGATGGGGGACCTCAGGCTGTGCCCCCCCCCCGCCCAGCAGGGCTTGACAGGGGACCTCAGGCCACACCCCCCGCCCCAGCACCAGGCCGGGGGACCTCAGGCCATGCCCCCTACCCCAGCACCATGCCAGGGCACCTGAGGCTGTGCTGGGGGACCTGAGGCTGCACCCCCTGCCTGTCGGGGCTTGATGGGGACCTGAGACTCTGCTCCCCCACCCAGCGCCAGGCCGGGGGACCTGAGGGTGTGCCCCCCGCCCAGAGGAGCTTGACGGAGGTGGGTCCGGCCGGGTCTGGGTCTCCTGCGATTTCAAAGCACGTGCGGGTGGGCGGGGACTTGACTCTGGGTCCCATGGCATGCCCCAGACTCTGATAGGAGGGACATTTTTATATACATTTTACTAATTTTGTTTCATCTCTCCCGCCCAGCGGGGCTTGACAGGGGCCCTGAGGCTGCACCCCCCACCTGGCAGGGTTTGATGGGGGACCTGAGGCTGTGCCCCCTGCCCAGCGGAGCTTGATAGGGGTGGGGCCGGTCGGGTCTGGATCTCGCACAATGGGGGTGGGGCCGGCTGGGTCTGGGTCTCATGCGATTTCTAAGTGCACACAGGTGGGCAGGGACTTGACTCTGGGTCCCGTGGCATGCCCCAGACTCTGACAGGAGGAAGATTTTCATATACATTTTACTAATTTTCTTTCATCTCTGACACTTCTTTTATAGAGAAAGGGCAAATAGCAGTATTAAAATATTTCCTCTAATTAATTCCCTTTTAATGTGCATGAATTTTGTGCACCAGGCAACTAGTATTGAATAAGTTTGTGACAATAAAGTGCTCATCCTACTGCCTGAGACATTGTGATTGCCCAAGACATCTTAGTTTTTAATACCTGGTGGGTTAAAACATAAGGAACTGGGTCCAGAAAGTCTGAGTTAAAGAGAATTAAATCCCTGAATCTTTTATGAAACCCAGTAAGAATCAAAAAATGCTAAGGGAATGTTCCTTCGGGACTCTAGGGACCTGCTACTGCTGCTTACTGACTGCTTCGAGCCCCTCTTGGAACCTGTGGAAGAGGACTGGTGACACATCCCCTTGGCCATATAATGAAGGCCATCTTCACGTGTGAAGGGAGCATGAGGGCCCCATCAACAGCAGCACCTCCAGTAGGAGTCAGGTTTCTGAAAGTGGAGAAGGGACATGTCAGGGTTTACTACACACTTCGGCTATATGGTGTATGGTGTAGTAAGCTATCACATCTAGGTCTAAGATGTTTGCACGGCGACGAAATCATCTAATGACATGTCAAGGTTTGAAGGGACCTACCCACACTCCTTGATCTGTTCCCCATGATTCATAGTTCTCACCAATGGTTGTCTTCCGTGGGAACCCAGCTGGCCCTGTGAGGCTGCAACCTGAATATTAGCACTGTATTCCCAAGTGCAAGAGTGATTCCAAGGCCAGGAAAGCAGTTGTCAAATCCACCTCATTCCCAGCTGCATTACTATGAAATTGTGTACAAAAGCAAAATCTATTAATTATGAACATGTAACTTTCAATTAAGCACCATTGGCAACTCTAATAGAGTGGTTACTAGTCAGCTATGCAGACAGACTCTCTGGTTTCCAACCCCAGTTCAATCCAGTTGCACCCCAGTTACCTAACTTCCTAAAATAAACCTCCTTAAAATTAAGTTTCCTCATCCAAAACTGGGGGGTGATAAGAGGATCCACTTCACAGGGGTGCTGTAAGACTGGATTAATTGGAAGAACTTTTAAATTTCCTATGGCAGTCATTTATTATTATGCATGAATATGTTGACATTCCAGTTTTTAATAAGTCTCATGAGCTTTAGTAATTCCACATTTGAGAGAAGGAAAGCTCCACTGATCTTTCTGTGCTTGAAAAGCCAGCTTCCTGAGATGCTAAGACAGACAGGTCAGCCCTTGGAGGCCAATAAACTCACCAAAGGAATGAATTCCACTTGTGAGGCCTTTTGAGATATAGCCTATACCTGTTTCTTGGTGGTTGACCTGCATCTGCATTTGGGAGCTTGTGCCCATGTTTCTAGAAGTTTCTCCTGTGTGGAACATCTGATTTCCAGCTACTGTTCCACCAGATTCTCTTGCTTGTGAGCTGATGCTCATTTGAGCATTTTAGGTTTCAGTATTTAGGCAAAAAGTACCACTTTTTGTAGCTGTGCCTTTTATAGTTGGGGAAGCTATAAAATATTTAGGCCTTAGGTCAACTATTTCCCAATGATCTGACCCAGTGATCCCCCTTGTCCCTTGACAAAGCTATATTTATATTTCAAATTTTCTTATCAAATGCAAGTCCACGGTAAAAAAAGAAAGTCATCTATTAGTTATAGTCTAAATTGGAAACTGTGATGAAGCTGCCATTTTTAATTAGCAATGTCCATGGGATGTACGGTTCCTGCTTCTATTTCTCCCACTTTCCCTTGAAATCAGCTCCATCCTGGGCTTTCCTTTTACTTCACAGCTGGGAATTCTAGGATTTTTTTTCTTGCTTTTTGTGTATTTCTTTCTTTTTAAAAAAATATATTTTTATTGATTTCAGAGAGGAAGGAGAGGGAGAGAGCGACAGAAACATCAATGATGAGAGAGATCATTGATTGGCTGCCTCCTGCACGCCCATCACTGGGGATCGAGCCCGCAACCCAGGCATGTGTCCTTGACCGAAATTGAATTTGGAACCCTTCTGTCTGCAGGCCGATGCTCTATCCACTGAGCCAAACCAGCTAGGGCACTTTTTGTGTGATGCTGGTGTAAACAAGCCTACTGCACTGTCAGTCATATAAAAGTATAGCACATACAATGATGTACAGTACATAATACTTGATAATGATAATAAACAACTATTTTACTGATTTACGTATTCGGGATGCTATATTTTTATCATTAGAGTATACTCTGTCTACTTTTTTAGAAAGTTTACTGGCTCTAGCTGGTTTGGCTCAGTGGATAGAGCATCAGCCTGCCGACTGAAGGGTCCCAGGTTTGATTCCGGCCACGGGCACATGCCCGGGTTGTGGGCTCAATCCTCAGTAGGGGGCATGCAGGAGGCAGCTGATAGATAATGCTCTCTCATCATTGATGTTTCTATCTCACTCTTCCTCTCCCTTCCTCTCTGAAATAAATAAAAATATATTTTTTAAAAAGTTTACTGTAAAACAGTATGCTCTGTTAGGCTGACAGCAGCCTCTTACATCTTGTGTTTACTTACCACCGCTCTTGATTGTATCATTTTCTCTTGTGCTTGATTTAATCTTGTGTTGATTTAACCTCTTGTACAGTAACATGCTATACAGGTTTGCAGCCTCGAAACAATAGGCTACACCATATAGCCGAAGTGTGTAGTAAGCTATCGCATCTAGGTCTAAGATGTTTGCACAGCGACGAAATCGTCTAATGACATCTTTCTCACAACATAATGACATCTATCCCCACCATTAATCAGCACATGATTATATATGTTCTATTATTTCTCACAAGGCGAAATCTGAGAAGCTTGCTTTTGGAACTTAGCCTCATGCTGTTAGGAAGCCACCATTGGCAATGCAGAATGACCACATGGAGAGGTGCTGTAAAGTATCAGATATTATTATTATCAGCTAATTATGCCAAGGAATGCCACCTTGATTTTGAACTTTTGGTCTCCAAAACTGTTAGAAAATAAAATTCTGTTGCTTTAAATCACCCAGTTTGTGAAAATTTGTTACAACACCCTATAAAAATAACATATTGGCTAATATGAGTAAACTCTGCTTCCTCACAAGTTCCAATTTAGCCTCACTTCATTCTTCCTGCTTTCTGGATAAAAATAATTTAACTTCCTGCCCTGACCGGTTTGGCTCAGTGGATAGAGCATCTGCCTGTGGACTGAAGGGTCCCAGGTTCGATTCCAGTCAAGGGCATGTACCTTGGTTGGGGGCACATCCCCATAGGTGGTATGCAGGAGGCAGCTGATCGATGTTTCTCTCTCATCGATGTTTCTAACTCTCTATCCCTCTCCCTTCCTCTCTGTAAAAAATCAATAAAATATATTTTTTAAAAAATAATTTAAAAGCTCACTTAGAATTAACCCCACTTCCTGACAGCATCCAATCAAGAACAAAGCCTGGCTTTCTTAAACCCTCCCCAAAATCACCTAACAGAAACCCAAATATTACAAAGTCTTTGTAACACCTTTTTCCTGAAACACTCCACAATCCCCCAGGTTGTGAATTCTCCCTTGTTGCAACAAATCAATAACCCTAATTTTATCTGACTACAAGTGTATTCCTGATGGTCTTTTACTGCAGGGCATCAACAATATGAATTGATACAACTACTTTGAAAACTGTTTGGCAATATCTACCAAAGCTGAAAATATGCATGCCCAGTGACCCCGAAATTTTAATCCTAGGTATAAACCCAGCAGAAATAAATACCTGTATGTATCAAACAAAATACACAAAAATATTTATAGTGGCACTATTCATAATAGGGAAGTGACTAGAAAAAACCCCAAAGTCCATCAATAATAGAATAAATAAATTGTGGTATGTTGTTACACTAGAACTCTATACACAATAAAAGGGAATTAATTACTGCTACATTAAACTATACAGATAAATTTCCCAAAAATCGAGTTTTAAAAAAACAGACATGGAAAAATATACTCTATGATTTTAATTACATTAGGCTAAAAAACAGACAAAATTAATTTAGAAGTAAGAGTCAGAATAGCGGTTATCTGGAGGAGACATGTAAGATGGCTGCTGGGAAGCTGGAGTTGGTTTTGTTTTTTTAATTTGAGTGGTGGTTATATCAGTGTGTTTAATTTATAATAATCCACCAATCTGTATACTTATGAATTATGCTATAGTCAGGGTGCATTATAACTTCAATTAATACGGTTAGTTTTAAAATTACTTATTCACAACATGTTTGGTATTATTTATAATTTGAGAGAAACTGAATTCTTATATAATGTTTTTACTTAACAGACTTTATTGAGCACCTACTATGTGCAAGGTACCACAAAGATATAAGAGTTAATATGTAGCGCATGACCCTCCTCTTGTGGATCTTTTCTTTATAGTCAAATGAGGGACAGTGTATAAAAATAAATGTACAATAGATGAAGCAGAGGAGGGAAAAGGAAAATAGAGAAATAATAGAAATTCTCAGAGGTTGCCTCAGTATCGTGTGAGTTTATGTATATTGCATGTGAAAGGAAATATTGAAATGATATATTTGACTATCAAAAACAGATATGCTAAAACACACTGCATGATAACTAATAAATAGCAATGTGCTTCATAAAATGTTGATGTGGTTATATGTAATATATCCTCATTTCAAAATTTATGCTAAATTATTTAACAGTTTAAAACTGTGTATATAGATCACAATGTTGTCAAAGTTGCAAAAAACTGTTTCTATTAAAAATTAATTTCCTTGAATAATTTTCCTTCTTGGTATTTAGAATATTAAATATAAATACCAGGGTATGGGGGATAATTGTCTTCCATGCTTCTGTGTTAACCATATCACTCATCCCCTTAGAGATCTCCTCCAACTACCCTTCTCCTACAGTTCACTTCCTCATGTACTGGAGTCCAGTGGACCTAAATTCACATTACAACTCCACCACAGCTATATGCTAAGCTGGGCAGAGTTAGGAAAGAAAAATCATCCAGAGAATTTTAGTTCAACCATTAAGAGCTCAAGCTCTGGGGACCAATAGCCTGAATTTAAATCTCAGCTCTGCCACCTATTCTGTGACCTCAGGCAAGTCTTTAATCTGTCTGTTTCCTAGTTATCTCCTCTGCAACTGGGGATAATAAAAATAGCATTGTCTTTATAGGGTCATAGGATTAAATGGGGGGGAAACATATGAAAAGCATAGCATAATGCTTGGCACATTGTGGGTGTTTTCCCTCTTCCATGCAACCTTCTACCATCTAAAATCACACCTTCTTTTCTCACACCCAAGCCTCAATCCATGTCATCTGGAGACAAGCAAATTCTTCTGTCCAACATCTCAATGGAAACATTGAGTGTGTTAGTCAAGCATCGTTCAGTTGCAATTAATAGGAATCAAACTCAAGGCAATTTAAGCAAAAAGGGTGTTTAGTGGCTCTTATAACTGTAAACTCTGGGAAAAGGCAGGAACAAGGGACTCAACATGCCAGAGGACACTATTTAATTCTATGTCTGTCTGTCTGTGTGTATCTCATTTTTAAGCCTTATTGTCCTGCATGCTTTCTCCATGTTATGCCAAAGATGGCCATCACCACCTCCAAGCTTACCTGTTTACTAATGCCAGAGGAGAGAGAGTGTCTCTCTCTTTTCCAACCATTTCATCAAAAGTCCCAGGAGTGTCTCTCATTGACAAAGTGAGTCACATGCCTATGCCTAAATCAATCAGTGTGACAAGGGGCACAGAATAGCCCTTATAGCTGAGATGGTAATTCAACCCCACCTGATAACACAAATAAAAATTAGAGCAGAATTGGTTCCCCAAAGGAAACTGAAATTACCATACTGCCTACTACACCAGGTGACTTTTTCCAAAAAACAATTAACATTTTCTGGCCCATTCCCCCAAATCATTCCTGCAATAGGAAGGTTTCAAGGAAGGGTTCATGCTGATTAAGTGGAATCACAGAATATAGAATAGTAGAGCTGAAAAGTCATCATGTACACTCCCCTCCTCTTACAGATAAAACACTGAGCCTCAATGAGGGGTAGGGACTCACTTGAGACCACACAGTTAAGTGACCGAGGCAGGAGAAAACCAAAATCTCTGGGTACCTGGTCTAGTGTACTTTTTCCCCCTATTCAAGTGTATGTGTTTAATATTTGCCTGCATTGTCTCTTTTAGAAGAGGCTATCTTGATATGAGCAGAAACTGTAGGTGATGCTTTACAGCAACATATAGTTGAATAAACCCTGTATACCCTCTGCCAAGGGTGAAGAACATCCCATACAATACACACCCCTCAATGCCCAGTAAAAAACACTCATAGATTTCACTGAAGATTGTGACAAGGGAGACATGAAACTTCAATGAACTTCATTGGTTACTACCATATCCTAATAGAGGAGTAAGATGATTTGCCTTTGTGAGCATCATGAGGGGGACTCTTCATTCTCTGACCTGTCTGGCCAATGGTATCATGAAGGCCCCCTGAAATAGAAAGGGACTTCAGTTTCTTATCTGGTTATGCTTAGGATGGGATGGACTTCAGGCAACCTTGGTGTTAGATCTTATTTTTAAATAATATGAATTTGACCACATATACTCAACACACAGAGAGAGAGAGGGGGGAAAAATAAGCAGTATGGGTAATTCTTCAGTTTTTCATTAAATGAATACCTGGCTCCAGATTGTGTGAGGGGAGGTATAAATCTGTAAGCAGTGCCTGTATCTGGAGCTCACCCATAGACAGCACAGTTGGATTTAATGCTGGCAGAAAGGCTGGCTGGGTGGGACTTATCAAGAAATATGATGGCTAGTCTCCAGAGGAATTTGGAGGTAATTCTGGATATACAAGGCATTCACCTTAAGTGCTGACATTGAAAGCTCTAACTAAGATGTGACGGCACTGCATAAAACGGACAGCACTGAAAATGTCACCAGCTGCATAAGTAGCCGATAATAACAATAGCTAACACTTTATAGCACTGTTCTAAGCATTTTACCTCTATTAACTCATTTAATCCTTAAAAACAATCCTAATAAGTAGGAAGGCAGATGTTTTTATGACCCCCCGATTCTAGAAGAAGGTCACACAACTAATAAGTGCAGGAACCAGGATGTTAAGATATAATGTATTTTGTTCTTCCTGCTTCAGGTTAGGTTTCTCTTGCAAGCTCAGAAAAGCAGCCATGTCTTTGCATAACATTGCCTTGGGTGTGCTTTTGTGGGCCAGAACCAAAAGTAGGCTTGTCAGGCAGAGAAGATAATGCTCTTCCTAACTATTTTTTCCAAAAGCCTTTTCTCTCTTTGGGATGTTATTGTGGGTTATATTGGACAGAAAGAAGCAAAGAAAGTTGCTTGGACTTTTACAAGTAACTTAGATTGAGGATAAGTGAAGACTTATTTAACATGACAAGGACAAAATCTTTTGGGGTTCCCACAAAGCCTGGTCCATGCCTGGTGGTTGTCAGTGGCTGGGTAAGTAATTGAACAGTAAGAGCTTAAGCAATGAAAACCACAGTTCCATGCCCAAGGTTGATGCAGAAGCTTCAGGGTTTTGTCTTCAAGTGAACATCAGAGCTGGGGCAATGAGCCTATAAGTGACAACCTATGTAGGCCAAAGAGATGTGGGCCTTTCCCCCAAAATGCTGCCCTGCAAGGACATCCTGAGCCCCTATGTGACCCTATGAGGTAGGTTTGAAAGTAGAAATAGCTCAGGTAAGGACAAAGATTGAGTTTCCTGCTACAGTAAATTAAGCTTGACTTAGAGAACTAAAAGAATGTGACACTTCTGGCCCCTTGGTGTTGTGTATCCCTGCTACATAGATAAGGAGCAAACTCCTGAGATAAGGGACTAAAGTTGACCTTAGTAAGAAAGCAGTGGAGTGAAGGTCCTGGGGAGGTGAAGGAGGTGATGAAACAAATTAGGCCTCCACATAGATAACATTCCTGAACAAGGCAAGATAAGGGAACAAAGGCATATCCTTAGCTGACTAGAGATAGGGGCACAAAGAAGAGATCACTGTGGGTGGCCTCCAGAGAGGTAATGGGCAGGGAGGGAGGAGGGAGCTACATAGTAGGAGGGAGGATGAGGGAACTTGTAGGAAAAGTGCTTAAGGGTATATAATCAGTGTACTACTTTAAACTTGCCTGTTTGGTGTGGCTTTTTCCCCATGACTGGTGGACTGATAGAAAAGACAGGACTAATTAAACTAATTAATTCAGGTAAGGTCCTTAATATGCAGGGTAACCTTACATCCTAGTTTGTCTGAGACAGTCTAATTTATGCATTTACCATATATAAATATTAGTAAAGCTCCCTTTTACTCTGAAAAGTATCATGGTTTCATTTCTACTTCTGGCCAAGATGAAGTAATATGGAACGAAGTTACCCACCTGCCTGAAACAACTTTTTAAAATGCACAAAATATATTTAATAATGATTCTCGAGTTATTGGATATCAGAGAAAAAGACAATGATCCCTGAGAGATGAGTCTACCAACTGCCCTAGCTTACTGCCTGGAGGTTTCCAGGCCATAAGGGAGGGAGATAGAATTGGAACTCCAGGAAAGCCAAGGCAGCTAGAATTCTCAAAGCCCATTGCCAGAGGAAAGGATGCACAGAGAGAGAACTCAGGAGGCATGCAGCCTACCTTGGGTACTAATCAATGAATGCGAGGAAACATCCCTAAGGGCAGGGAAAGCAACAGTTTAAAGAATTAGAATATCCTCTATTAGTGATTTTTCCCAACCACCAGAATAACAATCTCATAAAACATGGGGCCTTGGTTATATTATTAAAAACGTTCTTATTTCAGTAGTAGGGAAAAATTAACTCTACATTAAAGGCTGCTCTGGTCCCACATAACAACGTTTAAAAGTTAGACCTACATGGATTAAACTGTTTCCTAGTAATTTACTAAGTTCCAGAAAAGCTCACAAAGGCCAAATAAAGACTTTCAAACACACAAAATCGGAAAGAATTAGAACCAGCAGACCTGCAATTCAAGAAATATTAAAATCCTTTAAGCAGAAGAGTTATTCCATGTATAAACCTGGATTTCAGAAATTGTAATTGCCTGAGTAAAAACAATAATTTTTTTCTTATTACTTAATTCTGTTGTTTATATCTGTAAAAGATATCAACTGCTTAAAGCATATATATATATACACACAAGCATATATATTTAAAATTAGAAACATCTACTTATATAAAAACCCTGGGTGTAACATCACGGCCAGAACCGCGACCAACCAGAAGGAAGTCAGTCCTGCAGGGGTCGTCTTGGAAATGGCTGCGCCCTCCCCTAGCTGTTTCCTGGAGGATGAGGTTTCAGGCAGGAACCTGCCCTCAGGGTGAGGTTTCAGGCAGGAACAAACCCTCAGGGCGAGTTTTCAGGCAGGAACCCGCCCTCGGAGTGGAGCATGGAAGTGAAATAATTTGTAATGGATCTATTATTGAAGCTACCTTTGGAAATACTATAGCTATAGATCAGTGGTTCTCAACCTTTGCTGCACATTAGAATCACCTGGGAATCTTTTTAAAATCCTGATTTCTGGGCCACATCCTCCAGAAATTCTGTTTCTTTGTTACTAATGTTGTGGCCCCACCCCATAACAAAGAAACAATTTCCAGAGGATGAGGCCCAGGAATCAGGATTTTAAAAAGATTCCCAGGTGATTCTAATGTGCAGCCAAGGTTGAGAACCACTGCTATAGATAATATTAAAAATATATCTAAACGTGCAATTCTTTGTCCAAAAAATGAGCATGTTCAAAAATTAAATGAAGAAAATTTGGATATACTCAATGGAGATTTTCACACATATTTGAGTGATGATTCCATTGATTCCACAGATGATGCTGAAAAGGAAAATTTTCCCATCGAATTTCTTAATAGTATTACTCCTTCGGGAATGCCGTGTCATAAATTAAAATTGAAAGTGGGTGCAATCATCATGCTATTGAGAAATCTCAATAGTAAATGGGGCCATTCCAATAGGTGTGTAGTGATCTCTCATTGTTGTTTTAATTTGCTTTTGCCTGATGACATATGATGTCTAACCTCATTTCATATGCTTATTTGGCATCTCTATATATTCTTTGGTGTAGTGTCCATTAAAGTCTTTGGTTCATTATATGTGTGTGTGTGTGTATAGATTTCAGAGAGGAAGGAAGAGGGAGAGAGAGATAGAAACATCAATGATGAGAATCATTGATTGGTTGCCTCCTGCATGCCCCCTACTGGAGATTGAGCCCACAACCTGGGCATGTGCCCTTGACCAGAATCAAAACTGGGACCTTCAGTCTGCAGGCCGTCACTCTATCCACTGAGCCAAACTGGCTAGGGCGTTGGCCCATTTTTTTAAATCAACTTGTTTGTTTCCTTATTGTTGAATTTAAGAATTATTTGTATATTTTGGATAACACTCCTTTACCTCATGTGTTTGACAAATATTTTCTCCAAGTTTGTGTCTTGTCTTCTCATTCTCTTGACATTATCTTTCACAGAAGAGAAGTTTTAAATTTTAATAAGGTCTAACTTATAAATTATTTACTTCATTGATTGAGCCTTTGGTATCATATCTAAAACCTTATCATATTTAAGGTCTTCTAGGTTTTCGCCAGTTATCTTCTAGGAATTTGGAATTTATTGGCATAAAATTGTTCACAATATTATATTACCCTTTGATATATGTAGAATCTTTAGTGATGTCATCTGTTTTATTTATAATATTGGAAATTTATGTCTTCTTTTGTAGTGACTAGAGGTTTTCGATGTTATTGAGCTTCTCAAGGAACCAAGTTTTGATTTTATTATTTTTCTATGTTGTTTTCTGTTTTCTAATTCACTGATTTGCATGCTGATGTTTATTTCCTTTCTTCTGCTTACATTGGGTTTTATTTGCTTTTTTTTTTTAGTTTGTTATAGTGGAAGTAGAGGTCATTGATTAGAGAACTTTCTATTTTTCTAATTTAAGTATTTTATTGCTATAAATTTCGCTGTAAGTACTGCTTTAGCTGTTTCCAACAAATTTTGAGTAAAGTGTGTTTTCATTTTCACTGAGTTAAAAATACTCTTTTGATTTCTTCTTTGACTCATGGATTATTTAGAAGTATTTTACTTTCAAAGTATTTGGAAGATTTTTCTAGATATCTTTCTATTTTTGATTTGTAATTTAATCCTGTTGTGGTCAGAGAACATATGTTGTATGACTTGCATCCTTATAAATTTGTTGAGACTTGTTTATGGCCTTCAATATGGTCTATTTTAGTATATATTCCATGTACACTTGAGGAGGATGTATATTCTGTTGTTGAGGAGTGTTCTGGAAATGTCAATTAGATGAAATAGGTTGATTGTGTTATTTAAGTCTTCTATAGCCTTACTGATTTTTCTATCCACATAGTTTATCAATTGTTGATAGAGGGTGTTGAAATATGTGGTAAAAATACCAAATTTTCTATATTTTATTGCAATTCCATAAGTTTTGGATTTATATATTTTGAAGCTTTGTGCTTAAGTGTGTAAATATTTAGAATTATTATATACTCTTGGTGAATTGACCTCTTTAACATTATGAAATGGCCATCTTTAATTTTGGTGAAGTTTTTCCTCTGAAATATAACTTTGTCTGATATTAATGTAGCCTCCCCATGTTTACTTTGATTAGTATTAGTATGATACATATATTTTTTATCCTTTTACCTTTAATTTGTGTCTTTATATTTAAAACTAGTAGCCCGGTGCACGAAATTCCTTCACATTAAAAGGGAATTAATTGCCCTAACCCAGTGGTCGGCAAACTGTGGCTCGTGAGCCACATGCGGCTCTTTGGCCCCTTGAGTGTGGCTCTTCCACAAAATACTGGCTCTTCCACAAAATACCGACTTCTGCGCATGGGCCACGAAGTTTCAATAGCACTGTACATGCACGCCTGCATGTGGTATTTTGTGGAAGAGCCACACTCAAGGGGCCAAAGAGCCGCATGTGGCTCACGAGCCACAGTTTGCCGACCACTGGGTTAGGGCAATTAATTCCCTTTTAATGTGAAGGAATTTCGTGCACCGGGCTACTAGTTTTAAATATAAAGACACAAATTAAAGGTAAAAGGATAAAAAATATATGTATCATACTAATACTAATCAAAGTAAACATGGGGAGGCTACATTAATATCAGACAAAGTTATATTTCAGAGGAAAAACTTCACCAAAATTAAAGATGGCCATTTCATAATGTTAAAGAGGTCAATTCACCAAGAGTATATAATAATTCTAAATATTTACACACTTAAGCACAAAGCTTCAAAATATATAAATCCAAAACTTATGGAATTGCAATAAAATATAGAAAATTTGGTATTTTTACCACATATTTCAACACCCTCTATCAACAATTGATAAACTATGTGGATAGAAAAATCAGTAAGGCTATAGAAGACTTAAATAACACAATCAACCTATTTCATCTAATTGACATTTCCAGAACACTCCTCAACAACAGAATATACATCCTCCTCAAGTGTACATGGAATATATACTAAAATAGACCATATTGAAGGCCATAAACAAGTCTCAACAAATTTATAAGGATGCAAGTCATACAACATATGTTCTCTGACCACAACAGGATTAAATTACAAATCAAAAATAGAAAGATATCTAGAAAAATCTTCCAAATACTTTGAAAGTAAAATACTTCTAAATAATCCATGAGTCAAAGAAGAAATCAAAAGAGTATTTTTAACTCAGTGAAAATGAAAACACACTTTACTCAAAATTTGTTGGAAACAGCTAAAGCAGTACTTACAGCGAAATTTATAGCAATAAAATACTTAAATTAGAAAAATAGAAAGTTCTCTAATCAATGACCTCTACTTCCACTATAACAAACTAAAAAAAAAAAGCAAATAAAACCCAATGTAAGCAGAAGAAAGGAAATAAACATCAGCATGCAAATCAGTGAATTAGAAAACAGAAAACAACATAGAAAAATAATAAAATCAAAACTTGGTTCCTTGAGAAGCTCAATAACATCGAAAACCTCTAGTCACTACAAAAGAAGACATAAATTTCCAATATTATAAATAAAACAGATGACATCACTAAAGATTCTACATATATCAAAGGGTAATATAATATTGTGAACAATTTTATGCCAATAAATTCCAAATTCCTAGAAGATAACTGGCGAAAACCTAGAAGACCTTAAATATGATAAGGTTTTAGATATGATACCAAAGGCTCAATCAATGAAGTAAATAATTTATAAGTTAGACCTTATTAAAATTTAAAACTTCTCTTCTGTGAAAGATAATGTCAAGAGAATGAGAAGACAAGACACAAACTTGGAGAAAATATTTGTCAAACACATGAGGTAAAGGAGTGTTATCCAAAATATACAAATAATTCTTAAATTCAACAATAAGGAAACAAACAAGTTGATTTAAAAAAATGGGCCAACGCCCTAGCCAGTTTGGCTCAGTGGATAGAGTGACGGCCTGCAGACTGAAGGTCCCAGTTTTGATTCTGGTCAAGGGCACATGCCCAGGTTGTGGGCTCAATCTCCAGTAGGGGGCATGCAGGAGGCAACCAATCAATGATTCTCATCATTGATGTTTCTATCTCTCTCTCCCTCTTCCTTCCTCTCTGAAATCTATACACACACACACACATATAATGAACCAAAGACTTTAATGGACACTACACCAAAGAATATATAGAGATGCCAAATAAGCATATGAAATGAGGTTAGACATCATATGTCATCAGGCAAAAGCAAATTAAAACAACAATGAGAGATCACTACACACCTATTGGAATGGCCATAATCCAGAATACTGACAACACTAAATGCTGAGGTAAACTATATGACATTCTGGAAAAGACAAAACTATAAAGAGTAAAAAATTCAGTAGTTGCCAGGAATGAGAGGAAAGAGGGTAACTGATAGGCAGAGCACAGGATTTTTAGGGCAGTAAAACTACTGTTTGATACCATAATGATGAATACATGTCATTATATATTTGTGCAAACTTCCAGAATGTACAACACCAAGAGTGAACCATAATTTAAACTATGGACTTTGGGTAATTATGATGTGTCAATGTTGATTCATTAGTTATAACAAAGGTCCCACTCTGGGGGGTGGGGAGAGATGGATAATGGAAAAGGTTATGTATGTATGGGGGCAGGGAGCATATGGAAATCTATGTAACATCCCCTCAATTTTCCTGCCATAGTCACAAAGGCCTAGGAATGAAGCTAGGTCTGATCTGAAGATAGGCCCAGACAGCAGATCTAGGTGTGGGAAATTGAGAAGGCAGTACAGTAAAGACTAAGAGCTTGAGTTTGGGAGGTGGAAAGAACCAGGTTAAAAGCCTAGTTCTGCCATTTACTAGCCATGTGACCTTGAGTAAGTGCCTAGCCTTCTCTGAGTTCTCAGATTCCTCCTCTTTAAATAGTGGTAGTACCCTGGCATCGTTGGCTGGGGGATCAAATGAGATGATGCAGGGAAAGAGTAGAGAATCACACCCTATATACAGTAACCACATAGAAGCTTAAAGAAAGAAAAAAAGAAAGGAAGAAAGAAAGAAAAAGAGAGAGGGAGGGAGGGAGGGAGGGAGAGAGGGAGGGAGGGAAGGAGGGAAGGAGGGAGGAAAATATAGCAAATGTCATGGCCAGAAGTGGATACTAAGCACTTTCACTTTCACTGGAGGTAAAAGTGAACCCCTAAGACAGTGTGCACTGCAGCATGACCCTTGAGTACCAGGCTCTTTGCTAAACCCTGAGAGGATTAACAGGCTTGGTTCTATTTTCAGAATGAAATCATAAGAGCAAAAAAGTGTGAAGACTTTTTAAAAATAATTTAGCTAAATGTGTTACTCTTCCTAAGTTGCTAATGGAACTGTTCCACTGGCCACAGCATGTACTTAGCACACTGTCACACATGTTTGGAAACAGGGATATCCCTCTATTGATAGGATGCCCCTATGCTTGAAGAGTGGAGCTCCTTAGGGACAAAGGGTGATGCTATGGGGACAGTAAGTAATCTGGACACAGCAAGGGAGAGACCAACAGAAAACAAAGACAGATCTGTTAGCAGAATGCAGCTGATAGAAGGTTGAACTGGTCTTTGAAAGTCATGTTCTTTTCTTAAGGATTGTCTTGCCTGTGGGGTACAGGCTATCAAAGTATAATTTTCAAAAAGTTAAATATATACTTTCCATATAAACAATGAGCACATGCCAAAGTTTTATTTAACTTCAATGAGAAAACCAGCAAGATGTCAAAGTTGGCTATAGAAATCAATACATATATGAGGGAGATTGCTGAATGAAGATTGCTAACTTAGATTCTAAACTAGTTAATGTCCCACAAGGCAATAAAATTATAATCACTGGGGTTATTTTTATATTTCACATAAATTATTTGTATCTGTACCACATAAAATCAATTGTACCTTGTCAGTTATTAGTGAATAGTAAGTCAAAGTTACATTTCTTTAGAGCAGGGGTCAGCAAACTAAGGCCCCAGTGCCAAATCTACTTTGTCTCGTGTTTTTGGAAATAAAGTTTTATTGGAATATAGTTATACATTTGTTTATGTATTGTCTGCGGTTCCTTTCAAGCAATAACAGCAGTATTGAGTAAGTGTGAAAGATACCACATGGTCAGCAGAGCCTAAAACATTTATTATGTGGCTCTTTACAGAAAAAGTTTGCCAAAAACTTTTTTCCCTGTCCTAGAACATCAAACAACCCTTAGTTGGGCTTGTTAATCAGTACTGTAGTATGACAATGAAAGGATATGCAGGCATCAAATCATCACAATGTGCACTTAGAATATCTTACAATTTTATTTGTCAATTATATCTTAATAAAGCTGACAAAATAAAATAAAATTTTGCCCTTGGGAAAAAAAAAGGATAGGTGGGGATCTTTTGGCTTAATTTCCAAATTCCAGCTAGACAGACTTACAAATCTATAGATAGATAGATAGATAGATAGATAGATAGATAGAGAGATGAGAGAGAGAGAGAGAGAGAGAGAGAGAGAGAGAGAGAGAGAGAGAAGAGAGAGAGAGAGAGAAGAGAGAAGAGAGAAGAGAGAAGAGAGAAGAGAGAAGAGAGAAGAGAGAAGAGAGAAGAGAGATTTAACAAGGCTAAGTGTCCTTTCTGGTAAAGGCAACTTCTTCAATAACTATGCCTGAAGAAACCCATGGCTTTCCTCGAGAAAGGATTATGTAGGCTGCCACCATTACTAATGCAGAAGTAACAGAAGGGGAAGATGCTGAGCAGAAAGGGAAAAATGTCCAATAGCCTCTCCTTTGCTCACAACTTCATCCTTTGGTTCATCTTTTTTCCTTTGATCAGACATTGCCCACATAGCACTAAAGATTGGATTTGACCCTATCTCTGACGTGGAGGGCAGCTATTCTCTGGTAAACCTGGAGGACACTCAGAGGCTCTGTTTGACAGTGTCTTAAATAAATGCAAGGGATGGGCCAAGAAACTACATGGATGTCCATCACAAATTCTTAAATTATAACAAATAAATTATCTAAATTCTCAATGATAGGGCATGCTTAAATAAAATGGCTTAAATTAAAAGCCATTCCACAAAAGGAATACTCTGCAGACATTAGAAATGGAGATAATGCTGCATATTTGGCAATAAAGGAAGACATCCATTATATATTATTGAAAGAAAAAAGCTACTCCTAAACAGCATGTACAATATAACTTATTGGTTTAAAAGATATAAATGCATGAAAAAATTTAGAAGGACAAGCATCAACTTAATAATAGTTACTATTACTGGACAGTGAATTTTTATTTTCTTTTTTGTGATCATCTGGTTTTCCTTATCCTAATTGTTCCATGGTGGGTATGGACAACCTATATAATAAATACTATTATGGGGCATTTAAAAAGGCTTTCCTTGTAGGGAGCTGTGTTATATTAGCTGTTTGAAGGGGTTGACATGATTTTGTCTCATAATTTATGCATCTATATCAATATAAGGCTTTTTATAAGAAGAATGTAGTATAAATACTTGCCCCTAAATAATGCAATCATGTCATTATAAAGTATTTTATATGAAGAGTAACTTTCTCAAAGAGGACAGGCTATCACAGAGGAGTCAAAGAGAGAATGAAAGAAAGGACAAGAGTATAAGTACATATTATAGTAAATACTGATGAGTCAAATTAGCTCTTTTTCAGAACAATGTCTATCCATTGTTTGACACAAATATAAACTGGTACTTCACATGATAGCAATGTAGACTAATCCATATGACCTTTTACATAAATACTATGCCATATAAAATAGTGACTTTTTAGGGCCAACAAATATTAAGAAAACAATAACATTCTTTCTCCTTTTCTACCTTTTTTGATTATTTTTATGTATTGTTATATCCTTTTTATTTTTCAATTACAGTTGACATTCAATATTATTTTATATTACTTTCAAGTGTACAGCATAGTAAATTTATATAATTTACAAAGTGATACCCCCACTCGGCACCATATATAGTTATTACAATAGTTTTCACTATATTATCTATGCTGTACTTTACATCCCCAAAACTATTTTGCAACTACCAATGATTTCGTTGGCCTGCTCCTGCCATTCTGCGTATTGCAATATGTCAGCCACTGTAAGGGTAGAAAGATCATGGACATCAATTCAAAATACCCATTCCAATCTGCTTGGATTTTCTGACCACATACAATCTTTTCCTGAGGTCAAATTATTCCACTGAAATCTGAACAACTATTTTGCTAAGAGTTTTCTGTTTTCATAAAACAACAAAATATAAGATAACATGACTACCACTAGATAGGTGTCTAGTACATCTGTTCAACTGCATGAATTGTAAATTTTAAATGTAATAAATTAGTGTCTAGGTTTTAGTGAATGATACTTCAAAATAAGAAAAAGTGCTATTTTCCCTCCACTCCCCTTTTTTCTTGGAAATAATAGAGAATAAGTGTTGAAGCGACAGTGTCCGTTTTTGTTCTTTTTTCTCCTCAGGGTAAAAGTACACGTGATGAAGACAAGTTGCAGAAAGAGAAGGGTATAGAAAAAGCCATATATTTTATGAAGATATGAATACTGCCACCTTTCTTATTTTTCATATAAGAAGCAGCACAGGATAAAACATATAGAACAAATATAGAACAAAATAGGCTTGGGTTGGACAAAAGTTCACAGGGAAAAATTTTACTGGTTCTGATACCTTAGGAAATTTGTAAGGAGATAGATCTAAATCAAGAGGCTATAGTAGTTAGATAGATGAAAGGGAAAGAGCTAAATGCATGCACAATTAAAAGGAGTTTAGACAATTTATATTTTTATATGCTAGTTGATTTATTCATGTTGCTATGTTAATGCATTAAAAATGAACTTGACAAGGCAATTGGGAATGTGCCCTAAGGAATCATTCCACAGTGGAAATTTGTGACTAAAGAGGCCTTTTTTTCAAACCGACATTACTTTTGCAATGAATTAATTGCAAATTTCAAGAATTATGAGATTTCCTAAGTTATTTGTATTATAAAATGAACAGGAAAATGTAATTATTTTTCCCCTCAAATAATATTTGAGCTCTGAAAAGAAGCTATGAGCTATGTCATATTTCTTGTATCTTTCTGACAGTTTGTAATTACTTTTAATGCTGCTGTTCTCTAAATTATTAATGCTAATCTGTCATGACAGTGGTTGAAGAGAACCAGTGATTATATGCCCTTTTACTAGCAAGGCTGGTTTTAAATAAATGTCTTAATCACGAGAAAATAGAAGAGTAGTTACTTTAAAGGAAATAGACTTGGACCTTCTTCAGGGTTCCTCCCATCCTTAAAATAAAATAAATGCACATTGACAGCAGTTTAGGCAGGATGACAATCTACACAATAATTTCTGAAAGTGACATCATAAGATGACACCCAGTGATTCATAGACTCACAGAGTCTTAAAAGCTCATTGACTGCACCTTTCCTCCCAATGCCTGAACCATCTCTATCAATCATGGCCAATGGCCACCTGTTCTCTGCTTGAATATTTCAGAATGACAGGGAACTCACTCCTTCTAAAGATATTTCTTTCTTATTTTGAGTTAAGAACTTGCTTCATATAAATTCTACCTATTGTCTTAACTGTATGTTTTGGTAGCAGACAGGACAGGGAATTCTCACCCAGTACATACCTGGTAACTCATCAAATATTTGGATATATCCTTGGTTCTCTCTTTACTTCTAGGCAAAATATACCAACTGCATTTAATAAGCTCCAAGAGATCAGGGGTCCTCTGTTTTGTTCAGTCCTTTATCTCTAGCATCCAGCATACCATAGGCAATAAGTAATAGTTCAAAGAATAAATGTAAGACCCTATTCGTCATCTCTAGTTTTCTACACTTTTTTTTCATTTCCATTGACAAACAAATTTGACTGCTCTCTTCTAATCCTTAGCCAATTAAATTCAAACTTCTCTGTTAAATAATCTCACCTCAACTCACCAAAGAACAGGAAATCCATTCAGTAATTTCTTCCTTCTCCATGTTTATACCATCCTTGCTTCCTTTACTTTTTCAAAGAAAAAAAGCCTCATTTCTCTTTAATGCTAATGCCATCACTACTGTTCTCCCTTCCACTCCTCTATCAGTTATTTTCTAATCTATCTGTAATGTCTTTACAGACAGCTTTCAATTTATCAATATACTTTAACTGTCTTCCTTCCTTCTCCTAAATACGCTGCCACCTTTTCATCACTGCCAATATATGTAATCATTTTATGTCTCTTTTATAAAATTATCAATATTTCATTAATAATTAAAAAAACACACACAGGTGAAAAATGTGAAGTGCTACCTGAAGATTATAGATCCTATATGTAATAAAAAAATGATTGAGAGTGGATTACTAATAATAAGGTATCCATCAACTGAATTCAGAGACAAACTGACAGGCAAAAACAAGTCTTATTGCCTAATAAGCAAGTGTGAACCCGTTTACTTTTTGACATCATCTCATATTTATGCAAACATTGGAATTAAGCTTATCCGTCCATGAATACATTTTTTACAAAAACACACAAGGCAATGACATGACACTACATATAGGAAACCCTAAAGATTCCACTAAAAAACTACTAGAACTTACAAATGAATTTAGTAAAGTAGCAGAATACAAAATAGATATTCAGAAATGGTTGCATTTTTATACACCAATAATAAACTATCAGAAAGAAAAACTATAAAAAACAATCCCATTTAAAATTACATCAAATAAAATACCTAGAAATAAATTTAACCACGGAGGTAAAAGGCCTGTACTCAGAAAAGTCTAAGCCATTGAAGAAAGAAATGGAAGTATGAGCTATGCTCATAGACAAGAATTATCGTCATTAAAATGTCCATACTAGCCAAAACAATCTATAGATTCAATGCAATCCCTATCAAAATACCACTGCCATTTGTTTGTTCTTTAATAGAACTAGAACAAGTAATCTAAAAAGTATAAGGAACCACAAAAGACTCTGAGTGGCCACAGCAATCTTGAGAAAGAAGAACAATTGGAAGAATCACGCTACCTGATATCAAACTATACTACAAGGCTATAGTAATCAAAACAGCATGGTTCTGGCATAAAAACAGATGCATATATCAATGAACACAACAGAGAGCCCAGAAATAAACCCACACATATGCAGTCAATTAATATATGATGGAGAAAAGAACATAAAATGGGGTAAAATCAGTCTATGCAATAAATGGTGTTGGAAAATTGGACAGATACATGCAAAAAAATAAAACCAGACCACCTTCTTGCATCATATAAAAGAATAAACTGAAAATAAAATAAAAACTTAAATGTAAGACTCAAAACCAAAAAACTCCTAGAACAAAACACAAACAGTAAAATCTCTGACATCTCTCTTCGCAATATTGTATGTATTCTGATATATCTTCTCAGGCAAGGGAAAGAAAGGAAAAATAAACAAATGGGACTACATCAAACCAAAAGTTTTGTGTGTTTTTTTCACAGCAAAGGAAACGATCAACAAAATGAAAAGACAACTTACTGAATGGGAAAAGGTATTTGCCAGTGATACATCCGATAGGGTGTTAATATCCAAAATGTATAAAGAACTCGTACAACTCATCATCAAAAATACTCCAATTAAAAGGTGGGCAGAGGACATGAATAGACACTTCCCCAAAGAGGACATACAGATGGCCAACAGATATGAAAAGATGCTCAATGTCATTAATCAGATAAATGCAAATTAAGACCACAATGAGATATCACCTCACACCTGTCAGAATGACTGTCATCAATTCAACAAGTAAGTATTGGGAGAAAAGGGAACCTTTGTACACTGTTTGTGGGAATAAAGATTAGTGCAGCCACTGTGGAAAGCAGTATGAGGGTTCCTCAAAAAATTAAAATTGGAATTGCTTTATGATCCAGCAATTTCATTTCTGGATATATATCTGAAGAAATCCAAATTACTAATTTAAAAGAATATATGGACCCCTAAGTTCATTGCAGCTTAATTTACAATAGCAACCCAAGCGCACATCAATAGACAAGTGGACAAAAAAGTAGTGGTACAGCCCAGCCAGCGTGGCTCAATGGTGGAGCGTCAATCTATGAACTAGGAGGTCATGGTTCAATTCCCAGTAAGGGCACATGCCTGGGTTGCAGGCTCAGTCCCCAGTGGGGGACGTGCAGAAGACAGCTGATCAATGATCCTCTCTATCATTGATGTTTCTATCTTTCTCTCCCTTTCCCTTCCTCTCTGAAATCCATAAAAAAATTAAAAAGTAATGGTACATATATATAATGGAATATTACTGGGCTATAAAAAAAGAATAAAATCTTAACATTTGTTACAGCATGGAAGGAAACAGAGTATTATGCTAAGTGAAATAAGTCAGACAGATAAAGATAAATACCATATGATTTCACTTATATGCTGAATCTAAAGAATAAAATAAATAAATAACCAAAATAGAAACAGACTCATAGATACAGAAAACAAACTGGTGGGTTGATAAAGGGGCTGATGGTTGGGGGATTGAGTAAAAAAGGTAAAGGGATTAAGAAGTTCAAATTGGTAGTTACAGAATAGTCATGGGGATGTAAAGTACAGCATAGGAATATAGTCAATAATATGACTATGTATAGGTGGCAGGTGGGTACCTGAAATATCAGGGATATCACTATGTAAAGTATATGACTGCCTAATCCTTATGCTGTACAACTAAGACTAAAACTAAATAATATTGAATGTAAACTGTAATTTAAAAATAAAATTAAGTTTGATGGGCTAAAGTCTGTGGCAAAAATAATTTAGAAGCGTGCCTTTTCTCCCCATTTTTAAATTTATTGTCAAAATTAAATAATACCAACATGCCTATCTAAATTTAATCTTCATCTTGGGTTAATACCACTTGAGTTAACCAGAAGTCAAATCTCTAGAACACATTCTTATGTTTGCTTGTTATTAATTCCTCTTAACAGCTCTTTATGTTTTACATTCTTTCATGGCTCACCATTTCTTCATGGTCTATTAAACAAGATCATGATGGGGGATTCTTTAGAGCAAGAGGTTGTATTAGGGAATCAGAACTATGCAGAACACTTGACAATAATTAAAACTATAAGGCTTTTAGTAAGCACTAGCCTAATTACTTGTGCACATTGTTTCCTTTAGTTCTGAAAGGTATAACATTGCCTCCTTTTACAAATGAGGAAACTAAGTTCACAGAGGTTAAGTAATGTGCCCAAGGCACACAATCAATAAGGAGCAAAGCTGTGATTCAAATAATACTAAACTCCAATAAATGATCTTAACCAGAGCAACATTTCACTCCTTTATGTATTTTTTTAAACTCTCCCTTGAGTTAAGAATAAGGTCATGGCGGTGCAGAGAGGTGAGTGGTTTATGCAAGCTCACAGTCACTGTTAATTGCAAAAACCTAGATCACCCACCAGATGACATAGCATCTGGGGGAAAAGATGGCTTCTAATCATCTCTGCTTCTTTCTCAAGGTCCACTTTCCCTTGGAAACCATTGGAATTCTGATGGGGGAGCTAGGGTCGAGTAGGAAGTGATTGCAAACTAGCGTATGAGGGATAGAGAGAGAAGGAATGAGAGCTTGAATTTGTAGTTATTTGCCTAGTTTCTTCAGCTCTGCCCTCCAGAGTGTGACCCCACATTTAGGAAGCAGAGAAGAACTAAACAAAAACCTCTGTTGCTTCAGCATTTTTCTTATGAGTATGGCTTTAACAGCAGCCTCTGTACTTGGGTAACATGACAATGGAAGGAAGAATGCAAGACCCTCTTATTAATGGAGAGGAGTCATCTGGGCAGTCCCTTGCCTAACAAACACTAAATCCTTTCCCTACCTACAGCAAAAAATAAAATGAAAACCTAAAAAGCCCACACCACCACCAAAGCCACAGAGAACTTTTGCTGACTTGTACAAGCAGAAGACATTTTGCAGAACACATTTGCATTTGAAAGTACCAACACATCCTAAATGTGCAGCATATGCATAGATCTGTGCAATAGCAATTAGGAACAGAAATAACCAGTGCAACTGAATTAGAGTTGATGAGGTTTTAATGTTCGAGGCAGCGTTTCCTTTATATGACTAATCCCTATACATTCTTGGGGTTTCAGATTAGATGTTGCTCTTTCAACAAAGTTTTCCCAGACCCAAAGTCTAGGCCATGTCCTCATCTGATGAATTTCACCTTGTATATCTCATTCTCATAGCATTTCCTGCCTGAAACAGTATTATCAATTTACTTTTCAGTCTTTCTGTAGACTATAGGCTTTGTGAGAGGTAGGAGCAAGTCTTATACATCAAATCACTAGTATGTCTCACAATTCCTAACAAAAGTAGTTGCTCAATAAATGTTTTTGAGTATTAAGAATTAATAAACATAGATTGAAGATGGGATGATTGCTTACAAAAACAAAAACAAAATCTATTTAATTCTGATATCAGCTCCAATTATAGAATGTCACAAGACCAGGATGTGATGTAGTAAGTGGTTATATAACTGAGTCCAAAAAATAGAACTGTGAAAAAGGAAATAACAGGTCCAAATCATGATGATGACGTCACACTCATACTGGATAAGAACACTAATCAAACTCTATTGATGGAGGCTTTGGTAATTGCATAATAACCGTGAACTGGTGTATACCTAACTTATCTATACACCTATTCATCTGTCCATAAATCTATCTAGCTACCCATTATCTAGCCAGCTATTTATCCATTTATTATCTATCAATAGTCTGCCTGTTTAGCTATCTATGCATCCATACATTTATCCAGCCAGCCAGCCAGCCTGGTAAGCAAAATTCCAAAGATATCTCTCAAGATTTCCATCCCCTGGTTATTTAATCACACACAAATCTAGGTACTTCTGTAAGGGAATTTGCAGATGTAATTAAGTTTCTAATCAGTTGCTCTTAAAATAGAGAGAGGATTATTCTGGTGGGCCCAATGTAATCACAAGACCCTAAAAAGCAGAAGAGGAATCAGAAGATATGAGTCAGAAGAGGAAACAGGAGAGATTCCAGGAGTAAGAGAGACTTGACTGACCCTTGCTTGCAGGGAACATAGAGTCTTACAACCACAAAAAACTGAATTCAACCAAAACCTGAATGAGCTTGAAAAGGGATTCAGCTACAGAGCCTCCAGCAAGGGACACAGTCTGACTTTGGACTCATGAAACTGGGAGCAGAGAAACCAAACTAGCTGACAAGACTTCTGACCACAGAACTATAAGATAAAAATATGTGTTGTTTTAAGCCACTAAGTTTGTGGTAACTTGTAACAGCAACAATAGAAAACCAATACATCATACATCAATTTATTAGCTACCTATTTAGCTATAACATATCTATTATTATTTATTATTTTTCTAACACTTAATTATCTATCAACCTATCACTTATGTTTGCTATTTTCTATCACTTATATATTACTAGAGGCCCGGTGCACAAAATTCGTGCACAGGGGAGGGGGAGTCCCTCAGCCTGGCCTGTGCCCTCAGGGCATGTCCGACTGCCGGTTTGCAGGAGGAGACTGGCAGGGCGCTCACCAACTGGCCCTCCCCCCCCCCCACCCCTGATCGCCACCACTGGTTGCCTTTTTCTCGGGGGGCGGGGGGGGGCGGGCAGATGTGCTCAATGCAGGAGCTCCCCCTGTGGAAGCGCACTGACCACCAGGGGGAAGCTCCTGAGTTGAGCGTCAGCCCCCTGGTGGTCAGTGCATGTCATAGTGACCGATTGTTCCTCCGGTCATCCGTTGTTCAGTCAATTTGCATATTAGGGTTTTATTATATAGGATTTATTATTTACCTATTACCTATCTATCTATCTATCCATCCAACCATCTACTTTGTTACCTGAATTGGCTCAGTTCCCTTAATAACAGCCTTCTCTCCCTGACCTTCTATCCCTGACCCAAACACACATACTTTCCTTCTAGGTAAGGCTGTGGCAATCAACAGAAAGCCTAGATGGTAACTCCTTAGGCTGTGAGAACCTCTTTGATCTGCACTTGTCCTGGTATCCCTGTCTCTTCCTATAGAATCACAGCTAGCTTCTGCCCTCTGCTTGACCTTCATTCAAATAGTCTGTTCAGCCCTTGGGTCCTGACCACTCCAGGATGCTCAACTCTACCCAAGAGGTAAGTACCCATTACCCCATCCTTAACTAGTTCAGGCTCAGTCACCCTAACCAGCGACCAGTATCCCAAGGTCACAGCTGTCTGAGAAAGACCCCAGAAAGTCATCAAGACACAGTTCATTTACCTCTATAAATAGGTTCAATTTTGTTCTCAATGAATCTTTTCTCTTTATAAAGACCTGATTTCAAACAACTCTTTCCACTATTAATAGGAGATACAAAAAGCAGGAGACTGTCACTTATAGTCACCATTCTGATACTAAGAAGCATGGCATTCTAGAGAATGGTGCCAGCACAAGGTCAAGCAGTCTGTTGAGATATGTTACCTCTCACAGCAACAATTAAGCAATATTTCTTTCTACAAGATACTGTGCTGTTCTTCTAAGATCACATACCAGGACTGAAATTCAACTTTATAAAAGAATAGATTTTAACTATTGAAGCCCTAAGAAATATATCTTACAACATATTATTTAACAAAATATTAGATATGAAGATTATATCTAAATGTATACACATGTGCATATTAACATATATAAATTTTGAGTCCTTGCCTCATACTAGGCATTAGACATACATACTTTTACCTGCATTTCCTTCTATAATCTTGACAGCTCTATAAATATGTCCTGCTATTATCTGCATATACATGAGAGGTTAAGAAATTTTCCCAAGCCCTAACCGGTTTGGCTCAGTGGATAGAGCGTTGGCCTGTGGTCTAAAGGGTCCCAGGTTCGATTCCGGTCAAGGGCATGTACCTTGGTTGTGGGCACATCCCCAATGGAGGATGTGCAGGAGGCAGCTGATCGATGTTTCTCTCTCATTGATGTTTCTAACTCTCTATCCCTCTCCCTTTCTCTCTGTAAAAAATCAATAAAAAATGTATTTAAAAAAAAAAAAGAAATTTTCCCAAGTTAACATAGCTAGAATATAACAAAGTTGGGATGTAAACCCAAGGATTGTTTTCTCAATTACTGCATTACATTTCGTTCTTATCAAGGTGAGAATTACTGAGATGCTCCTTGGATTAACTGTGTCACATCCCTGGCCCTCATTTGTGAAATGTGCTCCCTCAGGCTCCATCAGGACCTAATGGTCTGCAGTTTCATGGAGTCGCGCTCTGGTTGGGTCCCTCTTTAACCATGATATGGAAGACAGATGCTGGTTAGCATGTATGAACATAGTCTTTTTCTTTTCCATGCTAACCTCCTGCTATCATGCATATCATTATCTCTCCCTTTTTTCTAATGATCATTTGACACCCCGTTAGTCCCCTTGATAATGCTCTTCTTTCCAAAGGTACAGAAAGAACAGCTTCCATGGTGATTTCTCTGTATCAGAGGGCATGTCAAGCTCTAGAGAGAACCCAGCTAGCATCCTGTTCTGCAGCAGGTAGATGCATGAGGCCACCATCAACAGCAGAAATAATCCAATATAACCAGGTTAATAATCCAGGTTGACTAGTTCTTATTCTTTATCAAAGAAGAGCCAGAGTGTAGCTGCAATACTTGCTTCTAGCAACTCTCTTTAGGAACGGTCCACCCTGACCCTGAACCACCAGGGGAGTAGCACAGCATGATGTCGAAGAGTAAATGCATTTCATCTAAGTCGTCAACTCCAATCAATTATGAGTGAGCTCCTGGAGTGCTGGGTGAAATAAACTAGAAGATAGGTCTCAGTTCAGCAGGAAAGAGCACTAATCAATTAATGATGTCTGCCAGGGGCAGGGGGTTTGAAAAGAGGCACCAAGCTTGCTGCCTACTCACAGATGCTACAAAATCCATGAAAGGCACAAGCTAAATATGCCTAGGTTCAAATCTCATCCCTTACTAATTATATAATACCGGGAATTTTTCTTAAGTTTTCTGAGTTTCAGCTGAAATGGAATAGTTGTGAGAATAAAGATAATGGGAGTGCTTGGTAATGACCCACTAACTTGTTAGTAATTATAAGTTTCCCTAGTTTAAAAGCAATGCAAAAAACACTGGTAAATATAGCCAGGTGGAAATATTTTCCTTCTCCCCATCCATTGGCTTAGGGCAGAGGTCACAAACTGGCAATCATGGGCTCAATCTCACCTTTATACCTATTTTATTTGGCCCATGCTGTTGGCTTGAACATTGTCTAAATAATTCAGGATTAATTACAAACTTAGTTCACATTTAAAAAAAAAAACCATGTACCTTGGTTCTTTATTGATCTGACAGCATTGACCTTATTCCCATATGGCAACAATCCAGTGGCACTCCCTTTGGAGGGTTCCTGAACCCTTTTTTCTTCTCCCTTTTCATTGTGATATATGTCATATATTCTGAAGAGTACATAAAATATACACACAATTTAAAGAGTAATTATAAGACTAACATCTATGTAACCAAGTCCTGGCTAGCACCCCCAGAAAACCCATATGTCCTTCCAATCACAGCCTCTACCTCTCTCTGGAGTCACCACCATGCGGACCTTTGTGATAATCATTTTCTTGCTTTTAATTATATTTTACCATGCTGGTATGTATCCCCAAACTACATAGATGGGAGAACTGTAGGTACACAAATTTGTATCAAATGTCTTCCTTTGGGCCTAGCTACTTTTACTCAACATCATGGCTAGGAGATTCACCAAGGTTGACAGATTCCATTTCTTTTCATTGCTGTGTGGGTCGTGCACTCTTCAATTTCACTCTATGTCTTCTGTCTACCTGGTCCTATTATACACATTTGCATTTGTGCTTTTATATCAGGACATAGGCTCCCCTGATACAGAGAAATAATTACCACTATAAGCATGTTCCATGCTCTGACCACTCCAGCCAAGATTCCCAGCTTGTTCCACAGCTGCACCATGAACTCAGCTTGCTGATATCCCCATGAAGCTTCAACCTAAAAAGTCTCAATTTGTCCTATTCCTCCTCCATGCGCTCCTCCATTCTTAGTGACCTCCCCAGCCTATCCAGTAAGTGATATGGCAGCCAAGGCTGACCACCCTGCTTTTACTGGTCCCTTTTTCTCAATAAGGAATTAAGAGATCAGTGAAGCCAGAGCCAGATCACCCCTCTAGTAGCACATCAGGCAGCTTATAGCAGCTCTGTCCATGGCCTTGGCTTTATGAGTCTTCAGCCAGCTCTCAATCTATGCTGGCAGCTCCTCTGCCAACACAGTTTGAATTAATTTGTCAAGGAAAATTTTGTGAGATAATATATCAGCTGCATTACTTAAATAAGATCTATGAATTCTACTCTGATCCTTTCATCTTTTAATTTAGCCATTCTATCAATAAAAGCAATCAAGTTTTCGTGGCAAATTTTTCTTTATAAATCAGGTTTATGGGTCATGGATTCACATTCTTCTTGATGTTTATGGATTTTCATTCCTAGTATCAGTCCCATTGTTTTACTACAATGGAAGTGAGACATCTAAAACAATGAGAATAGGAGTGTTTTCCAATATACTTTTGGCTATAAAAGTCAGGCTCTGAATCTCAGGAATGCTGAAAGGCTTTATTCGGCCAAGTCTTTGTGGTGAATAGAGGACAAAGCTCCAACCTCTCAGCCTGGCATGCAAGACTGGTTCTTTGAATACCTAATCCCAGCTAGTCTCCCCAGTTTCATCCATCTCATGCATGAATAACATACAAGGTATTTGTGTGTCATGATCATTAATCCTTTTCTCTCTCTCTGCAATACCCTGGTATCAGTTAGAACTCTTTAGGTTGTAAGTGACAGAAAACTAAGGTAATGACATAAATTGGCTTAACATAAAAAGAAACCTATTGGCTCATGTAAATGAAAAGCCCATGGATAGCACCGACTACTGACTTCAGGTATTCAGGTACTACTTGATTAGAACTTCATTAAAAAGATCTTCCCCCACCCCGTTTTGCCTTACAATCTCATAAATGCTTGTCCTTTCTCCAATATTTCCATCTTCTCACTTCCAGTCCTAAAAGATAGTCTCTTTGGTATATTGGATGGCTTTTTAAAATTCTTTACTCCTTATGTGTTATAGAATTATACACTCAGCCAGACATTTGGCATAACTTAGAGGGTACACTACTGAGGCCGGGGGTGCTAACATCTAATAATACCCAGGACAGCCCCCACTATAAAGAATTATTTGGCTCTAAATGTCAATGGTGCTAAGGTGAGCCCCTTGTTATGTGAATTCACAGTGGACATATTTCTCTCCTCCATTAGATGCAACAAAATGCTCAGTTTGCTGCCCAGGCCCAAACTAGCCTGGTCCCACCTGGCTTGGAAACAT
This sequence comes from Myotis brandtii, assembly GCF_000412655.1. Taxonomy (NCBI): domain Eukaryota; kingdom Metazoa; phylum Chordata; class Mammalia; order Chiroptera; family Vespertilionidae; genus Myotis; species Myotis brandtii. The sequence goes on from NW_005356042.1 coordinate 9,558,720, forward strand.
AGTATATACAGGAATGCTACACACAACTGTGCACCAGGTGTGTCCAGTAGAGGGGTGAGTGGGCTCACCTGGGTCACACTGATCAGGAATGCCTGCGGAACTGGGTCCAAACACAGAGGACATCTTTCCCCATTCTCATGGATTCCCAGCAGTGGCAGAAGAGGAAGCCAGGCTCTTTCCTGCATGCGTGGCTAAGTTTATATTTATTTTTAAGGTTTCTAGATAGTTCATGCTATCCTTTGAGATCTTAAGAAGGGCATGATGACCTGTTGTATTAGTGTACAGACCTGGTAGATGGCACCTGTGTATGGATGAAAAGGGGTTATTTACAAGTTAGTGACTGAAAGTAACCTCACAAAGTATTCTGATCATAAATTTCTAACTGGGTAGGTCATGGTGGGTAGTCATGCCTCAGAGCTAGAAAAGGTTTATCTTTGCCCTAAGCAAGCTCTACACCTATGTTAATGCCAGAAGTAATTCTCTTTTCCAGAACCATCAGAGGTGTAACCACCCTCAAGGGAGCACATAATCCTAACTATCCTGTACCTTGCTTTCTCTCACCTTTAAGTAAACTTCCTTACTTTCCCTCCCTAATTCCACATGAATAGAAGAAACTCATTCTCCAGAGTATCCTGGCATGTCATCAGTTTGGCTCAAATAAAGTCATAAAAACTCTCTATAAGTTTGGACATGTGATTAGTGGGTAATTAGTTCTAAGCATCATTTCTCTGTCCTCCACCTTCCAATAGCCTCACCAGAAAGCTCAGGTCCTTCTAAGAGGCAATGTCTGCTGTTGCAGGGTGAGGATCTTGACAAACACCATGGTAGTAGGCAGAAGTCTGACTCCCCTCAGGCTTTCCATCCCCTGGGATGCATGCCCTGTATAATCCCTGTGACTGTAAGTATAACAAGAGATCACTCCCATGCTTATGTTACACTATAAAGAGATTTTACAAATGTAATTTTGCCTTAAATCAGTGGGTGGGCCTGACCTAGTCACAGGAAACCTTTGAATCTGGGTCTATAGGTCAGTAACAGAGGAAAGCAGAGCTTCAAAGCACAAGAAGGATATGACATGCCATTGCTGATTTGAAGAAGGAAGGGCCCATGTGGCAAGGAATTTGGGTGTACCCTAGAGTCTAGGGCAGTGATGGCGAACCTCTGACACGCGAACTCATTTTTTGGTTGATTTTTCTTTGTTAAATGGCATTTAAATATATAAAATAAATATCAAAAATATAAGTCTTTGTTTTACTATGGTTGCAAATATCAAAAAATTTCTATATGTGACATAGCACCAGAGTTAAGTTAGGGTTTTTCAAAATGCTGACACGCTGAGCTCAAAAGGTTCGCCATCACTGGTCTAGGGCCTAGACAACAGGAAGAAAATGGGAACCTCAGTCCTATAACCACAAGGAGCTGAATTCTGCTAACAACAAGAATGAGATTGGAAGCAGATTCATTCCTAGAGCCTCCAGATGAGAACGTAATCCAGCCAACAACTTGATTTCAGCCCTATGAGACCCTATGGACTGGACTTCTAAACATTAAGCTAATAAATGGGTGTTGTTTAAGCTGCTAAATTTGTATTCATTTGTTACACAGCCGTAGTAAAGTAATACAACCATGAATAGGCCTCTAGTCACAGCAAACACCTCAGCCCTTTGATAATACCAAATATTTACTTTCCACTTATCCCCACTTTCTTTCCACCCCTGGTAAGTATGGATGATTTACCTGAGGTCTTGCAAGCTCGGTCACACCTGAATTAATTTATTTCAGCATAAAACCAAAGGAATTTACTTTTTACAGAGTTAAACCACACTTTCCTTTAACACTCCACTCACACTCAAGGTTGTGCCTAACCCTAATCACCCAGTAATGCTCATTTTAAGAGTTTAAAGCATATAATTTCTAAAATAAGATGCAAATATAGTAAAAAAACAACACACAGTCATCCTAATGCTGAACTTCACGTGGGTACAGCAGGATTCCACAGGTTATTTAATATTCAGTTCATCTCCACCAGAGTCTGTGAGTCTGAATAGAGATGATGTCTCAGGATTGTTAAACATGACTTCAGAATGCCTGCCTGAAATACATTCTAGTTGCTAGAAGATGTAAGATATAAGTGGCAGGGTGGCTCTATGCTGATGTAACTTTTCCTACTGAATCCCCAAGCATAGCCAGAGTCAGAATTTTAAAGTATTTGGGCCAAATGTTCATTTACTTGCAATTTTGAGGGATATTTAAAAAGTTATCCACTAGGTCCCAGTATAATTTGAAAGATATATTGAAAAGAAGTATTGGGACTTGGGAGAAGATGTTTTGATCATAAATTAAAATTTCATAACACCACTACAGCCTTTTTATGGCACTTTGTCTGCCTGTAAAGCATTTCCCTTGAGTTCAGCTGTACCATTTGCATTTTTAATATTCAGTTGTTTCTAACTCATGCCCAGACTTTTGACCATGTTTATATTAGAATCTAAAGAAGAGTACTGGCATTTTCCAATTGTCTGCTACAGAATGCTTCTGCAAATTGTTTTTAAACGGCTCATTGCACAAAAATACTCCTTTTCTCTTGAAAACATTTTTGTAAAGGGGTAAAGTTCTGACCAATGATTAGCATCAGAAAAGTTATAGTTATAACAAATATGTCATAAAAGAAAAGATTGACCATAAACTCTTCTGGATAATTAAAAACGTATCGAGAAATTATACTTGTTCCATAAAATGAACATAAACATACCACATATACGGATTATGATTGCATTCAATATAAGTCAATATATTGGATATTTGTTAACAATTGGACTTGTTTCTTTAGATTTAGAAAGACTTTTTTCAAAAGTTGTGAATGGTCTATATTGTGTTTAAAGTATCTTAGGAACTGTTGACCTAATGCCATTCCCTCCCTACCCGCTCTAGTAAGATTCCTGGAGCAAGGGATAATGTTCAGAAACATATCAATTATCATTAAACTACCCTCAACTCCAGAACTGTTTCTTTACAAAAAAGGATTGAATCAACTAATAAGTGTGCATGTATATGTATGTGCATGTGTGTGCACACACATAGAACAAGAAGTTCACTTTCTCCTCTTCAGATTTTCCTGCCTACTCCTCCACACCCACCATAACCCACCCACCCAACTCCTCACTCCTCTATGTCTTAATGTCACAGTAGTGCAAGTCCTACATAGAGAAATGTGAAGAGGAGAAGGGTACTTGCTTTAACTTGGGGATAGCTTGCAGAGCAAAGGATAAAGAAAAGGTGATTGGTATTGGCTGATTATGTGGATATAACTATTTTTGTACCAGTTGACTACAGTATTTTTCTCTACCTCCTACTTCCTCTCTACTAGAGACAGACCCAATAAATAAATCAATATGATAGTCACACTAAATAAAATTGAATAAGCTGAACAATAAAATTCAAAACTTGAAAAGTGGAAATGATCCCTATCTCTACTGCCTTTTCATCAATTTTGGAGTCTTTAACTTGGAATTGTACTCATGTCGCTGGGGAGTGGGAGGGAGTAATGAGTAGAGTGAGATATTTATTGTGGTTTGTTTGTTTGTTTCCTGCTTTACATATTCTTCTCTTTTTCCCTTCTCCTCTGGCCACAGGTTTGGATGGACACCTGACATGAGCTTACCTATTGGGATGTCCTGTTTTTCTGATAAAAGTGATTGAGAGCATGTGATCTAAGAAAGGCCAATCAGGTTTCTTCACTGGAATTGACATACAGATGATGGAAGAAAGAATTTCCCTTTATGTTAGTATGAATAATCTGGAGCTGCTAATATCCATTGTTACCAGACTCGTGGAAAGAACGTACCTGCTGAATGAGGAGAATCAGAAACAAGCAGAGAGAATGGAAAGGGTATGGGTGGATGAATAGATGATGAACAGATGGGCAGATGAATGGATGAGAGGATGGATAGATGGTAGGTGAATGAGCTCTCCCTTACCTTTCTTTAAGAGGTGCCAAAAACTGTGTCCCAAAGCATAAATGTGTCTCTTTCTAATTTGATACACCACTTAAAGAACATGGGCTCTAATCAAATTCATACTTTGACTTGGTTTCCCAGTACTAACAACTTGAATTCTCAAAGTCCCATGGAGATTTTAGTGAGCCCCTTCAGCAGGAAAAGGGACATAATGTAGGCACTGTCCTCCACCAGCCTTCAAACCCAGCACCATAACATTGCACACATCCAGGATGTGAACTGGGTCACACTGCATACTTCCAGGAGGTAAATGGGGTCATGTCATTGTACCAAGTGATAACCAGCTCCATCCTGTGACCCATTCTTTGGAGCAACGCTTTCACCCTTCATCTGAGTCTTTTCCAAAATAGTTCCTTAGATTCCCATCTAGCACACTCCATGGTGGTCTTTCCCCAGTAGTGCCTAAAGCATGTGCAGACTTTAGGATGAACACAGCTTAGGTCCAAGCTGGAGTCCTGGCAACCTGTGCTCATTTTGTTTTTTTGCCACCTGCCTCTCTGGCCTTTGCTTCCAGAATCTGGCAGATGAAGTGCTTGCTGGGCCAATCACTGGGCTGTGGAAGGATGACTTACAGCTTTGGCCCATCAGCACTTATTTGAGACTTCTGAGCCCAAACAGAAGACAAAGCTTGCTAAGTATGGGGAATGATTTAAAGTCACCTTCTCAAAACATACCATCTAAGCATGATGTGTAGAACTTGTTTGTATCTGGATTCAAACAAACCCAAAATAAAAACACCATCTATGATCCAATCAGGGAACTGAATAATGACTTGATATTTGATGTTAATAAGTGTATATTGTCATTTTTTTGCATGTGATATTGGTATTGTGCTTTTTAAAGAGTTCTTATCTTTTAGCAATACATACTAACGTATGTGTGGATGAAATGATATGAAGACTGAGATTTGCTTCAAAATAAACCAGTCAAGCTGAGAGGTGGAGCGAAGTAGGTGGAATAAAGATAAAACACATCTGCTGAAAATTGTTGAAGCTAGCTAATGTTACATGGGGTTTTATAGTACTATTATTTCCACTTCTGCCTATACTTGAACATTTTCATAATAAAAAATAATTTCAGACATCTCAGGAGGCTGGGTTCTAGAGTCTCCTCACTGTAAGCAAGTGGATATATCTACATTAGCATTTCCCAGATGCAGGAAACTTAGTTGTGCAGTGGAAACTATTTTAAAATATCTAGTTCCATCAAAAATATACAAGAAAGTTAAGCTCTGTACACCATGCAAAGGCAAGCTAGACAAAGTGATGATCCATCAAACCACAAAGATCTAGAAAATGTTTCTTTATATTCAAACTAAACAAAAATTTTAGTAACATCCCAGCTCAAGTCAAACCACTATATCTTCACCTTCTGGAGTCAAAGAAAGGGTGTGGTTTCTAATTAGAGGCAGAAAGACAGGCACCTTAAATCCATCCAATGACCATAAAAACTTTAGGAATTACTCGAATACTTCTCAAGTGGTCAGTTTAAACTTGATATTCATAATGTGGGCTTTCAATGCCACCAAACACTTCTCTAATATTAATACTTCAAACATATTCATCATTGTATTAGTCAGGATTCTCTAGAGAAACTGAACCAATAGGAGACGAGAGAGAGTGAGTGAGAGCGAGAGCGAGAAAGGGAGGAGAGAGGAGATTCATTATAGGAATTGGCTTACTCAGTTATGGAGGTCAAGAAGTCCCATGATCTGCCATCGGCAAGCTTGGAAACGCAGGAAAACTGGTGGTGTAGTTCAGTCTAATCCCACAAGTTTGATAATGGGGGTGATGTTGTAAATCCTGGTCTGAGTCCAACTGCCCAAGAACCAAGGAGTACTGATGTCCTAGGGCAGAAGAAGATAAATGTTTCAGCTCAAGCAGAAAGAGTGAATTTGCCCTTTCTCTACCTTTCTGTTCTATTCAAGCCCTCAACAGATTAGATCAGTGGTTCTCAACCTTCTGGCCCTTTAAATACAGTTCCTCATGTTGTGACCCAACCATAAAATTATTTTCGTTGCTACTTCATAACTGTAATGTTGCTACTGTTATGAATCGTAATGTAAATATCCGATAGGCAGGGTGGTCTTAGGCGACCCCTGTGAAAGGGTCGTTTGACCGCCAAAGGGGTCGTAACCCACAGGTTGAGAACCGCTGGATTAGATGATGCCCACCTGCTTTCATGAGGATGATCTTTACACAATCTACTGATTCAAAGGTTAATCTCTTCTAGAAACACCCTCACAGACACACCCAGAAATAATGTTTTACCAACAATCTGGGCATCTCTTAGTCCAGAAAAATTTACATGTAAAATTAGCCATCAGAATCACATTAGAATAATGCATTCAAGGATTCTTTGTGTGGTGGTGAAAGATGCCTGATTTAAGCCCAGGTCTTTCTAAGCAGCAAAATAATCCACATGAAGGGAGGGCCCCGGAGCCTGACATATATCTGCCTCTCCCTCATTTATTTCTAACAAATCACTGTGAGTGTATCATTACCGCCCTCTCAGAAAAGGAGTCTCTGCTTGGTTTTATACACAGGCAATAAAAGAGATCTTTGAAAACTGTGTGGTAAATAACTCCATGGTCTGCTGTGCATCATTTTTATTGACCACAAGGAAGATGTTATCTGTGTGGCAGGACAATCATCTAAGCATGATTGGACACAGAACCTTTTGGAAATATTTGGTTTTATTCTCTACTTGGATCTAGCAGGACTCAGTGCGCGAGACAGATGATATAGTGACCAGAGTTCAGTCCTGGCTCCGCAGGAGGAGTTGTCACTTTAATATCCCTAGTTGCATCCCTGGATGTAGGCATTCCCTCCCCTGCCTATTGTAGTCTCTGATACTCACAGCTCTGGTTTGCTGTGGACTCTGGTGACCCTCACCTACAGCAATGGAGGTCTATATCCAACAAGGGGATACAAGTTTCCTCCTGTTTCTCAAATTCAATAATCAGGTAAGATGGGCCCATTGCACCATATGTTCCCCCAAGCTCCTCCCCAGCCTCACTAGCTTTGTCTTTCCTCTTTATTTAAAATCTATACCATGGTTCTCAGCCTTCAGATGTATCAGAATCACCTTGAGGACTTCTCATATCAAAGATTACCAGCCCTACTCTCAAAGGTTCTGATTTAGTAAAATTTGCTTTGCAACTGATTGCCAGGTAGTGCTGGCCTGAGGGCCATCCTTTGAGAAGCACAACTCTAGAGTTCTCCTTGAGCCTTTTCTTGAATCCCAGTCTTCTTGGTTGGTACCTTCTTCCTCCTTGGACCTTGGTCTTAATCCCAGTTGGCCAAAACAGAAAGATCATGACACAGGGATTAGCCTAATTTTGCTTCAAGACTCCTGTTGGTTCACTGTGAGACTTCTACTTAAATATCACTTCATTATCAACTTTGAAAAAGACTAATCCTCCATACCTTCTGGGACACGGTAACTTAGTTATTGCTACTGCCTCGGTGTCTGCCCTAGAATTGGGTTAAATTCCCTTAGTCCTTATCCCACCCATTCCTGGCTCTCGTCTTGCCCTGCAGCTCCAATACTGAGGTCCTATGTAGTAACCAAGCCAACAGGATAGTATTCCAACCCTCTGTACCTCTCTCTACTCCCAGAAGCATAGATTTCAGGCTGCTGACCTGATTCTGGTGCCTGCACTGCTAAGTTGCTTTTATTTTATTGCAATTATTGTTATTAATAAGTGCTCTTCCAGATAAGAGGTCTCAGTTCAAACTCAAAAGTATAAATTATCTGGGAAGAATTCATCAAATGCTTTTACTTCTCTGGGTCTCAGGGCTAGAAGAAATAATCTAATGCCCAGGTTCTGGCTTCATGGAGCTGGGAAGAAACCCAGGCATTGCCATTTTCTCAAAGCCTCCTTGGTTATGTAACCATAGTTGACAGCCAATGGCCCCCTAATTTCACAAATAAAGAGACCAAGACTCAGAGAGAACTGTGACATGTCAAAGTTCCACGGACAGATATTGGGATCTGGCACTAGGATTCTGGCCTCCCAATTCCTAGTTTAGAGATCCATGCAGAAATGGGAACAGATGCCACCATCCCACTCCAAGGCAGGCCAAACCTGAGCAGTAGTCATCTCACTTGGCTGTGAACAGAATGACAGAATTGCCTGAGGAGCTTGTTGGGTACATAATGTGATATACAAATCATGGATCATAGTAATGTAAACCTGAAACCTAAATGACCCTATTAAACAGTGTCACCCCAATGAATTTAATCAAGAAAAATAAAAATGAAGATCTGAAATCTCACCCAGACCTCCAGGTGCATAGGAATCCCCAAGTGGGACAAGGAAGAGAAGATGACTGGAGTGACCTCTAGAGGTCCGAGTGTTCTATCAGCAAGCTCCCTCTTTTACCTGAGTTAGTATCCTGGTTCTGCATTTGTTCTCCATTCTCAGGCTCTGAGGCTCTGAATAAACCTCACACCTGATTCTGACTGAGGCTCCATATTTGAGGCTCTAGCCTGGCATTATGACCCTCACCTTACTTCCCTCTCTCTCCAGCTTCCCCAGCTGTGGAGGTTGTGTGCCTCTCTTACAAAGGTTCAGATTCCATCACTGCCAGGCAAACCTTCAGAGGCCTTCCCTGCCCACGCTAAAGCAACCCAGTCTCTTTCTCATTATACACACTATTAACTATAAAGGCTTCAGGGGCTATTACAGAGAAACAAAAGTTCCCCCAGTGGCTTCTGTGGATGGTCTGAAATGTTTGTCATTGGCCTCAAATAACAGGATTTCATCAGGACATATAATTTAGCCGAGTCTGAGCAGGCCCCTGGCTCCTCACTGGTTTATTTATGTCATTTACTGGGAGCTTTTAAAGAATCGTTTTTCTCGGTCAACCGAATGCATGATGGAAGCACACTGTCAGCCTTCAAAAATCAGAATCACATTGTTGTCCAGTAAATATGTTCCTGCTCTTTCAGAGAGTTTTAAAATTGTGCTCTATTGAGGAAAAGAAAAATGGTGTGTATGAGAGCATGGACCAAAATGACCCCAAGATTGGGGGAGTGTCATCTGGGGTTCTGGTATCTCTCAACAAAATGCAGCAATTTATTTGTGGAAATCCCATTATAGCTAATAGGAGCTAAAAACTATTTAAAAAGATAAGGATGTCTAGCCATTTCGAGATTATTTTGTAAAATGTGTCCTGCTAAAAAAAGGGATTAATTTTGCAAAGAACATCACAAATCTACTCATACCAATTCAGCTCACATCAAACAATTAAAACTAAATAAATCTGATACCAGTGCTAAATGCTTCTTTAAATCTCTCTTTAAATACACCAAGCTTAGAAATTCTCATTTCTAGGAAAACATACACTGCACACTTAGACATCAATGGCTATTCTCAGGCAGCCCTCTCTAAACAAGATAATTGGAGCCTGGCTGGCATATCTCAGTGGTTGAGCATCAACCTATGAACCAAGAGGTCACTGGTTTGATTCCTGGTCAGGGCACAGGCCCGGGTTGTGGGCTTAGTCCTCAGTGTGAGGCATGCAAGAAGTAGCCGATCAGTGATTCTCTCTCATCTTTGATGTTTGTATTTCTCTCTCCCTCTCTGGTCCTCTCTGAAATCAATAAAAAAAATTTTTTTAAATAAGCAAGATAATTGGGCCAAAATTTTAAATTAACATGAAGGAAGAGAGTACTATAGAGAAATGGAAATTTCAAACATAAAATAGTAGTAAATCATATCCTTTAACCTGTCTGGATATGTTTAGTGGCATCTTAAATAAAGATACAAAAATAAAGTTTTTCCAATTTACAGGGGAAATAAAACTGGGTGAAATAAGTGATCCAATAGAGAATAAAATAAAGAGGAGTCACATTGATTTTGATAGTCTTGAAAAAAATTGTATTCTTTACTAAAGTAATTCTATTCTACCTCTAGAAATTGACTCTAGGAAAATTATCCTAACAACGTTCATTGGAAGAGGCAATAGAAAAAGAAAACTAAATGCATAAAGATGTTCAATACAGTCCTATTTATAATAGAAAAATTAATCATAGCATACAAATATTGGACAAATGTTTCAATACATTATATTACACGAGAGGCCCAGTGCATGAAATCCATGCACTGGGGCAAGCGGGGGAAGGCACCTCAGCCCAGCCTGCACCCTCTCGTAGTCTGGGACCCCTCGCTCCTTACCTAAACTGGCAGTCGGACATCCTTAGTGCTGCCATGGAGGTGGGATAGGCTGCCACAGAGGCAGGAGAGGCTCCTGCCACCGCTGCTGTGCTCACCAGCCATGAGCCCGGCTGAGCGGTGCTCCTGCTGTGGGAGCACACTGACCAGCAGGGGGCAGCTCCTGAGTTAAGCATCTGCCCTCTGGTGGTCAGTGCAGATCATAGTGACCAGTCGTTCTGGTTGTTCTCCTATAACGGCTGCTTAGGCTTTTATTATATGATTCACTCAATAAAATATAATGCTGCAATAGTTATGGAAATTTACATAATAACAAAAGAAGTTCTTATTTTATTACAATTAAAAATCAGTATATAAAATATAGGATCAAAAGTTTTCTAAACATCTAACAGGGAAAAATAGCTAGAAAAGATAGCATGTAGTAGTTTATGCTTTGTTTCATGGTCATGATTCCCACTAAACAATAATTTACTCTTCCTACCATATAACACTTAGTAAATACTTACTTGGGCCTGCACCTAGGTGATGACTTTTATTTTCTTTTACTTCCTACTTATCTGTGATTCACAATTTTTTTTAATACATATGCATGAGGTGCAATTTCCCTGAGAGGATCCACTTATAATAGTATTCTCTCACTGAGCTTACAAACTAATACAGGCTCTCTTCTTTCTCTTAAATTGCAAACCCTGTTCATTATAATCTCCTCAGGTCATGTGGGCCCTCTGCTCTTTCTGCTTCTCAGCCCAGAGAGACGCTATTTACCATATGATTGCAGGCCCACAATGGAGGCCCCCTGACAATTGCAGATTTTCTGGGCTGGTTCTGTTTCCTCTTTGAATCTCCTCCTCCACAAACAAGAAGATCGTCTCCCCAAACCAACCTCCCAATCAGGTACATGGCCTATCAGTACCATCCTTGACACTATATGGGTTAACATATGTGGTAAAGAAAGGTGTTTATCACACATCTTCTGACCAACACTCTCCAGACCATCTAAATCAGGGCTCTCTGGGTTACAAGTACCTGAAACTTTTTCAATCTAGGCCCCAGGTCCTTAGCACATGCTGTTCTCTCTTTTGAAAACACTCTTCTCCCAGATGTCCACCTGACTCAATTCATCATTTACATCCTGTCTTTGCTCAGATTTCCCCTTCTCAGGATGACTTTTACAACCACACTACTTGACTACTGCCACTCACACCTCATCACCCCCTACCCCTTTTCCTGCTTTTATTTTTCCATTGCATTTATCTTTTTCTTGCCCTATATTTCACTTGTCTTATTTACTGTTTCTCACTCTTCCACATCTCCACCCAATATCCTCTGGAATACAAAGTCCCAGGAGGGCAGAGATATGTTTGTTTTTCTTTTCTGTAGTTGCAACCCAGCCCTAATAACAGTGTCTGGCACATTGTAGGTATTCAATAATATTTGAGGAATGAATGACAAATAAATGGTGCAATCCTGAGAAAAACAGTAAGTCACAGCAATCAGTAGACATGTGCATACACTATTTCACTAGCTCCTCTAAAGAACTCTGTGAGATTAATAATGCTATATTCATTTTACAAATGAAGATATTGAGGTCCAGAGAGGTGAAATGGCTTGTCCAAGGTCATTTCGGTAGTTAGTTTTCTACAGTCACCATTACAAAGAACCACAAACAAAAAGGCTTAAGTAACAGAAATTTATTTCCTCATAATTCTGGAGACTAGAAGTATAAGACCAAGGTGTTGGTGAGGTTGGTGCCTTCTGTGGCCCATGAGGGAAAGATCTTTTCCAGGCTTCTCCCTCTGGATTGCACATAATCTTCCCTCCATGTGTACCCGTGTCCAATTCCTCTCCTTTTAAGGACACCAGCAAGATTGGATGAGGGCCCACACGTATAACCTCATTTTACCTTCATTATCTCCAAAAAGGCCCCATGTCCCAATAAAGTCACATTCTGAGGTATGGGGGGAGGGCTCTTTAACATATAATTTTTCAGCCCATAACAGATAGCAAGCATGTGGCAGAGCTATAATTTGAACGTGAGTCTCCTGACTCCAAACAACATCCATCCCACTTCACTGTGCTCCCATCTACCCCAAGAAAACCCCAGACATGACAACCACCTCCCCACAATGGACCACCCACACTGCCTCCTTTCCTTCCACGGCAGGGATTCCTCTCTCCTCTGCCCACGCATCATGGCCAAGCCAGACAGTTCAGTTCCCACTTCCTGGAATAATAGCATGTGACCCAATTTCTCTCCAGTCTTGAATCTCATTAATGCAATTCCCCCAGTGGTTCAGATTCCATTGTGAGTCGCATGGGGATCATCCTCTCTGCTATGTCATGTGCACAGAGCATCCTTCTTCCAAATGGCTCCTGAGGCAGTGCACAGGCGCTCTAGAAATCCACAGCCCAAATGATCCCCTCAGGAGCCCAAGATGCCTGGAACAGCCACTCTGGAAGAGCGGTTCAGGATTTGTGAGAGTCTCAGCCTGATGTGACCAAGGCTCCACCTGCCACCCAGCTGCTCTATCACACTGACTCCCTGAGGTTATCATGTTTCCTCTCCCAAATCTGTGATAAGTAAATGACTTTTTTTTTTACTTCCTCTTCAGGGACATTTACTCAGCTCTCCCATAACATTTATTCAATCCTGAGCATTAGACAGTCTCCCCATTGATCAGACACTATCATCTAAGGCTCAGACCAAGCCTAAGCAATGACCCTTGACTGTTTCATTGTCACTTAGCTCAGATCTGACATCGCTATTAAGAAAGCCCAATTACTGAAGCACAAAGCCATCTCTTTCCACCATCTAAATTTACAATCAAATTAGACCAGGAAAATTGATGTGACCAACTGGTTAGTGATTGATCATTAAGAAAGCTTTAAAGAAAAATCTATTTGGTGGGCACAGTCAAGCTTTGGGGCATAGTAGATATGCTTTGGAAAAAACACACGCAAGAAGAAGAAAGATCCTCATTTATCTTGTAAATATTGAGTTTCTTCCAAGTCGTGGGCACTGGCTGAGCCCTGGGGTTACCAAAATTAACGAGATATTGTTGAAATCCTCAAAAAGGCCATCATGTCACAGAGACAACAGAAACACCTCATAACAAACAGTTCAAAATATTGAGAAACAAGAAACTCGCCATGGGACACAGTGCCAAGGGAGACCAGGAGAGAACCACCCAACTTCCCACCCTGGAAAGTTGGATAATTGACCTTGAAGCAGATGCTGTCAGGCAGAGAAGGATGCTGGGACAGACCCAAAGCTTGGGCTAAGTGGCCTCATAATTTCCTGTATCTCACAGTCCCCTCTAGGGCCCTCATCACTATGAATTACATGCCAGGATGTTTCTGCCATCATGTGATCTGGCCAAGATAGTCCTGGGTGATGAGGCTATACACTCCCATTTCCCCCAAACACTCTCCACTCTCCTCTCTCCTCTCTCCTCTCTCCTCTCTCCTCTCTCCTCTCTCTCTCTCTCTCTCTCTCTCTCTCTCTTTCTTTCTTTCTCTT
>NW_005356042.1:9572472-9592962 GCF_000412655.1 Myotis brandtii
CTCTCTCTCTCTCTCTCTCTCTCTCTCTCTCTCTCTTTCAAACATGTACTCACACACATTCATGAACTCACATATGCATATGCTCACATGCTCATGCACTCACACTCTCACACACATTCATGAGTGTACACTCAAATGTACACACTTGTGCTTTTATTTTTCCCTTCAACCTCATATTCAAGTTGAAATGGACCCCAAAGATGATGAGGCTACTGAGACAAAGGAATCTGATATATGGGGCTGTCTGACCCAAGACATCATTCTCAAAGCAAACCTGATTTTTGCCAGGATTCTTTCTGCACCAACTTTAGCCTGTTCTACACATTGACAGACCTTGTGAAGATGTGTCACATTTTGTCTCTCTCCAGTTTCAAACCTCCAATGGCTTCACAACTCACTCAGGAATTATTTGCCCATGGGGTCCTTCCGACCTGTCCCTGCTACATACCTGACTTGTTCTCCTACTCTGCTCCCCACCCAATTGGGATTCAGTCCCCTTGTCCCCTTCCCCAAACATTTCTGGTGTGCTCTCCAATGCACCAGCCACTCCACTTGCTCTTCTCATGGCCTGGAACTACCATTCTCCCTTTAGGCAAATATCATCTTCCAGTAAGGCCTTTTTTGGTCACCCTGTTGAAAACTGTGCTACTGCCTCTCCCACAGACCTTATTGCCCAGTTCTGTTTTGCTCTAGTTCATAATGTAGAGTACACTTTTCTCAATTACTTTTTGCTTTTTGGGGGGCAGGGGAGTCTCCATTTGTTTAGCAAAAAGGCCCGCTTCTAGAAGGCAGAGACTACTGTCAATTTGGGCCACAGACATTTCTCCAGCATGTAGGAAAATACCAGGATGGAGAATGGGCTTCACAATAAAGAACAGCAGATGGATTCATTTGTCTCAAGGCTCTCTAGGAGGCAGTGCAGTAAAGGGCAGTTGTTTACACTGAGAGGTTCCAGACAAGTGCCTTGGGAGCAGCTGATGGGAGGAGGCTATGTGTGCAGGACTCAAGGGGAACCCACTCCTTCATTCAGGGTAGCTCCATTAGCATTTATTTTATCTCTTTGAACTTTCATATAAGATTGCCTCTAAAGAAAGATTTCCACTGCTTTAGATAAGTTTTAAAATCATTGAGGAAAGGTCATAGAGATAACAAGAAATGGACTGGAATCTAGAGCTACTGCTTGTAACAATGAAAGTTTGGCCAAGTCACATATGTTTTCTGAGCTTCAGTTTCTCTATGTATAAAATGAGGATGATGCCTACATTTAGAGATAATATTAACAATATTTAACAAATGGTGTAGCATAGGCAGCAGCGAATCTTAACACTGTTGTCAACTTTACAGAAGACAGAGGATGGTTATGCCTGGCATAGGCAGAGGGTCATTAGTTGGTCCCCAGGTCAATCTCAGGGCCTTTGTGGTCCCTCTGAGAGACATGGGGGTATGCAGGAATAACACATCTCATTGAGGATGAGCAATCAAAACTTAAACCTTCTTGCAACACCTTTGGAGTTTAGACCCAGAATGCCTCAGAAATGAAAAGCCAAAACAAAAGGTGTGATCCACTTTCTTCCTATAGCCCTTTCTGAGGATTAAATAGCACACCCCAATGCTACAGACAGGTCATAATACACCCACATTTTATCTGTGTAGTATTATGTGCAGCATAATTAATGTTTTGAAAGCATTTCTGCAATGAAATGTCTCTGTGATAACCAGCATGAATCATAAAGAAGCTGTGGCCGTGTTTAATTTGATTGTAGAAGAGATTTTTAGTTAATGGAGCATCGCTGCCAATGGCCTCTTACTGGACACAGCTAAACACAGCCAAGTGATTGCTTTTCCAATCAGTGGCAGAGCCTGGGACTGACAACTCTCCTGTGAGAGTGTTTCCTAGGCACAAAATTCACCCTTTGTTCCCTGCCTGGTTCTGCGAGTGTGCATTCTTCAACCTGTCCTGATTACTAGGCTATTTACCACCATCTCTAAGGAGTATCTTCATGTGACTGTTATGAAAGAATTCTCAAGTAAGACTGCCTGATAGGAGACCTCTGTAGAGTCATTCTCTCAATTTGGTGAGCTGATGAAATGTGTCAATTATTTAAAATCACTAAAGTTTGAAAATTTCTTCATGAAATGAATATTTTAGTCCCTGCGTAACAATGGAGGCAAAATGAGTTGGAATAAGTGGAAAATTGACAGGCCAGGGTCTTGCAAAGGAAACCAAATTCTCCTTGACACAACAAACTTCTCTTTGCCCAATCCTTCCACTTCTTGCCTCTTTCGCCCTTACTTAGCTGGGACAATGGGTTCAGGTCAAAGGCAACTGGCCCCAGGCAAACAGGTGGAAGGTGTGTAGACATAGAGAGCTACCTGATCTCTTAGTGGGTGGTATTCTACAGAGTTGCATTATTTCTCCTTTGCATGTAACCCCAGAGGCCAGAGCTACCCAGTGCCTTAAAAGGCTAATGCTGGGTCCCAAGCCTGGAGGGTCCAGCCAATACCACAGTACTATAAAAGAGCACTTTCCATCTTTCCAGTGCAGAGCAATCATGGGGTAGGTGCTGATGCGGGTTCTGACTCATGATTCAGTAGGCCTGGCCTGGGATCTACAGGGTGTGCCCCAAAATGTATAAATGCATTTTAATAAACACTGCCTTTATAATTAATCAAAATGCATATATACATTTTTGGGGGGACACCATATATGATTCTGCTTTTCTAATAAACTCCCAGCTGCTGTTGATCCTGCCAGTCTGGGAACACAGTTTGATCATGAAGGTTGTGGAGGTCCACTGTCTATAAAGGAGGAGAATCAACTCCATCAAGATATTTGAAGTAGTAAAAATAAATATATTTATCTATACAACTAAAGATACAAAAATCAAAACCAAAAACACAACATACCCCTTTTCACTTGCTTTCCAGACACATGAATTTGTGATCAAATAGTGCTTACTGGATGTTTTCTGAGCAATGGAGGACCCATGGTTTAAAATCAGTCGGCTGTTATAATTATAATAACCCTAAGTAGTATGTGTGGAAAAACTAGAGCTGAAAGGAATCAGGATACAAACAAGAGAATGTACCTGTAGTGCAGCTCACCTCTCAGAGTGGAATCTTTGCAGGGAATTGTCCATCCCATTGAGCCTCCTGCATCATCCTCAGGACAAAGGCTGATAAGAGGGACAGTGGACAAGGCAGAAAAACTTTAAAAAAAATTCTCTATGGCAATAAAAAAATATGGAAAAAAAGTTTAGATAAGGAGATTAAAAGCTCTCCTGAGATATAACTATACCACAAATGAAATGGTGAAGAAAGAGGGGGGAACTTCTGTCATGTGATGCATTTTTGGTCAACTATAGACTGCATACCTACATGACATGGTCCTATAGATTATAATCAAGCTGACCTTCCTGTAAGAAATGAAAGGCTGTGTGGTTCAGGAGAATTTATTTTTCTGATGGCAGCAATATCTGCGGAGCTTGGCGGGAGATTCCACATCACTCATAGCACAACTTCAGTGCACAGATTACATCCCAATCTGTCAGCCACTGACCTTTTTCTCCACAGAGGAGCCTATCCCACATCACAGAACTACTTATCCAGAGGGTGCTACAGCTCTCCCAGGTCTAGCTTGCTGGTCTTCAAAGTGCATGGCTGTAAATTCTTTGTTGAGGACCTAAACTCCTGCACAAGAATGCAGGTTCATAGGAACGTACCTTAATAGGTACAAAGTGCCACTGCCACGTTAGTAAAAGCTTTTTCAGTTCAATGCCAAAGAGAGCTTTTTTGTGCCAGATAGGGTCAATGAAATGAAAAAAAAAATTTCCAAAATCAAAATATTGAGTCTTCAGTTCCACAACCTTTTTTTTTTTATGAAAACCACAAAGTTCCTTAATCTGACCACTGTTCCACTATGCAACAGCCAAAACCACATTGCCATGACAATCTTCTCTGCTCCTATTTCTCTCCATCTTGATTTCTTATTCCTACTAATCCTCAGGCCACCTTTCACTCCCTCTTGACAGTCGCTATTATGGTGATTTACACCTTACCAGCCAGTTTCTCCTGGATATTTCCAATCAATCTAGCCATGGAGCAGTATTGACAGCTTTAATGTTTTATTTCTGACCTTACTAGAAGGAATCAGGGGGAGGGCTTATGGGTCAGTGTTTATAAAATCTACAGTAGTATACAGTAATGACCTAGGCCTTCACATTCATTCACCACTCACTTATTGACTTCCAAAGCAACTTCAGGACTGTAAGCTTCATTCATGGTAAGTGCCCTATACAAGTGTACTATTTTTATCTTTTATACTGTATTTTACTGTACCTTTTCTATGTATGGTATATATAGACACATATATACTTGCCATCATGTTACAACTGTCTATAGTATTCAATACAATAACATGCTGTACAGATTTGTAGCCTAAGAACAACCGGCTATATCATACAGACTGTGTGTGTAGAAAGCTATACCATCAAGGTTTGTGTTAAGTGAACTCTCTGAAGTTCACACAACAACAAAATCACCTAATGACTCATTTCCCGATGATATCCCTTTCATTAAGTGATGCATGACTGTATTTCTTGCAAGTGATTTCCTATCTACCACTTTCAAGCTGGCAGTGGTAGATAGGAAATCACTCTGTAGGTGGGACCTGTTATTACCCCCATTGCTCAAATGAGGAAACTGAGCCTTCAGGAAGTTAAATGTTTGTTGTCATTCCAACCAACTTCCACAGGAGACCTATTCTATCACGCCATCTCCAAAAGAAGCTAACTCACAAACACAAGCCATTGAGTGCACAAGTACATCTTTAAAGCATTATATGGTTTTCCAAGTACTTTCATGCACACTGTCTTATTTAAGATATGGGAAAATAAAACAGAAGTTCATTTCTCGAAATATCATATTTCATGTGAAGATAGATGCATGGTGAGGGATTCAGTGGTGATATCTAAAGGTACAAGGTAGAAAGAGATGTAGTGTCATAACATTATAGGAAGGCCATGGATATCAATGCAATCAGTATTAACATTGTGGGAATGGATAGTCAGTAGATGCTTAAAAATGTCAAGCATTTTTAACAATTAGTGGAATGTCAAGAATTGTGCCAACAGCTTGACATATAACAACACATCACTTAATTCTCAGAACAACCGTGGGTGGGTGGGTGGGTGGGTGTTTTAAAAATTATCTGGATGAAGAACTGAGGCTCAGCTAGCTAAGTAAATTGTCAAATATCATATAATCAGAACAAGGTAGAAACAAGATTCAAACCCAGGTCTGTGGACTCAAAGCTGGTGCTCTTACCCACTGTACTCATTGTGGATGAAAGAGAATTTGGGGGAATGACTCATTGGCCCAACTCTTTTCTAAGACATCTTATTATTTGGTAACTGACTCAGCACCCTATGGGTGCTCTAAGCTGGGTCTTTGGTGATGAGGTTCATATATGAAACCAGTGTGTTGAGAGATAACCAGAGGAAAATAACTAAGCTCTGAGCGAGCCACAGTCAAGAGGGAAGGACAGATGAAAACAAATGTCTTGAAAGAAAGGAGATCTTGTGGAAGCGAGGGCCTGAGACCCTTACAACTTAAAAGCACAGGATGAATTAGATTGCCAGAAACTCCCTAGTTTCTGTTAAACATTCTAGTTGCTTACGGTGCCCAACCAGTTACTCATTCATTCAACAATGATTTGTTTCCTTCCATACACCAGACACTGTGTTAAGCACTGGGTAGAGAGCAGGAAACTAGATGGAGTCCCTGGTCTCATGAAACTTACATGTGGTGTGGGGATGACAGACAATGCAAATAAGGATATAAGACAATGTCAGGTACTGATAAGGTCCATGAAGAAATATGAAACAAATTAAGAAGTAGAGTAAGATAGGGATGAGGGTATTTATTTTCAAGTTTCTGTTGAAATATAACATGCTCATAGAGAAGTGCACAAGTCAAATATTATGGCTGACTGAATGATAACACTCTAAAAACAAAAATGTTATAAGCAGCCAGATCAAGAAACAGAGACCATACTTCAGAAGCCCCTGCAGACCCCCTCCAGAATACAACCCTGGGTGGTGATGAAAAGTTCTCATAGATAAATTGACATCAGAACAGAGACCCAAATAAAGGAAGGGAAGAAGTGAGCCATGTGAGTATTGAGAAAAAAAGTATTCTGGACAGAAGGAAAAATAAGTGCAGAGAATGAATAAACTAAAGGCATTTAAGGAATAGCAAGAAAGCAACTGTGTCTAAGCCAGAGCAGATAGATACATAAATAGGTGGATAGGTAAATGGATGGACAAATAGGAGAAGGAAGGAAGGAAGGGAGGGAGGAAGGGAGGGAGGGAAGGGAGGAAAAAAAGGAAGGAAGGACAGATGAATTAAGTGAGGGGTAGAGATGATATCAAAAGAGAGGCAAGAACCAAACAAGATTGGGCTTTGAAATAAGGAGATAGGATTTGATTCAAATAGGATTAGGAAACACTGGATGGTTCTTAGCTGAGCAAGGTGTGATTTCATTTGCATTTTCAGAGCTCAAGTGGAAGACTGACTTAAAGGGCAGAGTTGAGCAGTGTTCCAGTGAGGGTGGTTTTTTCCTTGGGGCAGAGGAATCATACCAGCTCCCTCCTCACCCCACCCCCAACCTTTCCACTATGTGTGTCAGATGGAAGGGACCAGCACTGCTCTAACTTGAATCTTCCCAGAAAGACACTGTACCCTTGGAGAGCCTTGAAGGCAGCCCAGGGCCCTGGTTTCAGGTATAGTTCCCAGTGGTCAAGCTGGACAAGGCAAACTACAGCACACTGGCATTTTCTCAGGATAAATTCTAGACTTCAGAGTTCTGTTCTCATTAGCTCCAGGCATCTCTATGCTGGGTCACTTCTCCACTCAGCACTTTGACCCAGCCCGCCAATATTCAGTGTTCCTCTGTTCTTTAGCCCCCACCCCGACTCAAAAGTATAAGGATAGTGACAAGTACCCTGGAGCCTGAAATTCTTCTCATCAGTGTATGAACAATCTGTTTTTACAGTTTAAGCTTCAACTTGCTCCCTTAGTGTGCAATGAAATGTCTGTCTCCAGTAGGAATTCCAGGCCATCGGAAATCTGAAGTGGAGAGGTTTGCAGACAGAGGGAGGAAGGGCTGTTCCTTTTGCCTCTTAGATGACCTGGTTAAGAGAAAACACTACCAATGTTCTCAATGTTCTTGTCAGAGAGACCCCCCCAGCTGATGGCTACTGCTCTTCCTCCCCTAAACTAACCTCCCCTCCCCCAGCATTGTTCCCAAGACACCTCTCACTCCTAACCAACATCAGGATCACTAGCTACCTCCGCTAAGCAGCCTCCCCTGCACCATCCGGCACGAAGGACAGGGGAGGGGCACATAGGAGATATTCAAGGGCACCAAAAAGTGTTCTGGTCATCATCCCAGAGCCACCAACAGGGAAAGAGAGGCCAAGGAAGCCTAGCAGTGGAATTAGAACCAAGATCTGTGTTTCATAGCAAGGCAGGAGGCAAAATTAATTCTAATTATTGAGAAGGCAGAAGCAACAAGGTGTAAGTAGGAAAACTTGGGTTGTCTGCATAATCAGTGCTAATCACAATATTTCATGGGAATTGTTTCCCATTTTATTCCTAATTACCATTTGCTACAACAATGATAAAGCATATCACTAAATATAATCTCAAATTATCTTTGAAGTAAGCTCCATTTGATTATAACAGTAAATTCCAGACGTGTCCAAGGAGTGATTACAAAGTACTGAGTGGTTTCAAAATTAATTTATAACAAGCATGCTCTTTCGTGGTGGCCCCACGCCTCAGATAGACAGGCTCTGAGCATTTGCTTATACATGTTGTGGTCATGTTTCCTGGATTTTCTCAGAGGATCCCCAGTTTAAAATACCTCATCCTTGCTGCTGCCATTCAAATACTGGCCAAACCATGATTCCTACTTTTCAGTTCAGGAGTATGATCACCACACTCAATTAATGTGGGTTGATATTCAGACTTTAGGAGGCTTGAGAGCTTACAAGTCACAGCGGTCCAGTTGTCTTAGAAACCTTCTCTTCCCCAGCCAGACCAGGACAGGTTCCTGTCATAAGAAGTAGATACTTTGATGCTCTCCTTGGTTGGTAATCCTCCCTCGGGTTAGCATTTGGAGACCTGGATGTTCCATCTCCACAAAGTCCAAGAAGGGTAACTCTCTTATCCCCACCCCAGTAAGGCATGAGTCCCTTCACCAGTGGCCAAAGTATGGGATTAATGGTCCCAATAAGGAAAAGGCTGTTTTAATAGGACCATCACCTGGAGTCCCTACGGATGTTCCTGAGGAAGTCGCCCTCCTGCTGAGGAAAAAGCTGAAAGAATTTCAGTCTGACCCCATCCAGCCTGGGCATTTTACAGCCAGCAGAGATTGCCTTACTGGAAATCACCCCACTCTCCAGAGTACAAACTGAATCTGGTCTGTGAGTCAACCTGTATCATTCAGTACAAAAAATCCAAAGCCACAGATAGGATCCCTCTCGAGCAACAGCAACTCTCAGCAGCTGCCAACAGCTGGAGTCAGCCATGCCAGCTTCCCCCACCATAGCTCCCTGGCCCCCTCACAAAGTGTTTTCATGTTGAAAAGGGAGAGGAAACATTGTTATAATATCAAAAGATAGAGATAATGCTACTATATCATGCTATAATGACTATCATTTATTAAGGGCTATGTAGGGCCTGTAATGGGCATGGGGCAGTGCACATGTGGCCCAGACCATCTCTTCAAGAGCTATAGATTTAGACTTTTGAGGTCACACCCAAATAAGGCTATTTACACAGTCCTTCAGTTCTTGTATGTTTATTAAAATTATGCATCTGTCCAAAGTAAACATTTAAAATGTAGCAATTTGCAATAATTTTGGGATTTCTTTATTTTTTAAACATTCTGGGAGGCTCAACAATGTGAATTAGCTGGGGCCTCTAGAAAGCTAAAAAGAGTTCCTGTGCCTATTATGTATTAATTTCACTGCTTGGCGTTTTAGGTGTATTATTTCTAATTCTCACAACAGAATGGGAAGGAGGGTATTACTATTTTTATTATGCAGCCGATATTGAGAGGTGGGTATTATGGTTTCTATTACACAGGTGAGCTTGAGAGGTGGGTATTATTATCTATTTATGAAGAGGAGGAAACAAAAACCTAGAGTCTTAGATGCTTGCCTAAGAGCATATACCAATAGCTTTGATAGGTGAAGCTATCGGCTCTAAAGAGGTTGGCCCTGCCCAGCCAGCGTGGCTCCGTGGTTGAGCGTTGACCTATGAACCAGGAGGTCACAGTTTGATTCCCAGTCAGGGCACATGCCCTAGTTGAGGGCTTGCTCCCCCATGGTGGGGAGAGGTGTGCAGGAGGCAGCCAATCAATGATTCTCTCTTATCACTGATGTTTCTATCTCTCCCTCCCCCCGCCCCTTCTCATAAAAATAAAGAGGCTGGTCCTTATGGGCTTATACAGAAAGATGCTTCTGCAGGTAGAGGTCACATGGCCCTAGAAGCAGAATGCTCTTTACTGAGAAGGAGGAAGCCTCCTGCAAACCTCCAAGGAGGCTTGGCCCGTGAATCAGCAGTATACATACAGGGAGCTCTCTGCCACCTCCATCACTCCCGGCACCTGTCACAGAGGTGTTCCACTAATGGATGGGATGGGCCCTGGGCTTTCAAAGCAAATTTGAAAAATGAATCTGAAACGATGCATGTCAAGGTTGCAGACAGTGATGCTTCAGTGACAAGCATCCTTAATAACATAACAGTACAGCTGCTAGGCTAAGCCCAGGAAGCTCAGAAACCTCCCTCTCATTGCTGGGAATACTCTCAAGGCATTTCCTGCAGAGCATAGTCAAGGCCCCAGCTCCAGAGTTCTATGGACCAGCACCTTACCAGGCTTAGGAGAACTGGGTGTACTTCAAAGCTACAGTAGGACAGTGCCCGGTTTTCCATGCTGCATGCCACAGGAAGTCACACATTTCTAAGAAGGGTACAACTACACATCTCCTCCATGCCACAATGACGAGGCAGACCTTGCACGCTTGCAGACTCCAATGCTCACCAGCTGTACATGAACTGTCTGGCACTGTCTACATCACGGGTCCGAGGATTGGACCCGTGATATCCAGTTTCAGGCTGGCCCCATGTTACAGACTGAGGAACCCAGCAGTACCTTTGTTTTTTGTTGCTGTTGCTTTAAGTTTGAGGTTTTTTTCAGCCTCACACCCTGTTTCTCCAACTGGCAGCAACCTCTCCCTCAACTAGGCAAGGGCTCTCAACTGTATTCTGAAGAGACCTGGGTTTCTCTAGAGATGCCCCAGGCTACCTCAGGGAGAACAAGAGGTAGCGGAGCAGCCAGTGTCCCAGGGTGTGTATTCCAGATTCAATCTGGGCAAACTCACTTTAATATGTACCTTACACTGGGTTTTTGCATAAGATATTCTTTTCCAAAAGGGTTATTACATTGCTATTTTTAAAAATATGAAAAGGAGGAAAAGGAAGAATAAAGGAAACCCACTTAAAGCCATTTAGATCTGCCCCATTTGAAGAGAATCCTTCCATGGAGAGATGGACATGTCTTTCCTGGGGGACAGATATAAAAAGTTTTCCTAATTGGGTGTCAGGACTTAAATTTGAATCTCTCTCTTCCAAAGAACAAAGGAGGGTTTTTTTCTCTCCCATTTGACCATCCTCAGTAGGGCAGAGATCAGGGGTTTCAAACTCAAGTGTCTACAGGGAATAGACAGAAAGTTTACAGAGAAAAGGGGCCAATGGGGCCTCTGTATAAAGCTGTTACACAGCTCCCTGTGAAGGTTGCCTTGAGGACATAAAGGCCAGTGTTGTCAAAGCTTCAGATTCTGCAAGTGAAGTTGAAACTCCAAAACTGTATCCAACTTTTCCAAGGATTAAATGGTAGCAACTCTTTCCCACAAAATTAAAACTCTCTGTGAGCTACACATATCTGTAGCCCTGTGCTGTCAAACTGATGAACTGGAGCAGACAGATTGACTATCTTTATTGGGGCTGGAGAGAAGGCAACTCCTTCTGCCAGGGACATATAGGCCTAGCAGGGCTGTAATCAAAGATGTTGGCAATGCTTCACTCTCAGTCAACTTGCTCCTGCCCGTCTCCCTCCACTCCACCCCATCCCACATCTCTTTGAGCCCTTCTTCTTCAGGGAACCTTCCTTGGCCTCCCCTTCCTCCAGACTAGCTCAGAATGCGCCTTATAGATGGTTTCTCATAGCTACTCCCTGTGCTGTTTTTCCCAGCAATGAACACAATTGTTTTTTATATCTCTGGTTGATTTTCTGAAGAACATCTGTCTCCCCTCTAAACTGTGAGCTCCAGGAGAGTAAAGGCTGTACTCTTGACTCCCCACTGTGAATTCCCTACAGTTAGCACAGTACCTAGACCACAGGAGACACACAGATCTGCATGGACTTACACAAATAACCCAGAACACCATCCCAAGCATTTGTCAGAAACACACAAGTTCCCCTGCCCACCTTCACCTTGGATTTTTTGTGTGGACTCTGCTCATGTCTTTGCATGGTTCAATTTGTTGTCACTCATTAGTTGGTTTAGTACCTCTCCAACTTTTATCCCTAAGCCTTCAGCTCTGCAGTCACTCCCCTTGTCTTCTCCTCATTCACAGGAACCCCATAAGGAAGAAAGAATTTGTTAGCTCCAATTTACACGAATGTAAACAGGAGTGCCTAGAATTTGGCAGATTCAATCTTTGGAGCTCTCTGAATCCAATGCCACTTCTCTTTTGTATGGGCTCAATGCTGGGGAAGAAGAGTAAGAAACAAACCTTGATATCAAAGTAGCTCAAACACCCAATATCAGTAATCTATAAGTTTTATAGTTGTGATATGCTATTAATATACTTAATATCAATAGCCCCACATCCTAGCCCATCCTTATTAACCCTTAAGCATACTTATGCAGATCCATACAGTTAAAAAATAATTGTGTTTTAAGTGGGTCTGAGCAACTAGGACCTAGTACAGTAAGTCCTCACTGAATGTCATCAGCGTCATTCTAATCTTACTTGCAACAGTGGGTTGAATAGCATCCCCTAAATATTCATGTTCACTCAGAACCTTAAAATGTGACCTTGTTTGGAAATAGGGTCTTTGCAGATGTAATTAACAACCTTGTGATAAAACCATCATATAAGAGAAGGGGGCTGATACAGAGCCACAAAAGGAAGACCTGTGAAGATGGAGACAGAGATTGGAGTTTGCTAAGCGTCACAAGAATAAGCAAGTAAGGATTCCCTCCCCCTAGGCTCAAGCCTACTGAAATCTTGACTTCAGATTTCTGGCCCCTAGAAATGCAAGTGAACAAATTTCACCTGTGATAAAACCATCATATAAGAGAAGGGGGCTGATACAGAGCCACAAAAGGAAGACCTGTGAAGATGGAGACAGAGATTGGAGTTTGCTAAGCGTCACAAGAATAAGCAAGTAAGGATTCCCTCCCCCTAGGCTCAAGCCTACTGAAATCTTGACTTCAGATTTCTGGCCCCTAGAAATGCAAGTGAACAAATTTCTGCAAATTTGTGTTGATTTGTTACAACAGCTACAGGAAATGAATACAGGTGCTTTGCGCCATTTAAAAAAAAATTTTTTTTTGCTTTGTACCATTTAATTATCACAATAACCCTATGAGGTATGATTTTACAAGTAAGGTAACTGCGGCTTAGGGTGGTTACCTGACTTGAGTAAGTACATAACCAGTTAATTATTGAGTCACTCTCTGACCCCCTATAGCTACTGGTAGCCACTGACAAGTCTCCTGGGTCACCCCCTGACTAGAGCAGAATCCCCTTATGCACTCTAGACAGCAGTCTCTGTGCTGTGTGTGATTAACACTGTTTACAAGGGGGAATTCCTTTTCAGAAAAAATCTTATCTTTGGGTTTCCCTCCCTCCTGAGTGCTCCAGCTCAAGCCAGCAATTTACCACATTCAGCTGTTGAACTAACTGAATGTTAGTCCTTCATTCTCCAAATAGAATATTTCAGTAATGCAATCCTCAACCAGAATTCAAAAACTCTGTGTTGCTAATAATCAAGCCTCTTCCTTCTGTTGTTACCTTTCCTTCTCCCATCACTAAAAACCCTTTGGAGAGAGGCAGAGGGAGAACAGCAGAATCGCAGATAAATGGAAAACTCTAGCAAGGTCCCCTTTCTGTTCCAGCTCAAAACACGAACCGCCTGAAAAAGCCTTCCTTCAGCTTCTAACCCAGAGGTCAGGAAGGGCAAAGTGAGCATGGTGATTTTTCAAAGTGTCTTATTAAATCTCTGTCAAGTGGCTGAACATCTGTTCTCTTTTCTGCTTGTGTTTTGAGGAACAGACCTAACCCAGAATCACAGGGCTTCAAGGGACCCCATTCCGTATAATCATACCACAGCTTTCTCTCAGGCCCTTGCCAAAGCAATTAGTAAAGCTGCTTTTAACCAATTACGCTCATGTTTTCAGCTCCCTCAGGCAGAGGCTGCTGTCTCCCTCCCCACCACTTGGCCTCTGTGGAGGCCATTTCAAAAGGCACAATTTGAACCAATTATGCCTGTCTTGTTATTATAATCATTAATCATCATCACTCTAATGACAACTAATAGGCTACTTCAAATCCCTTTCTGGAACAGAATGGGGGCCTACAGAAATAAAAAACAAATATTTTGTGGAATACGTCCAAGTTTTGCAGGGTCCTTTTACATACATAATCTTGCTGGGTCTTCTCTTCAATGCTGTTGAGGTGGGTTATTAATGGGAAAATAAAAAGCAGTCGTACGCTGGCTTTCAAGTCACTTAGGCCACAGCCAATTACTAAATCACAAACAGCAGGGGTTAAAAGAAAAGAGAGGTCCCACAGTCTACTGTGGTGGGCAGAGAAAAGATGAAAGGTCTCCATCTGCATCATGCTTCCCTATTTCCTAAGCTGAGTTTTCTCATCTGTAAAGTGAGCATTTTGGAGCCTGTCCTACCAAACTGTTTAAAGACTCAACAACATGGCACTTAGAAAGTACCTAGAAAAATGCTCACCAAATAATAGTCACAATGATAAGAATCATTATTGAGATCATACAATGGGTCAATCTTGTGCTCTACCACACATGGTTCATGCCATTTAATCCTCACGGCAATCCTACAGGTAGATGCTCTTTTTCTCCTGCTTTACAATAAAGGTAAATTAGATAAGGACAGTCAACTTTCATGCCTAAACCATGTAGCTAGTGAGCACTGGGTGAGTCCAGGTAATCTAGTTCCCAAATGAAATCCTAAACACTATAAATGGTGTCTTTAAAAGACTAGCAGGAAAAAAATCTATTATCTGGAGAAAGCAGGGATGGTAGAGACAAGGTCTTAGAATTAGCTCATTTGGCAACATGTTGGGAAGGGAGAGAAGGAGGAGAATTTGAGTCCATAGTGTGATTTGGTCACTATGCATTGTGACTTCCCACCCACTACCTCCTTTAACACTCAGGACAGTCCTTCAAGGTGGTATTCCCATCTTTTGACAATGAGACTCTGGGGGCAGAAGTAATGCTCCCCCAATGGGGCAGAGCTAGGACTCAAGTCCCCTTCTGCTTCTGCCATGATCTTCTGCTAATATTTCCCAGACAGTACTGTGCTACCCACCCTTCTTTTCAGCACTATGCCTGGAGTCTTCCAGCCTATTATCCAGCCTCCAAACTTCTGGCTACATGAAACCAGAGTGTTGATTTCATCAGGTTTTCATAGAGCAATCATCCACCTTGAAGAGCAGCCAAGTAGCTGGACTGGCGTCAGGTTAGTATCTCCCTGTATAGAGTAAGGCACTCAGCACACATATACACCACCAGCAACAATAAACTCAGCTTCTCTCTTCCTCTCCCATTCCGTATCCAGTCCCTTCTACAGTGTCTTCATTGCTGCCTCTATGCCTTTTGCCTATTCTCTTTTATATCTCAAATGTTTTCTGGCTGCCATCGAACCAATTGACTTTCTCATTTCACTTTAAGGGAGAAGTATAACAAATAAATTAAGAACTAGAGGCTCTGGAGACAACCAACACTAACGTCAAAGCCTATTTCAACCACTTACCTGTCTGGGTGTTAGTTTCTTTATCTATAAAATGTAAATAGTAATACTACTTACTTGACAGAATTATTGAGGAGGCTAAATGAGATAATACATGAAAATAGCTTAACACAATATCTGGCAGAGAATGAGACCTCAATAACAAAAGCTAGCCTTAGATATATGACACTCTTGGCAATTTTTTCTTATATTATCTGGGAGTTTAGCAGGGAAATTTTCTTTTCCTGTCTCACCAGAGCATCTAACTTACATGGCCCTCTCCCTTCCATGAGGTTAACCTGTCTATAATTAACCTCTCCAGCCCAAGCCCACACATCTGACTATAATCCTTCATTTGCTGGTTATACATGGACTGCACATCCCTGGGGAATGAAGCCCCTATGAAGGTGATAGCTTTGTTTGATTGGAGCCAAACTTCTTGAGAACCAGATATTCAGATCCTGCAGCTCTTGAGCAAACAAGTAATGCTGTGTACAGCACCGACTATTAGTTTCTAAATGCTGCTGGACATATAGCAGTTCTCAAAAACTCATACTTCAGTCTGGGTCCACCCAACTGGATTCATCTGACCTGGTTCATTGCCTTAACAAATGCTAATGACTATGGCAATGGTGGCTTTTTAAAAAATATATTTTAATTGATTTCAGAGAAAAAGGAAGAGGGAAAGAGAGATAGAAACATCAATGATGAGAGAGAATCACTGATAGGGTGCTTCCTGTACAACCCACACTGGGGATTGAGCCCGCAACCCTGACCGGGAATCAAACCATGGTCTCCTGGTTCATGGGTTGACACTCAACCACTGAGCCATAATGGCTTGGGCAATGGTGAATATTTTCAGAGACATTTTCTATGGTGAAAAGGGCACAGAATTGAGTTACTCTAACAGATATGGACAATATAACTCTTCTGCTCAAGAATCTCCTATGGCTCACAGCTGCCTATGGCAATGCTTCTCAACCATTTTGATCTCTGGACTCCTTTGCAATCTTAAAAAATTATTGAGGACCCCAAAGAGCTTTTGCATATAAGGGTTGGGTTATATCTATCAATATTTGACAGTTTAGAAATTAAAATTGAGAAATTTAAAAACACATTTATTAATTCCTTTAAAAAGCACAATATACTTTGAGTGGATCTTTACCCATGCATTATTTTGTTATATCATGCTTTGGTCATTTGGAATATATTGGATCGATGAGTTTATGAAGCTCTTCCTATATATAATATCAAATATAAAAAAATAAAATGTTTATTATACGTACCAGGGAAGAATTCAATAATTTGCAGTGCAGTTTGGTAACATTGCTTTGATTTATGCTGAGGTGCCTACAATTTTAGTCACCACTGCTTTTACTCCACCAGTACAAATATCAAAAAAAGACAAACAATGAATTGATATTATTATGGAAAATGTTTTGACTTCAAGGACCCCACTCCGAAAGGGAACTTCCAAGGATTCCGTGGACCACAGTCTGAGAACTGCTAGAATCAAGTGAGTAGTTAAGATATTAAGTTGGCTTTGAAGTAAGGTCCAAGTGGCCTAAGTGAAAGTCTGCCAACATGCTAAGTGCATGACCTTGGACAAGTGACATACTCTCTCTAAGCCTCGGTTGCCTTATCTGTAAAATAAGACTAATGATAGTCCTACCTCGTAGGACTGTAGTGATGGTCACATGAAATATCTATAATAATAAAAGGGTAATATGCTAATTAGACCGGACATCCTTCCTGATGAAGCCAGGCCCGAGGGAAGCCAGCCCAGGTCCCGGGTGCCTGCGGGCAGCTGGAGGAGGGAAGCAGCCCAGATCCCAGGTGCCTGCCAGAGGCCGGAGGAGGGAAGCCCAGGTCTCGGGTGCTGGAGGGAAGCCACCCAAGGGAAGCCAGCCCAGGTCCCGGGTGACTGCGGGCAGCTGGAGGAGGGAAGCAGCCCAGATCCCAGGTGCCTGCCAGAGGCCGGAGGAGGGAAGCCCAGGTCTCGGGTGCTGGAGGGAAGCCAGTGCCAGCAGCTGGAAGAAGGAAGGCCTACTCTTGTATGAATTTCATGCATCAGGCCTCTAGTTTTATATAAAAGATTCAACATAGTGCCTGCTACAGAGTAAAGTATCTAATCCTATACAATAAAACCCTACTATGCAAATCGACCAAACGGCAGAATGACCAGTCGCTATTACATGTACTGACCACCAGGGGGAAGACATTCAATGCAGGAGCTGCCCCCTGGTGGTCAGTGTGTTCCCCTATGGGAGCACCGCTCAGCCAGAAGTCGGGCTCACAGCTGGCGAGCGCAGTGGTAGGGAAATCCCCTGAGCGGTCCCAGACTGCAAGAGAGCACAGGCCAGATTGAGGGATTTCAACCTCCACTTCCCAGTGCATGAATTTCATGCACCAGGCCTCTAGTAAGTAGTTTATAAATATTAAGTAAGTAAAACATTACAATGTGATATAAGTGCTAATAGAGGAGGGTACACAAATTGGGACATGAAGGGGGGGTGTGGGAAATCATCTTATTCTGTTTTGTATAATACACATTTGGGTATAGACCAGTCTTGCTCATTCTATTGCAGGATCCTAAAGGAGAGAAAAGGGCTAAGCACTATGCTGAATGTACATGCATTTTCAGGTAGACTTATACCTTATTTATCCCACAGAGTCTCTCAGTGCCCATATGTAGTTAATGCTAGTTATTAAATAAAAGGTAGCAAAAATGCAGTAGTTTAGCTCAAACATGCATTTTCACTTGGTGGACCTTTTTCAGGTTTTCCATCTCTTGTTACATTAACTATTCGCTGAGGGACCCCCCCTCCCCTCTGAGTGCACAAATTTTTGTGGACCGGGACTCTAGTCCTATACAATAAAACCCTACTATGCAAATCGACCAAACGGCAGAATGACTAGTTGCTATTACGTGTACTGACCACCAGGGGGCAGACATTCAATGCAGGAGCTACCCCCTGGTGGTCAGTGTGCTCCCCTATGGGAGCACTGCTCAGCCAGAAGTCGGGCTCACAGCTGGCGAGCGCACTGGTAGGGAAATCCCCTGAGCGGTCCCAGACTGCAAGAGAGCACAGGCCAGGTTGAAGGATTTCCACCCCCACTTCCCAGTGCACGAATTTCATGCACCAGGCCTCTAGTAAGTAGTTTATAAATATTAAGTAAGTAAAACATTACAATGTGATATAAGTGCTAATAGAGGAGGGTACACAAATTGGGACACAAAGGGGGGGAAATCATCTTATTCTGTTTTGTATAATACACATATGGATATATACCAGTCTTGCTCATTCTATTTCAGGATCCTAAAGGAGACAAAAGGGCTAAGGACTATGCTGAATGTACATGCATTTTCAGGTAGACTTATACCTTATTTATCCCACAGAGTCTCTCAGTGCCCATATGTAGTTAATGCTAGTTATTAAATAAAAGGTAGCAAAAATGCAGTAGTTTAGCTCAAACATGCATTTTCACTTGGTGGACCTTTTTCAGGTTTTCCATCTCTTGTTACATTAACTATTCATCTATTACACCTAACTGTCACTAATATTGCTTTCACACACAGAGGGGAGACTTCAAATCTAAATACTCAAACTTCTTAGAAGTCTTCTTTGCTATAAAAAAATAATATGCCTATTATTTCAGAAGTCAGATCAAAGTAAAGAGCAAATCTTTCCTCTAAAAACCAACAGAAACTTTTTCCAGAAAAGAGAGTCCTGTATACATCTGCAAAACTAAAAAATCAAGCTAACAGTATGTCTGGTTCAATACAAGACAAGAAAGCTATGAACCTGCCTGGATGTTGAAATATAAGAATGCTGCTTTTCAAAGCCTCTATTGGGGTACCTGCTAATCCAGACCGCTGGTCCTCCCACACCCAACCTGCTGCTTACCTTCCCGAGTCTCTATGGCTCCCTATGGTCACATCTATGGCTCTAGGCTTCCCTTTTGCTAAGTCAACTGCAAGCTCCCTTATTTGCCTCTTCAATTGTCCAGCATCCTCATAACAAAGGAAAACCTGTACCTCACAGATGAGTTGTGAGAAAGTCAGCACACGGGGCAAAAGAAGAAAACTGAAATTACTTTTGGAAAATGCTTCAGCCTCAACCTGACCTAGCTGGAGATGCCTCACATGGGACCATCACTGGGGAAGGAATGCAACTCCAATTGCTCTCATAAACAAAGTTGTAAAAGCGAAATGTTTGAGCAGGGATAAATGAGTAACTTTACCTTGTTTCACCACCCACAGGCAGCCTTTTCCAGGAAGCACATGGCTCATGGTTTCTCTAACATCAGAGTGCTCAGAATCCCCTGGAAAGCATGCTAAAATGCAGATAGTCTGGCTCCGCCCCTCGAGTGATGCTCAGGGAGAGCCCCCAGGATGCCCTTGAGATGTATTCTATACCAATCTGGATTTCCAAGCTAGACAGCTGGAGGATTTATAGCCACCCCGATTTCATTATACAGTAGGTCCTTGGGTTACATTGGAGATCTGTTCCTATGGCATAACGTGCCAGAACCCACTTACATAAGCACTCACATGGAGTACATACACAGCAGTAATGAAGTGAAACAGTAAAAAAATTTTAAAAGAAAGATAACAATTCCTGACCTTTACTTGTGGTAAATAAACAATAAAAAACTTAAAGCACGTATGTACATATGTCGAAATGACGGAACTTCTTTTTTTTTATAAATACTGTAAATGGGAGATGGCAACATAACCATGAAACAACATACATCGAGTCTGACGACATAACCCGACGGCCTGTATTTTCACTATTTATTTATTCTTTCATTTAAAAAACATTCAAATACCTACAAATGCCTAACACAATTAGTCATATATACATAAACATTATATTTGTATGCTAATTATATATGTACTTGTATTACATATATGATCTATAACAAACTTTGCTTTCATGGAGCTTAAATTCTAAGAAGACAAGTGAACTCATCAACAAATAAATAAACTGTTATATATGCTAATGTTCATAGCAGCATTATCTACACTAATAAAAGACAAAGATGCTAATTGACCATACCTTCGCTATCCCCAAGCCACGCCCACCAGCCAATCAGAACGACTATGTACAAATTAACCCAACCAAGATGGCGGCTGGCAGCCATGGAGCTGGAGCAAGCAGGAGGCTTGGTTGCCCCGGCAATGGAGGAAGCCAAGCTTCCTGCCTGCTCTGGCCGGCTGTGGCCTCAGCAAAAGGCAACAAAGTTTCAATTATAGAAGCTAAATAAATCCCAGATACCTGCTTCCAGCCAGCCTCCACTGGGAGCTTGGGTGGCTGGGGGCTGTGGCCAGCCTGCAAACAGCCATCAGCCCCTCACCCAGACTGGC